>NW_022589738.1:2708875-3116963 GCF_004348235.1 Phoca vitulina
GAAACAAATAATGCAATATATGTTAAGAAAGAAAAAAAGTAGAAGAAGAATGTAGCAGGAGGGGAAGAATGAAGGGGGGGAAATCGGAGGGGGAGAAGAACCATGAGAGACAATGGACTCTGAAAAAACAAACTGAGGGTTCTAGAGGGGAGGGGGGTGGGAGGATGGGTTAGCCTGGTGATGGGTATTGAGGAGGGCACGTTCTGCATGGAGCACTGGGTGTTATGCACAAACAATGAATCATGGAACACCGTATCTAAAACTAATGATGTAATGTATGGGGATTAACATAACAATAAAAAAATTAAAAAACAAAACAAAAACAAACAAACAAACAAACAAACAAAAAAGAACACCTGTACTTAATGGCCATGATACCGCTACAAAAAATAGAATATAGAGAGTTCCTCCTAACAAGTTTTTATTTGCCTCCATTTACACTGAGACTGCCTATAAAAACTGAAAAACATTCATTTTAAATTTTAGCATATTAAAGGATTATTTTGAGCTAAAATGCATTTCTAAAAATTTATATTTTTATTTAAATCTGGCATTTAATAAGTTGGTGAATATTTTGGGTTTTGATGGGTCTTCAAAAACAAAAAAATAAAGGAAATCTGAAATTTAGAATACTTATTGGGCAGTTTAAATATAAGTCAAGGAAATGTAGGGTTATATGTGCACATGAAGAGATGTTTAACTATAACATGCATAAAGACAATGTGGAATCCACTGAAAACACTGAGAAATGCTTTTCCTTCAGACATGCAAACTAGCCTTCTGCCATTAACAACTAGGAAAATAATTGGAAATATACAATACAGATGTTCTCTTCTTATCCAGTAATTTTAAAATGTTATTTTAAATCTTTTTCCAATTGGAAAAAACACAGGTTGCATATTAGGGAATACAGTCTGCTTAATGTCACTAAAAACAGAGAAACTAATATTGACACATTTGACTTGAAGGAAACAAAACCATTTTTTTATTATGATCATCTTTGAATAAAAAGGAAAATTCTATTCATAGAAATATGCAGGGTTCATATCCTTAGGATAAAATATATTTGGTGTTATTTCTGAAAAGATAAAAGCAAATATTTGATATAATGACATTTCTATTTTTTTTGGCTTTCACTTGGGTATTAACAGTAATATATGCATAGATGTGTTTGTAGCAGGATAAAAGAGGGGTCATAATAAAAGTGGATGTACTTTTGTAAGAATTATGAAGTTTTATATAATAATGCTGAACCATTACTGTGCTTTAATTCCTTAAAAATTTGGTCCATTTAATTTTATAAAAAATTGAAGTACTGTTTTAATACTTCAAAAAAACCCTATAGTGTGGGCAGATTGAATTGCTCAGTAAAGCCCATTTGTATTCAGTATGGACTCTTGAATATAGAATGTAGCCGCCCATTATGTGAAATTGATGATGTTTATATATTATGGATAATACCAGGAAAATCCAAATTTATTCAATTAAACTTTTATCTGTAAAATTTCAGCTATATTCAGAAAATCTTATAATAATTTATATTACAACTGTTTTGGCCAATCAGATACCCAATCATATTTTAATAGATTTCCCTAGGAGAAGAAATGGAATTTAAGCTTATTAAATTGTGTGGCATGCAGGTATACTAACATTGGGATGACCAAACCATTATGTTTTATTCCATTTGGAATAGGATCACTTATTTAGAGCAGTTGATATTTCTGAACTTAAAAAGACCAAGGAATGCTGGAGTGGTGGGGGGGGGGGGGGGAGGGGGTGGCTGGGTGATAGACATTGGGGAGGGTATGTGCTATGGTGAGCACTGTGAATTGTGTAAGACTGTTGAATCACAGACCTGTACCTCTGAAACAAATAATACCTTATATGTTAAAAAAAAGAAGATAGTAGGAAGGGAAAAATGAAGGGGGGGGATCGAAGTGGGAGACAATGGACTATGGACTCTGAGAAACAAACTGAAGGTTCTAGAGGGGAGGGGGGTTGGGGGGATGGGTTAGCCTGGTGATGGGTATTAAGGAGGGCACATATTGGATGGAGCACTGGGTGTTATACGCAAACAATGAATCATGGAACACTACATCAAAAACTAATGATGTAATGTATGGTGATTAACATAACATAAAAAAAAGACCAAGGAAAATGTGCATTCACTTATGATTTTTACTGCTTGCTTGACTCTTTATACTTCTGCCTTGCTCCTGAAAGGTTTTCAGATTTCTTACAAAAATACATACAACAGGAGGTAACAATAAGTAAATGAGGGAATTGGGACAGGTGTTGGGAAGAAAAGCTGATGCTGGAAGTGAAGCTGTCCCGAGCTTTTTTGTACTCATTATAAACATACTAACGTGAGTCCACCTTCATGAATTAGTCCTGTGCACAGTACTGGAGCGCAAACCTTCAGTTTTAGAAAAATTTATTTTTAATGCCAGACCATTTAAAGGCAGTTATTTTGAAAGTGCATCATCAGAAAATATATGCATTTTGAATTCATCCAAGGCAGCTGCCTATTACCCGACAGTTTCCATGCATCTGTGCCTTAAAGAAACCAATATTTAAAGTAATTGACATTAAATTATCTCAATATCTGAAAGTATTTCATGAATTGTAAAGAAGAGATTGAATTATGTCAAGTGAAGTTTTGCTATTTAATGCTTGGAAAAATTTGGTTGCTTCTCTGTAGTGTATTTTGTATAGAGTATTCTGTTAACTCAAATATTTTGATTATCTCTAGATGTCCCAATCATCAATCATTGATAGCTGTCAATTACTCATAACCAGAGAAATGCATTTGACAAGGTGTAAAGTTGAATTTCAGTGTTTTTTATTCTAAAACCCCCGAAAATGCAAACACTTAGAAATTTAAAATAGTTCTATATAGTTTCTTCTACGAGATTTATGAGCACTGACATGGAGTCAGAAAACCAGGGGTTTGAATTCCAGATCTGTTCTATTTTTTATTACAATTTCAAGTATCATTTTACCTCTTCAGAATAAAAGAGAGGGACAGAGACCTGTATAATGTATAAATTTTCTTCTGCCTCTGAAATTTTGTGGTTCTGTGGGTGACTGAATTGCTCCCTCTTTATTTTTCTCAAGTATTATGTCTTTCTCAAAAAGTAGGTCTTCTAAATTATGAGATGTTTCTATGAATGCCTAAATTATAAATTTTTATTTGAGAAAGATCTCCATCGCTACCTGAAATGCCAATTTCTGAGTATTAGTTACAGTGATTTGCAAAAATACTCTAAATTTGAATCAGTAATCTGCTTTAATACATTCTCACTCACCTTTCAGGAAAATTATTAGTTGTCCACTAGTCCAGAAGAAAGAGTGTACTGTGTCTGCAATAGTATCTCATCTGTTTACCAGTAGGTTAACATGTCATGCTTATATTGTTTAAACATGTACAATCTCATTGTCACCTTTTTTCACAATATTAATAGAAAACATCCTCAAAGAGAATGGGATAGATTATGAAAAAAGTAAGGTCTAAGAAGCCTAAAAATACCTATGCATAACAAGTTGAAAGTGATAAAACATAGTGAAAGAAATACCAGAAAGACATTAACATGACCATTCACATTTCCTCATTTACCTTACACTTATGTATGTTCTTGGTTTATTTACATCAGAGGGTATGTTCATTGCAGTGAAACTGCATTGTGTTATTGTATGTCACTCATAAATACTAATGAATGCATTCACATTTTACATGATTAGCTTATTCCTGATGTTAAGTGTATAATTTGTTTTTAAATGTTCTATATTTAAATGCAGAAATTCTTGGTAAAGTGTTATGTAGGTGTTAAGGAGTGTCTTTATTGTATTTGGAAAAATCATTTGGGGATTTTGGATGGCCCAGGTAGGCATTGTTGTTTTTATTATTTAAAATAATGAAGTGTAGACTCCTGCTAACCCAAAATTTCCATCCAACACATGATGTGGATTATATTGAGATAATGAAAGATATCTGTGATTGCAATGATTGTCTTTTTTTGTTTGTTTTTTTGGTTAGAAAAAATCTGAGGTTAAATATTTTCAGCTCGTAAAAATTAACCTATATTTTCCTCTTTGATGTTTATAGAGAAACATGACAATCAGCATATTGTACCTATAAAGGAGTGTAACATTTTTCAAGTGGAAAAGTAAGGGCAAATAATTAAATGAAAATCATTCATAATCTTACTACTCAGAGATTTTAAAATTTGACATTTTTGTATGTCTTTCTAAATGTTTTCTATACTATGTTTTTCTTTTCCTCTCTTTAAAAAGTAAAATTTGTATTATTTAATGACAACCATTCATATCCTGCTCTTTTTTACATGACAGTAAGCTTTCTTCAGTATCATTAAATTTATTAAGAACATTGTTTATAATGGTGCTTAGTCTTTCATCTTAGTAATATATTTTTTATATTTTTTCTTACTATAAATAATAACGTGATGAATATCCTCTGACTTAAATCTTTGCCTGAATCCCTAATTATGAAAGGAAATTAATACCTTACTGTAGTTAGTACCCTTAATTCTTGCCAAATAGGCTTTCACAGAAGTTGTACCATTCTACACTCCCCAGTATCATAAGAGACTGATCCTCTAATCACCAATATTATTTTAGCCTTTGCCAATTTGGCAGGTAAAAAATAGTATTTGTTATAATTCCTAATCACATGGCTAGTAGTTCATTTGAATTTTACCATATTTTCATGTTAAACGGAAATCTGCTTCTCTAATGTAGAATTTGAGTTTATGTTCTTTGTGCATTTTTATTTTTCTTACTGATTTGTAAGAATTATTTATATATTAAGGTATTAACTTTTTACTTCCTATAAATATTAAGATCTTTTGTTTTAGAAATGTTTATAACAGAATGTACCTTTCTGTTACGATTGTTTGCTTGTTTTTGTGTTTTACTTTGTCTGAAATGCAGGGTACCTGTTCAGTTATCCATCAAAGATTATTTTTTAATATTACTTAGTTATGTATATTTTATTAGGGAAACATTTTTTTTTAAGATTTTATTTACTTATTTGAGAGAGAGAGTGTGAGAGAGAGCACAAACCCAGGCATTAGGGAAACATTTGATACCTAATTTCTGTCTGCAGAAACAATTCTGTGATGTATACATTGGATCATTGGAATCTATCTTCTACATTTTATTTTTGATATTAAAATTACTCATTTGCTGGGTGCCTGGGTGGCTCAGTCAGTTGAACTTTTTTTTTTTAAAGATTTTATTTATTTATTTGAGAGAGAGAGAGAGAGAGCACGAGAGGGGGTAGGGTCAGAGGGAAAAGCAGACTCCCCACTGAGCAGGGAGCTCCTGAGATTCTGGGATCATGACCTGAGCCAAAGGCAGTTGCTTAACCAACTGAGACACCCAGGCTCCCAGTCAGGTGAACTTCTGACTTCAGCTCAGGCCATGATCTCTGGGTCCTGGGATGGAGCCCCACATTGGGCTCTGCACTCATTGGGTAGTCTGTTTCTCCTCTCCCTCTGCCCCTCCCGCTGCTCATGATCCCTCTCTCTCAAATAAGTAAATAAAATATTTTTAAAAATTACTCATATGTTCTGTCTTTTCCTATATTCTGAATCACTGCTTTGATTTTCTGCACTTTATGGGAAATGAGCAAGAGTTTAAGTCCACTAAAAGTACAGTGAAACTATTTCTTGTACATGCTCATTTGGTACTGTTTTTACTCTCATAAAGACCATATAACATTGTACACATAGTACAATAAGAGTAGGTGAAAATAGAATCTACATACAGATAACCGTAAATGAAGTTTGGGGAACTTTTTTCTTTGGCTGTTTTTGCTATCCAAATGACTTTCCATTGATACCCAAATTATTTGTGATTGCTTTGGCTCAGTATTTAAATACTGAAAAGTCTAAGTCTAATTTCTATCAATATTTACAGCCCTTTTAAAAATTTTGGTCTCTTCTACAAGTGTTTACATACTTTGGTTTCTAACCAATTGAACTATTCAGTGTTGTATATTCTTAGTGCCTGTTGTACTGTTTCCCTGTCTTTTTGGTTTTGTTCCCAGTGCTATTTAGATATCCCAAATCTAAATTTATGTTTTAAGGTTTTACCTAAATGCCTCATTTTGAAATTAAGGTAAAATTAGTTAGCGTGATACCATTTTGACTTCCATTTTAAGCCCCATCTTATTTATAACCTAAATCTTTTGGGGCCATTTAAAATTCACTCAAAGTTATCAAACTTTTTATTCCCTTTCTATGTTTATGAATATCTTAATAGACAATGCTGATAGGAATAAAATAACAGCTTAGTTATATTTAATAAGTGGAGTCATTTTATTGCTATAACTAGCATAATAAGAAATGACTTCTCCCAAAGTATATTATTCTTGCACAAATTGCTGCATGCTCACACCCACATGTGTATTATACAGAGAGAGAAAATACTGAAATTCTATCCGTCCATCTAGATCAGGGTTGCATGATCTCAGCTCTACTTACATTTTGAGCTTGGTAATTCTTTGTTTTGGAGAGCTGTCTTGTGCATTGTAAGATGCTTATTAGCATCCCTGGCATCTACCCTTTCCCCATTTCTGACAAACAGAAATGTGTCCTTATATTGCCAAATGTCCCACGAGGTGTAAAATCACCACCCTTTGAAAACCAGTTATCTAGGTAGATAAAATTTCAGTTTTTCTGAGAAAATGCTGTGAAAATTTCTGTCCATATAGACATTTGCCTCAGCCAAAGCATAAACTAGATTTTTTATCCTCTATTTCTTATTTAATACCAGTGTGACTCTTATTTGAAGAGAGCATAAACTGTCCAAATCCACATATTAGCATTCTTTTAGCCCTCAAGACTTACCCTGGGAGAAAAAGGAAGACAGTTTTGAAATGGCATAATAAGGTATATTTTTTTCTTTTCTGAAACTTAAGAGCATCAGATATCTTCTATGATGTCTGAGTTCTTTTTTAAAACAAAATTTCCAGTTTTGATGCCAAAATCCAGTTCTTTATGGAAAGCATAAGCATTTAAATGACCAAGCTTAGTATAAAGTTATCTAACAATGTTCTGATTTCTAATACAGTTAAAAATTATGAATGTAGTCCTTAATGATGATGAGGGTTTTTTGGCTTTCAGACAAAATCTCCGAGTTTTTTTTTCCAGACAGTACCATGCATTTTAAGATAATTTTCCTTTCTCCTCCATGCCCCATTTGTGTGTTTTAGTTAGTGAAATTTAGCATTTAAGATCTAGATTTCTGATATTGAGACTTTTGCTTAGTTTTTTCTCCCAAAGACTACATTTGATTTTAACTTTGTCCATATTGTTTCTTGGCTTCATTAGGTGCTGTCAACTTTTTATAATGTGATATTTTTTGATCATCATTCTGATAATTCCCTCACTTATTTGGAGTACTCTTTGAGGTATTTCGTTCAAAACAAATACATAGCTAACGAATTTTCTAAGTTGCTGTAAATTAGAACACATATTCCTCTTCCATAATTTCATGGCTGGAAATACAGTAACTGAATCACAACAGTTTTCTCTGAAAAAATCTGCAGGTACTGCTTCAATGTTATTTGAATTTTAATGTTGCAGAAGAAAATAAGGGCAATTTGCATTTTTATTCTTTTGCACGTAACTTATTTCTCCTGCCTACAAATCTTTGTTTTTGTTTTTCTTTGTCTTTGTCTTTTAAGTATACGGCCATTTGTAGTTGCTTCTCATAAATGTTGCCTAAAAAAGGCAATCTTCAACTATATTATATATTCTTTCTCATCATGCTGGCAGTATATGTATATTTATGTATGAATTATATGCATTTTCCACCTCTAACATATCCGTAAATATCATTAATATGTCAAAATTAATAAATTTATATACAAGAAAATGGCATTAAAAGAAATAAAAATAGAACTTACAATATTTTCTTCCTATGCTTCAAGGGATGGATCAACAACACTTCTAGGAATGTACTCATCAGACTTTGTAGACCACTGTTCTGGATACTGGAGAAACCTTAAATATACATGTTCAGTTCCTTTTACTTTCCTGGAAAGTTTTCAGTAGTATGTCGTTTCATCATTCCAAAGCCTCGGCAGTCCTTAAGTTGGTTCATTTTCCTGTGCACCACTTCTATCATCTTCTCTTATTCCTCCTTTGTTTTTTATAATTTTAATTGTGGTAAACAGGACATAAAATTTACCACTGTAACCCCTTTCAACATCCATTTCCGTAGTGTTAGGTATATTCACATTGTGGCATCTCTCTTATTTCTTGACATTTTTTTCCCTCTGTGCTTTGGAAACTTAAATCATTCCTACACATCAGTGCTATCTTTAATTTTGTTTTTCAAAATTATGAAAATAATACAGGAATTCATGTCCCTTATAATAAAAATTTCAAAATAGAGAAGTATAGAAAGCAGGAGTCACACCCTGCTTCACCTCACACTGCCCACCGTACCCCATCTTCTGGCACAATCATATTCCTTTCACAATTTATGATATTTTTGTTTTCTCTGTGTATTTGTGCATATATATGTATACATACACTTTATATAATTCTACTTATTTTTCTGTGTCTTATTGTGCCTTAATACATCTAGGAAAACTCTGCATGAGTGTCTATTTAAATATAAAAATTTAAAGAAAACTTTGACAGTATTTATAACACTATTTTTAATTTTATAAATAAATTCTAGTGGTTAAAATATTCGTCAGTACAGAATGGTGTAAAGTCAGAAAAAGCCATCCTATATTTTAACCCCATCTGCTGGCACCATTTTTCTTTCCAGGACTAAACAGTTGAGACTTGTCTATCTATTCTTCCATAAATTATGTAGGCATATGCAGACATATGTCCTTATTTATTTGCACAACAACTTGCAACTTGCTTCTTCATGAAGAAATTTATTTCTGCACATATAGATTTCCTCTTTTTCTTTATGCTGCATAGTGTTCCATGCAGTGGATATATTTTTCATCTCATGACTATATTAACTATTCATTTCCTCATGAATGTTTGCTTTCCCTATAAATTTTATTATTATGAAGTATACTCTGGTGCACATACATTAACACATATTTTTGCATGTTCCTGGGAATTTAGATGTGGAATAAATTTCTAGTAGCCATGTTTCTTGGGCAAAGGGTACATATATTATTACTTCTAGATATTGCCAAATTACTTGTCTAAGAGATTGTACTAATTTATATGGTACAAATTTGCTTTGATCTTACAGTGTGAATTTTAATTTTTCTTTTTAATTTTTTTTCTGGATTTTTTTTTTCTTGTTGAAGCATCTCAAAAAGTTTTGCTTTTGTGGGGCATAGACCTTCTCTCATATGTTATTAAGCTACCAAGTAGTTTTGAAGTAATATCCACAGGTGTGCTTTTTCTCTAAGGTTTAGCATGAGGGTCCCATTGAGGGTTTTGCAGTACTTTTAAGTATGTATTTTCCTTTTTACTCTTCTTAGAATGTGCACCTTGGCTTGGTGCTCATCACAAGACAGCTTATTTGTATTGTTCTTGGCTAGATGCATTGTCCACTTGTGTAGAATTATAAGAGAATGTTTTAAAAAAAGGGCAAGCTATTAAAACTCATGCTCATGTTCTCACAGAAGCTCAGGATTCAAAGTCTAGTAAGAAATAGGCAAAGAAGTAGTGAACAATTTCTTTTACATTCATACTTAGAAAACTTTGATTCTTCATAATTTTAGCTGAGAAAGATCATCAAAATTATTTTTTAAACATCCCATTTAATAGAATTTAACTTGACTTTGTGAGATACTTATTAATGTGCATATCAGTCCTTTGTTTTGTTTCCATATTTAATACCCTGAAGTCAACACCTGCATTTTGAGATACAGAATTTCAGGCAGGTTCCACTTGGATCATTTATTTAAGAACATCTTGAGCTTGTGGAAGGAAAGTGAGCCTTTTTCTCTCTCAGAAGCCAGGCAACAACTCTGAAGTCTGAAAAAAAACCACCTTTTGCATAAAGCAATTTACTTAATTGAACAAAGTTTTTTTTTCATCCTTCAATTTCAGTTTTGCCTTTTACCTAGCGGGGAAGATAATCCTTAGGAATTAATTTATAGTCTCTAAGGACAGCTTCAAAACTGCACAATTCATTGAACTGGCATAACACCAGAGAGGCTTGCACTTGATTTCATTTTAAATCCTCTAGTTCTCTGCCTATAGGATTCACATTGATTTCAGTGTAACTTTCATATGGGCCTGGATGGCAATATCTTTCTATCAGGAATGTGAGTGCTAACACAATAAAAATAATACAGCAATGTGTGTGCTCTTAGCAATTTCGTCTTTGTGAGATTGTGTTTTCCTTTATATCCTGAAATTATTTAGGAAAGCCATCTATCATAAAGAGTACCATTAGAAATACACTTTATTTTATGATGAACGATGTAAAAATAACCTTTTTTCATAACCATTCATTTGATACACATTTATTTTGCACCTTTTATTCTTGGTGCATGATATTAGGCATGTACTAAAAAGAGCTGCATAACCCATGATATTCTTTGCAATGAGGTACGTGGTGGGGCTGCATAATAGCACAGATATTAAATAAATAATGTAATTAAGATGAGTTTTCTTGTTTTTCAAACATATATACACATGGATCCCAGTTTAGAGCAAGACCAGCGATTTTATAATTAGTCTTTCAAAGAAACTTGTAATGCTTGTTAAAACAAACTGAATTCTTGGCATTTCAATTGCTAAATTGTTTTTCTGCTTTTCTGGAAAATGAAATGATTATGCTTTGTTTTTTGCAACATAAATGGATGATCTTTATTTATTAGTCACTGATAAGCTGAATTTACTGTTCTTGGTCTTATTTCGTCTTCTTCCAATTAGCTGATAGAACAAGAATTTTAGAGAAGATAGTACTTTGAGGTGTTCAGATGCCATCTACATCTGGCAAGAAGGGAGACAGAGTGCCAAACTTTGGTGCTAGAAGGAAGAACACTGTTATTTTGCAAACAGTTCATAGGCATTCTAATAGTAAATGCATTGGCTTCCTTATGTGGCCTTCCAAAATGCCGATTCTATGCCAGATCTTCATGTCCTTCTGTGTAGGTTTGAGTCTATATAACAATACTATTTTAAAGGTTTTTTTTGGCAGTCTTTTGCATAAGTGTCATTATGCAGTGTATCAATTAAGCAAACCCAAAAGTTACGCTGATATAACTGCAGATGTTGAATACTAAAAGACTGTTTCTTTAAGTATTTGCTTCTCGTGTCATCATCTAAATTTTAATGTGAACACATATACAATTTTTGCTGGAAAAATTATAGCCGAGTAGAAGGAGACAGTTTATTTTTTCCCCTGATATTAGTAATATTTCTTATTAAGCATGATTTCTTCTTGCTTCACCTGTAATCTGTTTAGACATCACAACAAACACCTTTATAATTATAGTCTAGTAATGATAGCTTACTAGATATTTTCTCGTGTTTTTCCATAATTGGTAGCCAACTCAAGAGCTATCCAATCTTTGTCAGCTTTATTTTGGTTGCACATTGCACCTTTTGGCTTGTAAATTTCTTATTGTGATAGAGCACAACCACCAGTGGGCAAAAAACTATGCCAAAGCAGTGACCAAATGGTGATCACTTTTGGGCAGTTCCATCAACATTTGGATAGTATCTGACTTCTGTCACTCAAAATATGTGTGGCTTCTACTGCACACATCAGTTGGTAGCTCCATCCCACCCGACTTCAACCATTTGTCATTGATGGCATATAAAATATGTCCTCCATTGTGACAGCATTTATGTCCAGAATCAGTTTCTTAAGTCTCACATTCTTCTTTCAGTCTCACAGATATTCACTATCAAATCTGGCATTTAGATTTATATCTAGGCTTCTTTTCTTCTTTACCCTTATATTTTAAGTCAAAACTATTTAATTTATTCTCCTTGGCCACTGACAAAGATAAGTCATTTTTGGAAACTTTATACTTCCAATAGATAAATTTGTCTTCTTATCCTTTAAATTACAGACCTTCTCCCAGGCCTCTGTCTTCAAATTCTTGTTTTTCTAGGCACACTGCTTGGGGGAAAATTACCTATTTTCATAGCCTCACTATGAGCAATTGACTTGCAAACACCTAGTTTAAACCATTCCTGAGTTCCACAGCCCCATTTCTAACTCCTTGATTAACGTCACCAGTTGTCTGGCTAGATATTGACATGTATAATTGAGAGTGCTACAATATAGGCATGCACAGTCTAAATCTAACAAGCAAGAGATATTCAATAAATTTGTGTTGAAGAGAAAAAAAAAGATCCTTCACTTAAAAGGTTATTTCAAATAACCCGTTAGGGGAGTAAAAACCATCTTCACTTACATCTTAATTTTTAAAGGGGAAAAATAAATATTGATGAAGCAGACAGAAATTTTGTGCCTGGGGGAAAGTGTCAGGCACCTTTGGTCCCTATGGTGTGTCTGCCCTCAGTTACTCTAAGTGGCTTCCCGCATTCCTTTTTCAGGTTTTGCTAAGGGCAGTGGGGCCAGATGGCATGCTCTCTGTAGAGACACAAAAGGGAATTTCTTCTTTACAATAGGTATCTAAAATGTAATTTTGAATGTCTTTTAGGCAAAGGTTGTTTTTTTTTTTTAATAAAACCTAGTGCATAATTACAGATTACTGGGGCGCCTGGGTGGCTCAGTCGTTAAGCGTCTGCCTTCAGCTCAGGTCATGATCCCGGGGTCCTGGGATCGAGCCCCGCATCGGGCTCCCTGCTCGGCGGGGAGCCTGCTTCTCCCTCTCCCTCTGCCTGCCGCTCTGCCTACTTGTGCTCTCTCTCTGTCAAATAAATAAATAAAATCTTTAAAAAAAAATAATTACAGATTACTGGCCCTTTTTTTCATCACTTAGATGATTTTGGATGTACTTAGAATACTGATGACCATTAGCCAAGAGCCATTAGTTCCGTAAGTCATTAGTTAATTATTACTGTATAAAAGTATTAGTTAGGTAATGATGTATAGTTTATTATTAATATGGAGGAGTTCAAATGAAAGTAATATCAGGTATAACAAATTTGTGGAAGTTTAGAAATGTATATCTTGAATTACTTTATGTCTCTTACTCATTGTATGGAAAATCTGATCCTGCCATTGCCTGAGCTTGTGACCTTCTGCAGGCATTTATGTCCCTGAGCCGCTTTTGGCCTAAGTGCAAAACGGGGATAAGGTCTGTCTGACAGGATTACTATGAGTATAAAATTAGAAAATACATTTGTAAGGAGATTCTGAAATATCAAGGGATATGGTTATTAAATCACACCATTTCCATAATATAACATATTAAGGGTTAAACATTACATAGAAGCAAAATAAAGTGTAAAAATATATACTAACTATGGAGGCAATGCTCAAAATTCAATTTGATGTGAAAAGTGCAGGAATCAAAATTCTACAAATGTTAAGCAAATTTATGTGTGCACCCACACATGTACACACACACACACACACACACACACCCATACACCCATATATATAGAGAGAGAAATTTGGAGAGGCAATACCAAACCTGTAATAATGGTGGAAATACATATTTTTATTTTCTTCTTTTTATGTGTCTTTAGGACTATGCATCCATCATCCATCCATCCAACAAACATACTTTGGCTTTTTTATCAAGGCCATATACTGTATGACCAAGCCAATAATTGAGACTATATGATGCTTTAAGGAGGAAATCTAAAACATATAGTTCCCAACCTGCCTTCAACTAGATTTTGCTGGGTGTGAAGCTGGTATATTTTTAGATTTATTTATTTATTCATTTAAAAGAGATTTCCAAGCTTGGGTTTCGGTTATTTACCAAAACCTACAGAGAAAATGTGTGTTTGAAATTAATTTTGGTATTCTGAAACTTTTTTTATACCATTAAATCATGCTATTGCTCAACCTGGCTTCCTGAATTTTCTTCTTAAAGTTACATGCTTTGTAGTCTCAATCTCAAGAGACTTGGAGATGTAAATTGAGTTACTCAGGCAAAATATTGAATTTCAAGGCATTGTTGCAAGCTAGCTTGCCCTTATATAGAAACTCTTTTATTTGATGTAGGCATTTTTGTCCAGTTTTAGAAGATTTAGAACATAATGCTTCAGTAGCCACATACTGATTTCTTAATCCCACCTATTCACGTACTTTAATTTCTATGGTGATGTTTGTTAGGTTTATAATATTCACTGGCCTTGGTAAGGCAGATGAAAAAATTAAAGCTATTAGACTATCACAGCAGTAATGTGAGCTCTTTTTCTCTCTAGTGTTAATTTCTTTATTAAACTGAGATATTTTATTCTCAGGTATTCAGGAGTACATATTTTCTATGTAGCAATGTATAATTTGGGACTTTGGGTAGACAATGTTTTTGCTTATTTATTTCCATTAGTCTTTAAAAACTTTTCTATTTGTGTACTAACATAAAAATTTAAACTATGTAAGCAAGTTTCACTCCTTTATTAGAACTTAGAGATTAACTGGCTGTTCTTGGTGTACCTATTTGGCTATTTTGCTCAACAAACATTAACGTATTTAACAAATAGTGAATGTGTAGTGTGTATCATTTACCGTATCAGTTATACTAGAAGATAAAAGTTCTGATTTTGTCTCTTGGTATTCTAACTACTCTTAACTTATATGGTTCACAAGATTGTAACTTTTTAATCTTTAAATATGAATAAATTCGAATATCAATAATTAAAATACCATTTTGCTTGTATAAGCTTATGGATGTGAAATAAAAAGCAACAGTAGCATTGAAGCTATATGCTCTTAAAATAAAATTCTCAAAGATTTATCCTTAAAAAACCCCCAGTTAATCCTACCATATTTTATCAAAACTATTTATATATATACCATTTTCATCCCTTCCAGCCATCCTATTTGTATTTCAGCCATGTAGCACCGGTCTAAAAAAGTACATGTAGAATATTTATATGTGGTATGCATACTCCACTACCTTGCATATCCAGTCACACATACACAAAATAAAAAAGTAAAGAGAAGTAGAGAATTTTGAATATAGTTAAACCACACTGCTTTCCCTGATTTTGAAAAATCCCTTGAGACATGGGTTTAATTTGTTTTCTTGCCTGAAGTGATGGATTGCCTGTTTAACAACCATGTCACTGACTAGCAACTGTCAAGTGCAGAGCTATCTTGTTCTACCAAGGCAAAACCATCATGGGAAGCCAGGGTGTTGTCCTCCTGCCCCATTGTCACCTCTGAGTTATTTATGAAGTTTCATAATGTACAAAGCAGTTAGAAAATTCTCAGTGATTTTTTCCCATAGTGTTAAACACGTGGACAAAAAAGGACAAATGTTTTTGGTGAAACAGATTCAGAATTGTTGATGAAATCAATCCATTGGAGTCAAAGTGAGTGTGCTGCCATTGCCACTCAAGGTTCTTCTGTGTAATCTCTAGCAGGAAATCTATAAATACCATTGACCTACAAGCACAAGACCATGACTACAGGTGGTGAAGCATCATGATATCATTAGCAATAATCAATGCATGGCTGTGTTTTCTTACTAATACATGGGTAGAGAACCAAATTATTGAGCAACACTGTATCTCTCTTACATTGAGCTCATTAGTCTTGGAAAAATTCATTAATCATTTGAACTTCAAAGAAAAATGTAACCTAGGATTTGGTGGATTGATCAATGAGCCATAAGTGGAAAATGTATGTATATTTTTGAAGAGGAAAGTGAGGAGAATTGCAAGTTTTAGCATAGAAATTAATTGGACCTATCTGTGTTTGAGGATGGAAATTAGACCTATCTGTATTTGAGGATGGAATGGGTGTTGCACTCATGGCTGCCAACATAGGCATAGACAGAAAATGAAGATTTCTCTTAAATAACATACATATATGACATGTATATATATATTTAACTGTAAGAGCTTAAGGTTTCCATTTTTTTCCAGAAACCATGATCAGTATAATCAACTTGCTAACTTTATATCTAATTGGTTATCACATCTTGTCAGTTCTACCATCAAATTATATCTTGTGTACTCTCTATAATAACTGCTGGTATCTCATTTCAAAGCCATCTTTATTTTCACCTGAACTGTCTAATAATCTTTTGATTAGCTTCTCTGTCATTTTCCTCAGTCCATTATTCATACTGTGTCTGGGAGATCATCCTAAAAAAAATCACTTCCTTGCTTAAAAATAGTCCTAAGCTCTCCATTGTCTACCCATGAGATCCAAAATTTTTAGCTTGGATTTAAAGTGTCTAATTATTATCATTTATTAAGAAACTTACATTAGTAGGCATATAACATGATTGTCTTCAACTCCCAAACTTGCCTTTGGAGATAGGGTATTTTTTAAAAGATTTTATTTATTTGTTTGAGAGAGACAGAAAGAGAGTACAAGTGGGGGTGAGGAGGGGCAGAGGGAGAGGGAGAAGCAGACTCCCTGCTGAGCAGGGAGCCCAATGCGGGGCTCGATTCCAGAACCCTGGGATCATGACCTGAGCTGAAGGCAGAAGCTTAACCAACTGAGTCACCCAGGTGCCCTGAGATGGGGTATTGTTATCTCTTGCTTTGCTGAACAGGAATTTGATATACAGAGAAGTTTCTTTCCAAGTCCAAAGAGCAGGTATAAGGAACAGAACTGGAATTCAGCACATGTCCTGTTACTGCAGAGCACAGGCATTTTCCATTACAACATGGTGCTGCTTAAATTTGACTCATTCAACCTTTATAGATTCATTCCCTGCCACTTTGACCACCTTGTACATTTTATACACACTCAAACTTACCCACCTACCATGATTTATGTCTGTTACACTTTTCCCTCTTGGTCATGTCCTTCCTGCTTTTGGCATTTCCCTTGTCTGTATTCATTTCTCATTTAGATAACATCTACTCATCTATCAAGATTCTGTTCAAATGTCTCTTCCTCTCTAAAGTCTCTTTCACCCTGTTGAGTTTGTCCTCTACCCCTGCAGTGTTTCCAGATCGCACAGCTCATAGTTCTGTTTCTGTACCCATCCCATTTTATTTTACTCACTTATGAATTCATAAGTTACTTCTTGAGAACAGAGCACTTAATCTTCTTACTTTCTCTTTCACAACACAATGACTATCCCTTTGTATGTGCTCATGAACACTTGCTGAATGAGTCAATTCTGTACCCATCTCAAGTCAGTGCAGTTTGTCAATTGCATTAAAAAATATACACCACTTTGATTTGTAAATCACTTTAGAAAATTAAACCAAAAGCATCTTCATGTTAATTAATAGTACAATTCTGCATGTGCTGGAATAGTGGAGAATTGGTTATTGCTAAGATTTATTTCCTGCCCAAATACCAGAGCTCCCTATTTAAGATTTTTCTCATTATAACTCATCATGTTGGTTGCAAAGAACACCTTAATTCTGGCCTTGGGTAGACCAGATATGCTTGATTGGACTTTTTCTGACTGAGTAGGTACACAGTCTTAAGGCTGGACTTGTGGTTCTTCATTAATTTTCTTCTCTCCTTCACTGTTGATGCTAGTTCTGTCTTCAGCTCATTTTTTTTAAATTAAAAAAAATTCTTACAGATATTGAACTTGTAAATTGAATGTTTCTCTGTAATTTTGTAGAGCCCATCCACCCAGGTTTCTTTCTACATACTGATTGTAGTAATTAAGACTGTATTAAAAATTCATGTATCTGAGTTATGCCTACCCTCTGGTTTATTAATTCAAGAAATATATTGTATGTCTACTTTATGTAGATTATTTAGCTAAGATGAACCAAGTACTTGCCCTGTTTTTTGAGAAATGCACAGTGTATCCTTTGGTTTATAGTGTGGCTCAGGCACAAAGAAAATGTCAGTTTTGAAAAGTTAAATGAGACCTCTCTGGAGAGGATTCATATTTGTTTTGTGACTGTGCAATGAATTCACCAATTTATACTTAAACACAAATTTCTTGAGACCTATTACAGGCCTGCAGAAGGGTCCATGTGCTCAGTATAAATCGGTGTAATGTGGTTACAGGTGGGGGCACTAGAATCAGAGCTGGCTGTGACCCGTGGCTTTTACACAGGCTTGCCGTGTGATACCTGCAAGTTACTGGAACTCTCTGAGCTTACTTTGTGACGTACCTAAAATGTAAATAATATCTCAAAGAGACTTTGTGATGATTAAGTGAAATAATGTAAACCTTGAATAGTATATGGCACTTGGTAAACATTAAATTTAGAGTGTTTAATTATTAAGGCTAGTTTCCAGTAAGCATTTGTCACATTAATAAATGGGAAATAAATAGATATCATTGTGATGTTTTCCATCTATATCTCTTTTCTTGAATTTTTGACACAGTTATAAAAACTGAACTCTGTGTTGTAGCTAAAGAAAACTATCAAGATCTGATCATTGTAAATTGTCAATGTTACCTTTTGTACTGCTGCTACTACTACTACTACTACCATTTTTATGGTGTTTATATTTAAATGGAATTTTTCATTACCTTCTTTCATCCTTAGAGCAATTCCTGTGAGGAATGGTGTTATTTTTCTTGTTTTATAAATGAAAAGACTAATACACAGAGGGATTAAGAAACTTGATCTATGCCATTTGGCTCATAAGTGGCAGGCTCATTCCTGAAACTCAGGTATATTTACTCTGGTACTTTCTGTGTGTCCTCCCTAAATGTGGGTTAATTTAAAGTTGGAGAATGATCAGCTGCTTTATGTAATATAATATGGATATAATATTTTTATATGGAGAGGAGTATAGGGAGACATAGGTAGAGATACTGCTCTAAGTGTTTGTATAGATATAAAGGTAGGTAAATAACCAATGGAATGTGCATATACATTTTATATGCATGTAAATTTTTCTATATCAACTCAGAGTACCTTTATTTAGAAATATTTAACCATAAGTGCGAAGTTAATTTGTATTCAAGAAAATTATGTCCCCACACCTTAAATTTTTAAAATAAGTTGTGTTGTCATCTAGCCAGTGCTCAGCTCTTCAGTTTCATGCCCTGCCACTTGATTCCCTTTGCAAACTCACAGTATGTTTCAGTTGTATAGAAATATTGTGGTTAATCCTTGTTTTATACTTGTACTTTTTCTGTGATACTCACTCTGGCTGCATTCTCTTTTCCCTTCTGTTAACCCAGGATTGTCCTTGGAAATCCTGGGTTATCTTTGAAGACAGTAAATGGGTTGTCCCTTCTGTGGAGCCTTTTTTGAACTCTTTAGATTGAACACTCCCTGGACCTCATGATAACTTAGTTGTCCTATCACATTAAATGGCATTGATCTAAGCTATTTTGGCATTACTGAGTCCTGGCACAAAACCTGGTGCAAATTTTAGATCAATAAATATTTGAATTGAGCTCAAAGGAATTAGGATATGAACGTCTGGGAATTTACTAAAGGAAAATGGAAAGACAAGAAAAATTGAGTAACTTTCCAAATGATTGTCTTCTTTCAGCATCCAAGTGTAGATTCAGTCAGTACGTATTCATGAAGGCCTAGTAAGTGCCTTCTTACACTAGGGATTCAGCAATAAACAGAATATATAACAATCTTATCCTCATGGAGACTATATTCTAATATAAAGAGATATAAAATGTAAAATATATCTTACATGGTGATAAATGCATTGGAGAAAGATAAAGCAGGAGAGTAGGATATGGAAATTTGGGAAGGGTTTACATTTTTAAGGATGATGGACATGGAAGACCTCGCTGAGTAGGTGATAATTGAGGAAGACTGGAAGGAGATAAGGACTAGAGACATGAGGAAGTCCCATGGAAGAGCTTCCCAGGCAAAGGTAACAACAGTGCTAAGGCTATGAGGAATGAACATGACTGGCATGTTCAAGGAAGAGCTAGGAGATCAAAGTGGCTGGGTCAAAATGATGGGTGGTTGAGGAACACATATAAGGTCAGAAAAATCTTGTAAGATCTTGTAGGTTAAAGGAGTGTTAGTTAATACGACTAAAAGAGGAAGTGAGTAGAATGTTCTGAAAACAGCATAATACTATCTGACTTAATGTTTTTAAAGTATAACCCTGGCTTCTATATTGAGAATAAACTGAGGGAGGGTGGTATGTAAGGTTGAGTAGAGGTACAGGGGAAAGAACAGGGAAACCAGTTATGAATCCATTAAATAGTTGAGGCAAGAAATGATGATGGCTTCATCCAGGGTGGTAGCAGTGGAGGTAGTGAGAAGTGATAGGGAGTGTGAATATATTTTAAAGATAGGGCAGAGTTTGCTGAGAGGTTATATGTATGGTGTGAAAGAAGAGAAAGAGGCAAGGGGGAGAGTACAGGATTTTTGGCTTGAGCATTTAGGAGGATAGAGTTGTCATTAACTGAAATGGGAAAAACTGTAGGAAGAATAGATACAGGGGAAGGGATCCTTAGCAAAATACTTCTGTAAAGGGCCAGATAGTAAATATTTTAGACTTCACCAGCCAAAAGGTCTCTTTTGCAACTACACAACTCTGCTCTTTAGACACAAAGCAGCCACAGGTATCAGGTAAGCAAAATAAACATGACCATATTCCACTAAAACTTTATTTACAAAAAGAGGTATCAGACTTGATTTGGTCCACAGGCTATAGTTTGCAGATCCCTGTTCAAGAAGCCAAATAAACAGAGTGTTTCAAAGAGTAAAGAGTTATTGATTGTATCAAATACTGCTGATTTATCAAAGAAGATGAGACCTATGAATTGACCATTAGTTTTTTTTTTTTTTTTTTAAGATTTTATTTATTTATTTGACAGAGAGACAGCGAGAGAGGGAACACAAGCAGGGGGAGTGGGAGAGGGAGAAGCAGGCCTCCCGCTGAGCAGGGAGCCCGATGCGGGGCTCGATCCCAGGACCCTGGGATCATGACCTGAGCCGAAGGCAGACGCTTAATGACTGAGCCACCAGGTGCCCCTGAATTGACCATTAGTTTTAAAAACTTGGTAGCCTTTAGTGACCTTGACCAGATCAGTTTCAGGGAGTGTTGGGTGTGAGAGCCTGAGTGACAGAAATACTTGGGTCAGGAGAGAATTGAGGAGAGGAATTGGAGGTAATAACACCTACTAAAATTTTTTTTAACTTTAACTTTTTTTTTTAAAGAAAGAGAGAGAGGTGTCTATGGCCATACCACCCTGAACGCACCCGATCTCGTCTGATCTCGGAAGCTAAGCAGGGTCGGGCCTGGTTAGTACTTGGATGGGAGAGAGAGAGGTAGAGGGAGAGCGAGAACCTTAAGTAGGCTTCATGCCCAGTGTGGAGTCCAATATGTCCAATACAGGGCTCAGTCTCTGGATCCTGAGATCATGACCTGAGCCAAAATTAAGGGTCCCATGCTTAATTGACCGAGCCACCCAGCTGCCACTTTTAACTTTCACTTTTAAGGGGAACAAAGAAATGGGGCTGTAAACTGTGGTTTGGAAGTAACCAAGAGAGGCTCTTTTTAAGATTGGTAAAGAGTAACAGAATGCTCTTGGGAATGATCCAGAAGAGAGGGAGAGATTGGTGATTCAGGAGAGACTGAGGCTAATGTTTGGAGCCAAGTCCTTGTGTAGGCAAGAAAGGATGGAATCCAGAGCACATAAGATGTAGCCCATAATGGGAACACACACTGGTGATCCACAGTGTTGGGCACTGGGGTAGGCATGTGGGCAGATGTGGTCATAGGGGCTTGGGAGCAATTTTCTACTGATTGCCTCAGTTTTCTCAGGTAAATGAGAAGCAGTGTCCTCAACTGAGAATGGAGAAGGAGATCTTGACAGTTTGAGGAAGAAGAGAATAAAATAGTCATGAAGAATGGGTTTCTTGAACTTTGCTTCACATTGGAGTCTTTAAAATTCCAAAGCATAGATTACAGCCATGACCAATTAACTCAGAATCCTGGGGTAGTGCCTGGCTTTAACACATCTTAAAAATTACTCAATGTGTAGGTAAATTTGAGAACCACTGATCTAGGAGTATAGGAAATGAGACTAGTCAGAATAATTACATATTTTCCCCCAGAAGGTTTGACATGAGATTGAGCAAGGAATGAATGGAGAATTGGCTGTAGCTGGGGTTTGAGGTTTATCAGGTGAGTTCCAGAAGTGAGAGTGGGCAAGGAGATTTGAGGGTGTATGCAATAAAGTGATTATAATGATAAATCATGGAGTTTATGCTTGATAGGAAGAGAAATAAGGATATTAAGGGCATGAGAAATGGTGAAAAGTCAGTAAAATAAATGGGTTTCAGGGCCTGGTAACATCAAAAAATTGTCAAAATAGGGGTACTAGACAGAGTCAGCTGGAAACTTAGCAGGTGGAGGTTAAATAAAGTGTGATGCTGAAAGCTCAGCATGTGACAAAATCTAGGGAATGACCATGGGACCAAGTGGCAAAGTCAGGGTGGAGAACCAGATCTGTGGAGTGGAGTAAAGTGAATTACTAGGTTAAAATGGTGAGAGAATGTTTTTTAATGGATACTGAAAGTACTATAAATTATGACAAGGATCATATATTAGAGATAGTGACTGAGACAGGAAGCTAAAATCATCGGGGAACAGGAGGGCATCACATTTACTGGATAGTTCCTCATTGTCCTCATTTGATAGTGATTGTTTCTTCTTTAGACATTTTGAACAGTACAACTGGAATTTTCTTGTACTTCATTCAAGATAATTTCACATGTAGCCAGATATTAGCAGTTTCCTTTTTGCCTTATTTTATGCTGGCTATTAGTGATTCACCAGTTTCTAAGGCTAATTGTGTCATCATTGCTTTTTATACTTAAAGATAGAATATGCAGTCATTCTTTGGGTAGAGGCAGTTTTTCTTCTTGAAATAATATACCTCTTAGCTACAAGGCTGGTCCAGCAATGGTAATAGAATTACTCTCCATGGAGAATACATTTTCTTTCTCTTGGTCTCACTTTTAACATTAGCCTTAATCTGAAAGCAAAATCAGCAATCCTGAAGCAAAAAGAAAATAATTATGTTTCTGAAAACAGAACATCAGAAAAAATTACTAGCACACTGAATATGTATTTCAATCTCTTGGGTAACAAGTTTGTTGTGATGGTGGTTTTTGTTTTCCCCTTGGTTATGGCAACATGTTATGGGGAAAATGCAGCATGTTGATAAAAAGCCTATTAAATGCTTCTAAAGTTGAAAATACCTGAATTCCTTAATCCACCACATCAAATGGTAAATGATTCTCCACAATAAAGTTCTCTGAATGCAGCAGAACTGACTGATGTATATTTTCAGATCATTCCTGAAATTATAGTGCATTAGAACAATGTGACTATTTGAAGTGTAGACTACAAATGTTCGTCTTTCTGTGCTTGAGATAGCAAAGCCTTTGAGCTAAGATTCAATGTGAATTATTACCTCTCTCCACATCAATCACTAAACATGCTAATTGTCTCTGTTCCCACGAGAGCCGTGACTGATTCATTGAGACATACTGACTCTCTGTCACTTGGAGGGAATTTTCCTGTCCCATCTCGAGTCCTTTACACAGGCTATTTCACATGAACAAACCAAAATAGCTGCCACTCCAGTTTTCTTACCTCTTCAAATTGATGTTGATTCTTTACATCTTTATGCATTAATTCATAAAACACATCTTTATGGATTAATCTAGATCATACTCTCACTCCACTAAATGTTACAGACTAGTCTTAGGCAGTCATATTTATGTCTCAAGTCAAATGTTTGTTAACATGTGAAGTTTATTATATTCATTTAGTGCTATGTCCTCTATTTAAAGTATCCTACCTATGTTAACAATCTCATTTCCAAAATGACTTTCTCACAGAAGTGCATTATCAATACCTGAAACCTGCAGTTGGACTTGCGTAGTATAGATCATGAATCTCACTCCCCGCACCCTCTACTAATGTCCCATTTATGATGATTGCAGTAGGTTTGTAGATTTGACTTGTTAAATGAAATACACCAGAGCAAGAGTTTTCTGTCAAGAGGGGATTTGTAGTTGGGTTAAGGACAGATGCATAACTGAGTCACCTATGTAGTTTTCTCTTTTGTCTTCTCTTGTCTTCTCTTCTCTTCTACATTTCTTATTTCCAGCCCACCCTACAAACAAAGCTTCTAATCCTCAGGGATCAGGTGTCTGAAATCTGATAAGATTCTGTGCTCAGCCCATTGTTTCAGGTGGAAAGAGCTGGGCTTCTGATAGACTTGACAAGAGGCCACATGCACTTTCTGACCCCTTATGCCATGCCCCTCAAAGGAGAACTCCTTAGTAACAGTGATGCTAAATAACTGACAATTCTGATCGTGGGTTTTTAATGAATATATCTGAAAAGAATCCTAAAATGATCTAATAGTCTCCTTTTGTCTTATTTTGCTTTTTTTACAGACAAGGAAATTGAAACAGTTCTATTTCAAGATTCATAAGCCTATACTTTTTTTTAATTATGCCATACTGCTTCTCAAATAATGATTTGTTGTTTACTAGCTATATGCAAAAACATTATTAAAGCATTTAATATGTTTAAGGATATGGTTCCTCCCTCAAGGCACTTAACATCTAGTTGGCAAGGTAATGCAAACTATATGTGCCTCTCTTAGGCTCCTTGGAAGGACATCCACACTGCATGACCGTCTGTACTGTGCTTCCTTTCCCTCTTCTTCCAGCTTTTTCTTCCTGTTCACCTCCCGAATGTGATGAGAGTATAGATCTTTATTTCCACTGGTGGAATAGGGCCTGACCCAGAGTCAGTGTTCAGTGCTGTTAGAAGGAGGTCTGAAGGGAAGCCTGAACCTTCTTCCTTTCGTGTATGCTCTAAACTCTGGGTGTTACACGCAACTGATGAATCATTGAACACTACATCAAAAACTAATAATGTACTATATGCTGGCTAACTGATCATAATAAAAAATAATTAAAATAAAATAAAATAATAAAATAGAAAAAAAAATATCCTGACTCAGCCCTTAATTTTCTCCAGTTCTTGAAAAGCTACTAATTGTTTGAGGCCCAGCAGTAGCACTGTCTCCATCACATAGCCCTGTCTCCCACTTTCGCCTGCTTCACCCCCCAAACTGCTCTCCTGTGACTGCTTTTGGAGTTCCTCCTTTCTCCTGTTCCTGTCCTATCCCATCCTGTTTATGCTTATGCATTGAACAGTTACTGAAAGCTCACAATACATTAGGCTCTGAAAAGAACTGAGGGATAAAGCAAGTATTCCTCCAATTTGAGGGCTCTTCCCTGTTTTTCTCAGGAACTGATCAATTAAACAAAACGTGATGAGCCTACTGGGTGTTTGGTTTCTCTTTCAGTTTTATTCCAAATACAATAGGTTCAGTGAAGGGACTGTGGATCCATTACCTACTTAGATTTCCACTTGTTTTCCAATAGTGTTGTCTCTTTGCTGATATCTATGCTTTTCATTAGGTCCTCTGTGAAGCCTGCTATAATCATTTGTGAGAAAGTTCTTTGGGAATCAACCCATGAGCCCTGGAATCAAAACTTGGCTTCAGTTTTACAATTTTATCATTTATAAATGGGGATAATTATAGTTACCTCCCTCATGGAGTTGTGAGGATTAACAGAGTCATTACATATAAAGCACTTAGAATACAGGAAGCACTCATTAAATATTAATCATACGGTGTTCTTCAGTAATCAAAATACAACACCATGCTGTTGCCATTCAGTACCTTTCTTTTATGGAAGCTTCTAACCAATTAAGAGTATGTATTCTTTCATTGATTCATTCATTTACTTATGTTGAGTTTTTTATTTTAATTCCAGTATAGTTAACATACAGTGTCATATTAGTTTCAGGTGTACAATATAGTGATCCAACAATTCTGTACATCATTGCTCAGTGCTCATCATAAGTGTGCCCTTAATCCCCTTTGCCTATTTCACCCATCCCCTCACCCCCCTCCCCTCTGATATGATTTATTTTAAATGAGTACCCTCAGTTAAAGTCCTTTGTTTTCTTTTGGGAGCTTGAAATATATTTCATAGATGCCTAAAGACAACTAGAGGCACCAGTACATTAAATTATTCCCCTTGGATTGTAAGGTCTACTAAAATACAAAGGTCTGACCACAGGGTCAGTTGTTTCTGCTGCTAGGCTTGTGTGTCATCAACTTTTCTGGTTCTTTACTTAGTTACTCTTGTTCAAAGGTTTTAAACATATCAGCATCACACCTAACTAGAGAGCAATACATTTTAACTATAAAGAATCCTGAATTCAGCTGTTATGTATAATGTATGTTTCAAATATTTTAAGTATCTTCTCCATATATGAAATAAATATGCATATCATTTGTTTAGATGAATCCTTGATATTATTTACTTTGCCATAACTTTCATCTTCCTGCCCACCTTAGAATTATTTAAATTACTTGGACAGCCAGGGTAGCTCTCAGACTAAAATATATCCTTTTTCTTTCAAGATTTCATTTATTTATTTTGGGAGTGAGAGAGAACACACACACACACAAACAGACACACACGAGTGGTGGGGGGCAGGCAGAGGCCGAGGGAGAGGGAGAAGGAGAATCCCCACTGAGCAGGGAGCCTGATGTGGGGCTCGATCCAAGGACCCCAAGATCACGAACTGAGCCAAAGGCAGATGCTCAACCGACTGAGCCACCCAGGTGCCCCTCAGACTAAAATATCTCTAATTGCCCTTCTCCTACTTATTCAGGTGGGAATTTTCTCCCTTCTTACATACATATCAGAGTCCTCAACTCAAAGGAGGCCTTGGGATTCTTATCCTTTACTCTTTCCCAACTCTCTTGGCAACATCCTCTCCTTTATATAAAATAAAGTTATCCAAATACTCACCACCTCCCCTTTCTACTATTGGCATTCCTCCTGCACTGGCACTAATCTAAAGCATGTCTTCCTGGGTTCTCTTCCCTCATGATATAGAATTTACTAAGAATTAACATTAGCCTAGGAGCAATGTACTTCCTCCTGTCCCAGCCATATTTAGAAGTTTCCATTTCACACTGACCTTGGGGTTTGTCTTTTGAGGGCATTTTTGTTCATCTGTTTATTTTATATTTTAATCACTGCGTTTTCCTTCCATATACTATTCTGATGTGAACAAAAAATCATGACATAAAATAGAATTATTTTCTTGATATTTCTCTTACCCACTGGGTAGCTTTGACTATAACTTTTTTAAGATTTTATTTAGTTACTTGAGAGAGAGACAGAGTACAAGCAGAGGGAGGGGCAGAGGGACAAGCAGACTCCCTGCTTCAGGGAGCCTGATACGGAGCTCGATTGCAGGACCCTGAGTTCATGACCTGAGCCAAAGTCAGAGACTAAACCAGCTGAGCCACCCAGGTGCCCCTGACTATAAATTTAAATCTTCAGATTATTTAACACATTAAAAATATAATCCTGAATGAGTAATGTAGCCAAGTGATATAGGGAGGCAATTATCTCACAAAAATCTGTCTGATAAAAAATTTCAACAACAAAAGTAGAAACAACTCTGAGATCTCTGGACCTTAGTACACTGAAATGCATCATCATTGTTAATATTTTATATTTACTACTTAAAGTAGAATAAATAATGATAAAATATTTTCCTTGGAGTACTTCATGCCACTCATCAGACCAAGAGCATTTGAATAGCCTATGTGTGATATATGCCCCAAAATGTTCTAGAACAGGGCCATCCAGTAGAATTTTCTGCAATGATGGAAATTTGCTGTATCTTTGCTTTCCAATAGGGAAGTCAGTAGCCACATGTAGCTACTGAGTAGTTGAAATGAGATTAGTGCAACTGACCTGAGACTGAATTTTTAATTTTAAGTTTGATTAATTTAATGTTTGGCTATTGGCTACCGTATTAGAACAGTAAGACTCGAGAGACTTCTAAACTACCCTTAAGATTGTAATCACAGACCTGTACCTCTGAAGCAAATAATACATTATATGTTAAAAAAAAAAAAAAAAAAGAAAATAGTAGGAAGGGAAAAATGAAGGGGGGGAAATCGGAGGGGGAGACGAACCATGGAGACTATGGACTCTGAGAAACAAACTGAGGGTTCTAGAGGGGAGGGAGGTGGGGGTATGGGTTAGCCTGGTGATGGGTATTAAAGAGGGCATGTACTGAATGGAGCACTGGCTGTTATGCGCAAACAATGAATCATGGAACACTACATCAAAAGCTAATGATGTAATGTATGGTGATTAACGTAACATAATAATAATAATAAAAGATTGTACTCACAAGGCCAGGTCACTTTGTGGTCATTCTCAGGCCAGTGACATACTGCAAAGAAACAGAAATCCTGGGGCGCCTGGGTGGCTCAGTCGTTAAGCATCTGCCTTCGGCTCAGGTCATGATCCCAGGGTCCTGGGATTAAGCCCCGCATCAGGCTCCCTGCTCTGCGGGAAGCCTGCTTCTCCCTCTCCCACTCCCCCTACTTGTGTTCCTGCTCTCGCTGTCTCTCTCTCTCTCTGTCAAATAAATAAATAAATAAATAAAATCTTAAAAAAAAAAAAAAAGAAACACAAATCCTACTTTTAACAACAAGCAAAAAATCCAAAAAACTTTGAGGGCTGATTTTGATATTTACTAATTTTTTGGGTAAGTGGCCAAAATATTTAAGGGTCCTCTTGACTTTTCCTTCTTTAAAGATCTCATATGCTTCAGTGCTTCCTTCTTAGTTCCACTTTAAACACTCTCCACAACTGATCTTTTTTTGTAACACTCATTCCTCCTCTCTTTAACTGTCCTCCCCCTCATTCTACCTTTTCTCTAGACCCTTCCAATTCTGCCTCTGTGCCCATTATTTCAATCAACATATCAACAGTCCCTTGGTAAAGAACACTATGCACAAAATCCTCATCCCCAGAGAGAGGATGGGGCAGACTATAATCTTAAATTCATAATTTGCTATCTTCTATAAGAGTAAATATTTGCAAATTCTAACTTTTGGTTATATATTGGGATCATTTGTAGATATCACCTTTTTTTCTATCCTGTAGGCAAGATTATTTCTAGTCTGAATTTCATGAGGCTTCCAGAGTTTTAAGAAAAAGCTAATGTGTACTGAATGCTTGGAATAGTAGCAGTACCTCAAGGCAAGAATAATCTCTCAAGGTCTCATCCACCTCTTTGATCTGATGAAAAATTAAATAATAAATATACACTGGATTTAATTTAAACCAATGAGAAAATTACTTTGTAAATGAAATTAATTAGCAGAAGGAAAACTAAAATAAAGCAAAACAGATTCCTTCCATCTTTCCTAAATTAAGGGTTTATCCTTTAAACGTTAGGTTTTATTCATTTGAGATTCATTCAACAAATGTCTTTTGAGCCTTGAATGTGTGTTGGTCACTGTTTTGAAAGAATTTTTATATATTGCTGATAAAAAAGATGATACCCACATATAGCCTACAAGCTATAAAGGAAGGAGAGAGAAAACAACAAAAGCTATAACATAAATATAAAATTACCAGTTGTGATCTGTGTAATGGGGGACTGAATGGGGTTGAATGATAGAGTGTAGCAGGATATGGATGTTATACTAATGCATGGTCATTAGAAACTAAGTCCTACATAAAATGCAGAATAATGTGTATGTCAGAAATTTTCCTTAATGTTTTGTAGAGTTGACTTTGGAATAATCTGTCTTCTGTATTACACATTAACATCCAAAAATAGACTTTTGTAAACCACAGTCTGACCTTTTGAATAGCAGATGTGAAATGAAGACTTCAGGTTATTCCATGAAGTTGATGAATGCTAATCAACAGTTGAGTTTGAGTAACATTTCCCTCTTTGCCTAAGGAGCACTAGTGGTGCAGTTATTTGCATTTTTAAAAAGTTGTTCATTTATTTCATGAAAATGAGTAGAAATTGAAAAATGAAAGGCAGATATGGATAAGAAGGATAGATCCATGGAAATCATACATATTGCATTAGCCCCAGGTGTATCTAAACATGTTAGACATAAACTGGTAGATAGCATGCTCTATTGGGAATAAAAATAACAAAATCAAAATAGCATGTACAACATGGCAATACTTCAAAATTCTCAGAATTGTGCCTAAAAGTTAAGATCTGAGTATTTTTTGAAAATATGCTAGGTCTCATGGAATGGAAACCTGTTTCCTATTATATGAGTATATTCAACTTTTGCACATTAAAAACATCATTTAAAAATTAATTATGTGGTGGGGCGCCTGGGTGGCTCATTTGGTTAAGCATCTGACTCTTGATTTCGGCTCAGGTCATGATGTCAGGGTTGTGAGATCGAGCCCTGCTTCAGGCTCTGTGCTGGGCATGGAGCCTGCTTAAGATTCTCTTTCTGTCTCTCTTTCTGCCCCTCCCCCTCCCTCTCCACAACAACAAACTAAAAAAAATCAGTTGTGTGGAAATTAAATGGAATATTTCTTTTTTTTTTTTTTAAAGATTTTATTTATTTATTTATAGGACAGAGAGAGACACAGCGAGAGAGGGAACACAAGCAGGGGGAGTGGGAGAGGGAGAAGCAGGCTTCCCGCAGAGCAGGGAGCCCGATGTGGGGCTCGATCCCAGGACCCCGGGATCATGACCTGAGCTGAAGGCAGACGCATAACGACTGAGCCACCCAGGCGCCCCAAATGGAGTATTTCTTATATTTGTTCCCAAGATGTTATTTCATCACATTTTATAACTATAAAGTGGAAGTTAAGTAACTTGATCCATAATGTAGCTAGGAAGTTGCATAGATAAGATTCAAATTCAGAATGATCTGGTTTCACAGTCTGTTTTTTTCTAGCCAATGACTCAAAAGTATATTTATCAGGAATTTTAGGTGAATCCGCACCAAACTGATTTCTTCCTTCGTTCATGTAGACAAATGAAGAGTGAAATTGCGGCAGACAAAGAAGTAGCTGAAATATGCTAATTTTTACTTGCTGTTATCAAGGATAAGAACTTGAGATTTTGTTTTCTTTTTAAAACCCAGTTTGCTTTTCTGCACAGAAAAGGTATCCATTTATATTTAGGAATTGACTAAATTTTTGTTTTGCTAATCCCGAGGGGAGGATTATTTTCTTAGGATTAAGTGTAGTCAATTATATTAGAATGTTGGGAAGTAAAGTGCAAAATTCTATTAAAGACTTAGTGATTTGAATTTATCAAAGGAAGGGCTACTCTTTACAGTATACTTCGATGTGTATGCAAAGTACTGTTTTAACTTTTAGACCTATCTTTGAATTTTCACTGATACCTTAAGAAATAATAGCTTATTGATACTTTAGGATCTCTCTTTCCATCACCCCATATACACATATATAGAAAGAATATCTTTTTGTACATTTAATTTTGAAATAATGCCTATGACCATTTCCCCACCTTTAGGGAAGGTGAGGCTTTTGCTTAGAGTCTGGAAGTGTATAGGAAAGTTGTTTTAGAGAATATTCCAGAGGTTACTTGCATGAAGTTCTCTGGCTGATTTCAGAAGTTAACTGTGGGAACACATTTTAGCACAGTTCTGCTGCTCAAGCCAGAAACCTGGATGCTTTGTTCTTCCTGAAGTATCAAAAATAAAAATTCATGAAATTCTCATATCCCACCTGTTCCCTTATCTGGGCTAAATGCTGTGGTAAGGTTTTTTTTTTTTTTCAGGTTGAAATATTTGAAAAGAAAATCACATAGACGTATTTATTTCTATATTTGAACAATGCTGTTGAATCCTAATTACTAAACTCATATACCCCTTCTTCCCAGGGAATGTAGAATATTATTGTTATCAAGAAACTATGGCACATGTATCCGTAATGGCTACCTTTTGTTTCAGCTCTCCTTGGTGGCTCATTGTATTAAAACAGAGAAGCAAACGTCTTATGTAGGAGTATGCTGACAAATGATGGTTTTTATCTTGATTATTTCACCAAGTATGTGAACTGACTTTGTCACTTATTAGAATAAGTGTGCTGAATGCCCTCTGTGTGTGCATCAGGACAAGTGGTCTAATCAAGTTCAACTGTTCTGTGTCTATTTGCCTTGGCTTAATTAAAATTCAACCCTGCTTTTGAGCAAGCCGCAGTGGTTTGGCAGACCTTCACAGGGCTATACTGCAGCAAACAATAAAAGTGATAAAGGCGTACAATAACAGTCAATACAATGTAAATACCCCTCTTACTTACAAATCAAGTAGAAAGTGGTTCCTTGAAGCATTCTCATCTGCTTCTGGTGATAAAAATTTTTGAAACACTTTATTTTTAAGTTTGCGTACACTCTCCTTGTCAATGGGCTGCCTTTTATTTTCCAATGAAGCAAAAGAAAATGATAGTAAGATAAATGAGCACAATACAAATCCTTTTGAATTTTTAGAATTCTTGTGTTATTTGTTGCACACATGAATGAAAAATTGCATGAAGGATTTTCACGTATGTGAGAAAGAGAGCCCTGAATTCATCTTCCATTCATTTGTGGTGGTTGGGGAGGGTATATTCTTGGTGATCATCCTTTTTTATTCAGTCCACTGTTTTTGGCCGACTGCCCCAGTCCCAGATTTTCTCACAAACAGCCATCTGGCATTCTCTCTGTCCCCCACATATATCTCCTTCAGGACCTCCTGCAAGAGGGCTGGAGAATTTCACAGCTTGGGGGCATGGGAGTATACATGAAGTTGCAGCCACTTCAGGGTAGATTTCTCACCTATAACCTGTGTATCTGTCGTTGTTAGATGTTTAGTGGAAAGAGCTGCTAGTGCACTGGGGATCAGTAGACCTGGGGGGTGAAGTCCCAGAACACCTGTGGTTTGCTATATTTTTAACTAGTCTGCGCTTGAAGAATGCAGACTCAAAAAGCCAGATCTCTGTATTTCACATGCTCATATTGAAGCGTTAGTGCATATAAATAAATTCATACGGAAGGTGCTTTTAAAAATTCAAAGAGCTATTATTATTTATTACAGCACAAATGGTTATAGGATCTCAGATTTATTAATTAGTGCTTTGGTCAACTTAAGCTGCGTATATAAATATTGCTTCACATCGTAACAGTTACAAAAGAAGGGAAGTTTCACAAGGCATTCAAAATGTGTATACAGGAACACCAATTGTCTAAGACATCAGGAAGTATTGTGTTACAGTTTTCACCTCAGTGAAACACTATATCTTCTGTGTATGTGCTTTAGGTTTGATTTTGGCTTCCGGTTTTATTCAGACTATGAGATAATTTTTATAAAGGCATGTTTCACCATTGTTTGGGCTTTATCACTGACTTCTATAGCTGAAAGAAAGATGCACTGAGATAGAGCCATCACAATTGTTCACAGAATTGTGGCCAGTGGAATTACTGGTCGCAAGGCCAAGATTTTGTGGACTGTTTCTATGGCTTTATGCCAGTACATGTCTTATTAGCTGTAATGGAAGCCATGTGCTTTTTTACTTTCTTTATATTCTGTCCATTATCTACTCATTGCTCTTAAATTATCCAGAACTATCATTCTTTTGTTATTCTGTTAAGAACACAAATGGCATAAAATAAATATCAAAATGTTATTTAATTATTAATATAAGAACAATCTATCTTAACGTACTGAAAAAATCATAATTTCAAATCAGAAAAACCAAGTCAGGTGTTAATTTGTGTTCAGGATGCAATGCCAAGGTAACTTAATAGTCTTCGTAAATGATTTATACCAGTACTGATATACTGATACATGTATAAGGTTCAATGAAATTCCTGCTGTAGAGTATTGACTGTGATATTTCAGTTTTGTATCAAGCAATTTTATAAATTCTAAATGTCTATGAAGACACAGTGTAAACAACTAATATCATTTCTGTTCTTAAGTATTTTCATCAGGATTTCCATGTGAACAGAAAATAGTGAATAGTCAGTGTTTATTCCTTCTGGAAGTGTCCATCATTTCTTTGTGTAGTAAATATTTTGGGAAAATAAATTTACATTTGTGAAACAAATTTTCTTAAAATGTGTCATGAATGAGTTGCTTAACTTTATTCTAATATAGTTTATGGTAGGAAACATTTGTAGGTACTTCGGTTAAACAGTTATGACAAAAAACAATGGTTGTCAGGTAAAAAACACATCTAGTTTCCAATATTTTCATGACACTCAGTGATTGGGTAAATTCTTGTAACAAGCAGATTTCTTTTCTGATATTATTGTTCCTTATATTCTGAATTATAATGTGTTGAACCTACACCAGAGCAACTAAACAAAGGTAGAAATCTTAAAGAGTTGTTTTCTCCAAAAAGTCAGATGGACTGGTAGTCACCAAGTCAGCACTCCTACTCTCCAAATGCTCGGCTGTTTCATTCCTGAGTGGACGTAGCCTTAATCTGCTTTGGGCATTATATTGAAACTTCATTAGTCTTCGTTTCAGTCTGTACCATTTCTGAGCCAAATCCTCCAGCTTCCCTTTGAGATCATATCTGGAATAAGCTTACCTTGTATTAGATTTCAGAAGTTTCTTAAAGCTAAATCAGGAATAATATCATTGGTAAGTAAAGTTTCATAGATCTGGATAGGAGATACCTACATCAAATGTGAATTAATCTAAAATCCTTTGACATACTAAATAGTTCTCTATGTCAGTGAAACAGGCAAGTATTCACTGTTTCTTTTCAGCCTGTTATCTCAAGCTTAAGTTTCCCTCTTTTTCCCCTGTTGCTCACTTTTGACCCACGTGTAAGAGTGAAACTAATGATGCATGCCATGAAGTTGCTAGAGGAGAAACAAGATAGGTGGACTCTGAGGCCAGCCACTCTGCCAGTGAACATCCATTGAGGTCTTCCCATATGCAGTGCCCACCAACTACAAGGGTATATGAGACCAGGACAGACCTTTGAATATTTCTTTTTTTTTTCCTTTCAAACAGTTCCTTTTATTTATTCTTCTTAACCCTTGTATTAGTTTGCTAGGGCTGCCATAACAAAGTATCACAAACTGCACAGCTTAAACAACAGAAACCCATTTTCTTGCAGTTCTAGAGGCTAGAAGTCCAAAATCAAGATTATCAGTAGGGTGGGTTCCTTCTTAGTGCTGTGAGAGAGAATCTGTTCCATGCCATTCCCCTTCTTCTGGTGGTCTGATGGCAGTCTTCAGCATTCCTTGGCTTGTTAGAGCTATGAGTTTCACATGGCATCCCTATTTGGTGAGCCACCCAGGAAAGTGCAGATTTTCCATTCTGAATACAGATTTGCCCTTCTGAATACAGATCTGCACTTTCTTGTGTGGCTCACCAAATAGGGATGATATGCCTATGTAGGATGGTTTTATTTTGGACTCTTTTCATATCACCTCTTAGGAGACCTTTGGAATAGGGAATTTTTCTTCCATGATTTTAAACACTGAATACCAGTGCAATGTGAAACTCATAGCTCTAACTTCTCATACAATTTGGTATACAAATTATAATTTGGAAAAAGAGATGGCTAAACTAATGTGTGTGGACACATATATTCTCATATACAAATGATTTGATAATGGAGTCTTACTCATAGAAGTCAGAAATACATAGTTGGTTTGCTGTTATATCAACCTACATTTGGCTATGATCCTGTTCAAAATATAACTGTTTTCTTTTTGAATTTGTTAGGGGAGTCATTTAAAGAGATAGAAACATATGTCAAGATAAAAACCAGATAATTTCTGCTGTGTGTGTGCATGTGTTTATGTCTGAGAGCATGCACGAAATTCTCATACTTTTTAACTAGCTTCCCAGAAAATGTTTAAGTTTTAAACACTAAAACATGAATATCAGGAATTTCAAAAGTTGATAACTCTATGCATATCAGATAAAATTTGAACAAAATATTATAAAAATGTAACAGACTCTCATTAAGATAGTTTAAAATTGCATCAGAGAATGATACATAGTGAGAGGGGCTTATTGTTCTTTTGACCTTTTATTTTATTCAAATTCAACCTTTGATTTCATGATAAATAAAATATGAAAATCTCATGATATCAGATGTGTATTTCATCCTAGATCTTTCTGAATGTTATATATGGAGATTTTAAAAACCTTGAAATTTGATAAAAATAATTAAATGCAGGTGTTTTGACCAAAGCTAATTATTTTTGCAAGGACTAGGATGTTATTTAACTAAAGTTTTTGTTTTCAAGAATGATATAGAGACATAAATCTATGTGGATGGCATGGAATTTAATAACAAAACATTGTTAATAAGAATACTGAAATAGAATTTTATGTTCAAGGATAATACCTTTTTAATAAATGAAACTGGAATATACAAACTCACATATGATAGATACACACCATATGACTCATTAGTAGTGTTTACCTTTTTTTAAGATTTATTTATTGAGGGTCTCTTCTGTGGGAGATACTATAGTAGCACTAGTAATTATATAAGTAATAAAAAAGACAATTACTGACATCATGGGCTTACATTTGAATTTGGTGCTATAAAACTTGGTGCTTTTTCAGTCAAACATAGGTTGAATACTGGCTTTAATGTTTACTGGCTGGATGATTTTGAATTTGAATACCTTATGAGAAAACTAACTCTTAAGTAGGATTTAAACCTTGGTGGTTGGTGAGGGAGCTGGGAAATGAAATCAAGCTTATCTGACCCTTAAATTAGTAATTTTTCCATTATTCTAAATTAGATTAATAAATATATAGGGATGAATTGAAAACTGTAAAGTATAGAATTAACAGTTTTATAATTCTTCAGTTTGATTTAATATTCCTTGGTTAATTTATACAGTCAATAGATATTTGTTGAAGGCCTGCTATTGGGCATGCATAGTTTGAAATTTTGAGGATATTGTCAGGAACAAGAAAAAAGTGTCCCACTTCATGTGGTGCCCAAATTCTAGTATGGAAATATAGACAATAAACAAAATACATACATGGGAAAATATCAGGTGGTGATAAAATGCTGTGGTGAAAACAAATCAAGGAAATTACTTTAGACTAGGTGGCCAGGAAGTCTTTCCCCTATGTTGCACACCAATAGCCTCTGCATTCAGTTAGTTACTAGTATCCTATTATTGTTAATGTCCTTGATTTGAAAATTATACTGTGACTAAGTAAGACCTTAAGTTTTGGGGAAATTGGGTAAAGATTATACAGCAGGATCTCTTTGTCCTGTATGGCAGTATGAAAATATTTGCCACTGAAAGTCTAAAAAAGTAACTAGAGCAACTATAAAAGCAAAGTGAAAGGTTTCAAGCAGTAGAAGCCGTGGACTGCTGGGAGCTAGTCTGTACTGTAAGAAAAATAGTCATGCTGTGGTGTGGAAAATGGGTTGGAAGACAGAACTAATGTGAGTGCAGGGACCAGTGGAGAGACTGCTGCCATTGTCCAGAAGAGAAATGGTAGTGGCTTGGTCTGGCATGATGATAGTGGTGGTAAGAGTTGTGGGCAGATGCATAATAGAATTTGAAGTTCTAATTAACAAGGCTTGCTGACGGATTGTTTGAGAGGGAATGACAGATCAAGTATGACTTAAGTTTCAGGACCAAGCTATTGGATTGATGCCAGTGATATTTATTAAGAAGGCAAAGATTGAAGTAGGAGGTTGACAAATAATGACACTTGATTAATTTTATGAGCAAATTATTAAAATAAATATAAACAGACAATTCATAATATTTTTATGAGTATTTGTGATTAGTAGCTTCAGTGACAAATTTAGCCTGATGAATGCAATATTGGTTATAAATAAATTAACTCACTTGGGTATTCTCTTATTTACTCTCAAATTTTTAATTGAATGCATTTTTGAAAACATGACATTGTGAAATATATTAAAGACAATAACAATACCAACAGATATTCTTGATTTGCTCTTATGAATTTTCATATCTGTATGTAATTTGTCGTTTTATTCAACAAATATTTGTGGAGTGACAGCTTTGTACCAGGCACTGTTTTAACCACTGGGGATATACCACTGAACAAATAAGACCAAATATTTCTGCACTAGTGGAGTTTACATTCTAGTATATTTTAGTAGAGATGAACCAGACAATTTAAGAGAGATTATTCAAATGTATGGTATGTGAGTAAAATAGTTTATTTTTTTTAATTTTTTTAACTTAATCTAGCTACAGATACTTTACATACAAATATTTAGATTAATAGCATTTTGTTACATCAAATGAAGAGTACAGCAGTCTGAATAAATCCTGTCACAAAAGCAATAACACCCACTGTAACTAACTTGGGGAATCAGGTTATTGCACCTAAATAAGTCACAGTCTTTAGTTTGTGATGGCTATCTTAAATCCAAATGGGTGGTTTGTTTTGTTTTTGTAAATATATACACACAGCCAACGGGTCATGGTCCCTGAGCTCATCCCTTGTGAAGCATCGGTGTACACAAAATGGATCACTTAAGTCTTTAACAGAATATGCCAATCTACTCCAGGAGTCTTCTTTTTAAAAAAGTTAAAGACAAAAATAAAGATGAGTCCACAAATCAGCCACATCCTATTTTCTGCACATTCCAGTTTTGACCTTTTTTTAATAAAAATATGCAAAAAAACCCTGGATCACTTTATTTTTATTTTTTTAAAATGGCGGGTAGTGTTACTTTATCATAAATATTGTAATTTTCATCACATAAAAATAGATGCTAAATATTTTTTTATTATGTTCAGTTAGCCACCATATAATACATCATTAGTTTTTGGTGTAGTGTTCCATGATTCATTGTTTGCATATAAAACCCAGTGCTCCATGCAGTACGTGCCCTCCTTAATACCCATCACCCGGCTAATCAATCCCCCCACCCCCCTTCCTTCTGTAACTCTCAGTTTCCTGGAATCCAGGGTCTCTCATGGTTTGTTTCCCTCTCTGATTTCTTCCCGTTCAGTTTTCCCTCCCTTCCCCTATGGTCCTCCATGCTATTATGTTCCACATATGAGTGAAACCATATGATAATTGTTTTTCTCTGCTTGACTTATTTCACTTAGCATAATGTTTTGACTTTTATATAACATTGTCTATACCGTCCTCCAGTACTACTACAACCCAGAAAGCTGTATTTTTTTATTTTTACTTAAATAAAATAGTTTAGATAAGCAAAATGACTGTTGAGTCAGATGATAGAGGGGCAAAAATGAAACAGAGAAGGAAGATTGGTGATTTGAGGGAAGGAAGAGGTTAGGGTCTGGAATGGATTTGGTTTTAAAATAAGGTCACTAGGAAAGACTTTGTTGATTAGGGGTTGATGGAGGGAGCTTTGATGATAATTGTTGAAAGAGCATTCCATACGGAAGGAAGAGTAAATACAAAGCCCCTTTGGTGGTGGGCAGGGTGTGAACAATTGGCAGAGTGGTAAGAGATTAAAGACACAGGGGAACAAGGGAACAAGCAGATAGAGGGGCTTTGTATGCATCACTTTGAGAACCTTGCCTTTTATTTTGGGTGAGATGAAGGACTTTGAGCAGAAGCCAATATGATTTTCCAGACTTAAAAGTGACACCCTGTTGGGGGGGGGTGCGGTATGGGGAGGCATGGGCTGAAGTAGAGAGACCAGTTAGTTACAAGGCTATTCTGATAACTCAAGTGGGAGAAAATATTACCTACATTAGGCCACGATTAGTTGGGGGTAGTGAGAAATGGTTGGATTCTGGACATATTTAGAAGACAGAGCTAGTAAGATGTACTGATGGATTGAACATATAGTGTGAAAGAAAAGAGAGGTTTCAAAGCTTACCTTATGGTTGACCTGAATGACTAGAAGAAGGATGGTACTGCCATTTTTATGGGTATGGAGAAGATGAGACAAAGAGTAGGGTTGCACTGTGGACAGGTTCAGGGGGTCACTTTGGACCTGATAAGTTTGATATGCCCATTAGACTTCAAAGTGGAGATGCCAGTGGGCAGTAGACGATAAGAAATCAGAGATAAAGGGAGAGGACCAGATCTCTGAGTAGCGAATACTGCTGCACTGAAATAGCAGTTGTATTTCATGTAGTTTTGTTTTTGTTGTTGTTGCCAAGAACTTACTGTACAAGAATAAGGTCTTGTTAGGTTTAAACGCATTGAAGACTGATTTTCTCGATTCTTGTGAGAATTTGGTTCAGAATAATTTTATTTCAAAAAATCTGGAAGATCAAATGCAGCTTAATTACATTAACATTATTAAGAGAATGCGGACTTAAGCATGTGGTAAATTTAAAATGTTGCTCTCTTATAGGGGGATGATCATGGTAGGGGGCTTTTTTTTTCTTTCTTAAAGCAAATTCTATGTCTTTAGAAGCTCTTATTTTTATAGAATGTGGAAGACTAAACATAAGATTAATTCTAGTTTATGTTATTATGCAGCGAAGAAAAAGAAATGCGTGAAGTTGTGCCATGGTAGCTTGGGTTATCTTTGAAGCCCCTGATTGGGAATTGTCTACTAAACACTATAAACGGCATGTAAGAACTAAATTCAGCTTGTGAATGTGACCTGACATAGTTACACAGGCATTCTGTGCCCTCTGTTCTCCTGTTGAATGCATGGAGGCAATAACATCAGCTGTTATATTTTTTATTAATTGGTTTGAAAATAAAAAAAAAATAATGCTATATATATATATCTGTAAATGTGAATTTATTCAACTCTTCAATGAGAATATACTTTATAAAAAGGAAACCTATTTTTTTTTCTTATGTCTATCTACCTATATTTACCAGGAAAGATTATTATTAGTAATTTTTTGCAAATAAAGAGGCTTAGACATCTAAGTAAGAGTTGGGGAAAGGGACAATATTGCTAACCCGACTTTTGAACGGGAATAATTTTTTAAAGCATTTATATATTAACTTAGAAAGAAAACGTAGAGTTTTTACATCATTTCCGGAGCACCTCCCTCGGCAGAAGCTTGCATTAGGGGGGATTCACTTAGTGTGGGCGGCCGGAGAACACTGTGATTCAGCTGTTTGTTCCTGCCACCCTCCTGGCCCGATACCATGGGAGTGACTTGTGTGTCCCAGATGCCTGTGGCTGAGGGCAAGAGTGTCCAGCAGACGGTGGAGCTCCTCACCCGGAAGTTGGAGATGCTTGGGGCAGAGAAGCAAGGAACATTTTGCGTGGATTGTGAGACCTACCACACAGCTGCCTCCACTCTTGGCAGCCAAGGTCAGGCTGGGAAGCTGATGTATGTGATGCACAACTCAGAGTACCCTCTGAGCTGCTTCGCCCTCTTTGAGAATGGCCCTTGGCTTATTGCTGACACCAACTTCGATGTGCTCATGGTGAAGCTGAAGGGCTTTTTCCAGAGTGCCAAGGCCAGCAAGATTGAGACCCAGGGTACCCATTACCAGTACTGTGACTTCCTAGTGAAGGTGGGCACAGTCACCACGGGGCCCAGTGCCCGAGGCATCTCCGTAGAGGTGGAGTATGGCCCCTGTGTGGTAGCTAGCGACTGCTGGAGCCTGTTGCTCAAGTTCCTACAGAGTTTTCTAGGCAACCACACACCAGGGGCTCCTGCAGTGTTTGGGAACAGACACGATGCCATCTATGGCCCAGCAGATACCATGGTCCAGTACATGGAACTCTTCAGGTGCCAGTGGCTGGGATTCGTTAGTGACTGGCAACTGCCCAGCTGAGCTCTGTCACCAGGGGGACTGTGCAGGGGGAGCAAGGGCTGCACCCTGAGGCCCCTGGACCGCAGAAACCCAGGGCAGACATGGAGGCTTCTCTCCCTCTTCCCAGCTTTGACTTTTGTTCTGGGGATCTGGACTCCCCTCCCCTGACCCTCACACACAGCCCCCCCAGCAGCTGCTTCACCCTATGCCTTACTGGACTGGACTTGGCCTGTTCTCAAGAATGGTTAATTATGAAGAGTGGAGAAGTGTGGAGCTTTCCTGCTTTAGGGGAAAAGGTAGGACAGGCCTGCCTAGCGTTGGTGGGAAAGCAGTCTGTCTATCTCCAACTACTGAGGATTTGGCTTAGGTCCGCTGTGGATGGACTGGGCGGGGCGGGGCTGGGCTATAATAAAGGCCTCTTCCTCTACTCCAGGGATGCAGGTGGGCTTCTCCTGGAGAAGGAGTAGGAGGCATAACTTGGAAAAAAAAAAAAAAAAAGAAAGAAAGAAAAGGTAGAGGAAAGGAAGGGAAATTAGGTGAAATGACCTCCATAGAGATTGCTTGGCGTTGATCAAGGGATGAAGTTTCTTCTCTGAGATTTTCACTTAGGGTCGTTGATCTGATATTCATATCATTGCTGTCAAGGTATTGTAAGTTCCTAATCATTAGCGTAGGGATTCAGAAAGAGAAGGCAAACTCATAAATAACTGGGTCTCCCTACCCCATCTTCACACTTTTTGATGAGTGTTGGATCTGAGGCTCTCCTTTTAGAACATCTCAATGTGAACCAAATGATACTACTACTATCACTTTTCTTTAAGGTACCTGCTATTTCCTGTTCTCCTACCTTGATCTTTTTTTCTCAGGTCGGTAGTATGGAAAGTGTATAGTGGCAAAAAGAAAGACTATCAACTAGAGGAGAGATGTAGAAAGCTAACTTTGGGGAATATCAGTATAGCAGATGCATTCTCCCAAAGCCTCCTTTCTGTTGACATAAACTCCCACACACCACTTATCAACTTCTGCCAACCAGAAAAAGGCTCATTCTCATTTTAAAATAACATCTTTATTGGGATATAATTCACATACTGTATAATTCGCCCATTTAAAATATAAAATTGAGTAGTTTTTATATATTCACGGAGTTGTGCAACCCTCCCCACAATCAATTTTGGAGCATTTTAACCATCCCCTACAGAAACTCCATAGCCATTAACAGTCACTTCTATTTCTCCTCAAACAGCCTCCCTCTCAGCCTTAAGCAACTACCAATCTACTTTGTGTGTCTGTGCATATGCCTATTCTAGACATTAGTATAAATGGAATCCTGTAATATGTTGTCCTTTGTGGCTGGCTTCTCTTATTTAATATAATGCTTTTAAAATTAACCCATGTGGAAACATGTGTCAGTACTTCGCATATTTTTATTGCCAAATAATAGTCCATTGTATGGATATATACCACATTTCATTTATCCATTTATCAATTGACGTTTGTTCAGGTTGTTTGCACTGTGGGTTATCACGAATAATGCTGCTATGGACATTTTTGGACAAGTTTTTGTGTGGACATACGTTTTTGATTCTCTTGTGTCTATTTTACAAGTAGAATTGCTGGGTCATATGGTAACTCAGTACTTAACCTTTTGAGGAACTGCCAGACTTTTCCCAAAGTGGCTGCACCATTTTGTATTCCAAACAGCAATGTGTTACTGTTCTGATTTCTCTATATCCTCACCAGCAGTTGTTGTTATTTATCTTTTATTGTGTGGTAAAATACACATAGCATAAAATTTACCATCTTAAGCATTTTAAAGTGTACAACACAGTGGCGTAATTGACAGTGTTGTGCAGCCATTACTTTTATTTAGTTCCAGAATTTTTCATTATTTGATTATAGCTGATCATAGGGGGGATAAAGTGGTGTCTCATTGTGCTTTTCATTTTCATTTCCTTGATAAAGATTTTTAACATCTTTTCATGTAATTATTGGCCATTCATATATCTTCTTGAAGAAATGTGTATTAAAATCTGTTACCCGTTTTTAATTTGGGCTGTCTTTTCATTTATTGAGTTATTAATAGTGAAAAGGCTCAGTCTTAACTATGAATGTACTACCTGAAAAACTCAAGCACCCCATGCTGTCAGTTTAAATATATTTGCCAATGGTCCTGGGCTTACCCAATCTGCATAGAGAACTCTTTCTGACCTCAGAACATTTAGATTAGGTACCTATATGTTCAGGAGAGTGTGGAAGAAACTGTACAAAAAGCAAACACTTTCACAGTCTTCTTTCTGAGAACTTCCATCTCTGAAAAACACATGTGAAGAAATATGTTAAAAGACAGAAGCATTTGTGGTATAACATTAATTTATAGGATGTGAATTTGTTTTGTTACAAACCATCAGACAGTGCTTTGAAGATCTTTCTTAAATCATGATCTTGAGGAAACCATTAGAGAAAAAGGTATTACTCCACATTCGTTTACAAGCATGTGCTTATTATTAGTAAGATGCCTTTAATAGTTGATACACTGATGACATTTGGCTTAAAGTTTTTCAGATAAATGGAACTTTATGTTTGTACAATTTAAATGGAATGTGTTTCAAGATGAGACTTAAGATATCTGCCAGGAATTTTCTCCCTGTTAAGTTTATCATTTATTCTTGTGTCCTTTCAAAAAGAGGAAATCATCTTATTGGCATACTATCATGCTAAATGTATGTAGCATACTAAATAAATCATAAAGAGGGGACTGAGCCAAGCAAGAGAGTGGGATAGTTCATTTTATTTGCAAGTGGGTAGCTACGGATATGTACAGTTATTATTCAACTGAAAAGGAAGTGGTAGCAAAACCAAGATATTGGTTATCCTAACAATTTGCAGTTTCTCAGTCTATTTTTGAAAAAGTTGAATCCCTTCCAAGATCCCAAGCCCCCATCCTCCACCCCCACACCAACCAGATTTATTCCAGGCAATAGTAAATACACCTGGTATGCAAGGGAAAATACTTTTAAAGCCAGTTTTGAAGGAGTCTCCAAGACATTGAAAGGAGCCAGATGGTGTGCAGACCATTCTACAGACTTTATGATTACTTTGGCTAAAGCAGCTGGTCTCTGTAGTGAAAAAGTTTTCATGGCAGAAAAATCCCCTTTTCCCTCAGTGCAGCTGGGTTTGTCTAAGGAAGGCTTTCCCCAGGCAAGTGTTCTACCTACACTGGGCATTTTCAAGTCTGTTGTACTTAGATAAGTTAAACCAGTTCTGTTACACCAAGTTGACAAAAAACACAAATGAGGCAATGTTAATTTTTTTTTCAGCTCAGTATGGCTTAATTGCCTTTTTTTTTTTTTTTAAGTTTTCACCTCTTAGCAGGCCTTTTCTGTTTAGCATCAGAAATCTAACAACTGAGACTATTCAGGGAAAAAAATGGCACTCTTCCAAAAGAGAAAGTGAACTTCAACACAATTCCTAGATTTAAAAGGATTGCAAAGGAGAATTATTTCTGCCAGCTTTGGTCATTTGACAGCTACAATTCTCCTTTTCCAATATGTCATCTTAAATCGCCATCAACTTACTAATGAGAATCCTGCCTTTAATTCTTTGATGTTTAGAGAGACTAAGGGAGAGAGGGAGAACTTTCGTCCTGTTTATGTGATGTTTAAATATAATTAACTGCTGTACTTTTGCCTTTAAAGTGTTATTTTTATACTCCCATCATATAGATTTTAAATTTACACTCAGTGTTTATGCAGAAATGATCTTGGAGTTAAAATAATAGTCTTTATTGCAGCTAGGGAATATTTATCTGAACAGATACATAAGTGTTTCTGTAAAGAATGGGTCTATTTTACTTTATCAGCAACTAAGGGGAAGGTTATTGGCTATGATGTATCTTTTCTGTTGTGTGTGAAACATGCAGTGTTGTGTGCTGTGGAGATTTATGGTGTGGAAGACAAAGTAGGTGCTATTCCAACCCTTCTTTCAACAACAGAGTGTAAACCCGAGCCTGAACTTACCTGTCAGAAAGTAAGTTAAAATAACGTTAGGGAAAGCCTAGTATTTTGCACTTTCCCATACCTTTCTATCTACAGCTCAGGAATTTAGCCAGCATGATTAATGACCACTGTTATTTGTGAGCTTTCCAAGTCCCTAAGACATAATGAACTTGACTCTTCAGCCACGTAGAAGGAAACAGGCTGTTGGAGTTCTTCAGCACATGTTCATGATTATGAGCTCTCTACAGTTGGAAAGAAGGGAGAGGAAAAATCATCTCCTGACATTACATAGACATACCTTAAAACATTTCCACGCCTTCCCTTTCTTCTTCTCCTCCCACCTTCCTGTCCCCTAGACATGCACGTACACACACACACACACGCACACACGTGCACATACACAAAGTCTATTCTCTCTCTCGCTCTCTCTCTCTTTTTGATAATCCAGAATCAAAGCCTAACTACTTAATCCTGCCTCTTACTTTTTCTTCACATAGAACCAGTCAATCAGGTCTGTTGATTGCTTTGTCACCATATCTTACAGATTTTTCCTTTCCTCTGTTACATTCTGCCTGGCACCTCATGTTTATGTTACTCTAATCCCCGAGTTATTTCAGGCTCCAGACCCTCTCCCCATCTTAAGGTCATACAACCCCTTATTTCCTTGTGTGCTTTATTTTAACTCCTCTGGTTTCTTTCCATATCTCTATTCTGACCTCACATCCAGGCTTGTATGTTTTCTGTCCTTTGTTCTCTTTAATATGGATATCTCTTTTTTCTCAAATTCAACATTGATTTCCTTCAAGATGTATTTTATTTTTTTAATTTTTTAAGACGTGTTTTATTTTTTATTTTTTAAATTTTACTTTATGTTGGTACACCATACATCATTAGTTTTTTGTTTTTGTTTTTTTTTTAGTTGCAAATAGCTTCTTAGGAATGTATTTTTTTTTTTTTATTTTGTTATGTGAATCACCATACATTACATCATTAGTTTTTGATGTAGTGTTCCATGATTCATTGTTTGCGTATAACACCCAGTGCTCCATGCAATACGTGCACTCCTTAATACCCGTCACCGGGCTAACCCATCCCCTACCCCCCTCCCCTCTGAAACCCTCAGTTTGTTTCCAGAGTCCATGGCCTCTAATGGTTCCTCTCCCCCTCTGACTCCCCCCCTTCATTTTCCCCTTGCTTCTCCTAATGTCCTCCATGCTATTCCTTATGTTCCACATATAAGTGAAACCATATGATAATTGTCTTTCTCTGCTTGACTTACTTCACTTAGCATAATCCCCTCCAATTCCATCCATGTCAATGCAAATTGTGGGTATTCATCCTTTCTGATAGTTGAGTAATATTCCATTGTATATATGGACCACATCTTCTTTATCCATTCATCTGTTGAAGGGCATCTCAGCTCCTTCCACAGTTTGGCTATTGTGGACATTGCTGCTATGAACATGGGGGTGCATATGCCCCTTCTTTTCACTACATCTGTGTCTTTGGGGTAAATACCCAGGAGTGCAATTGCTAGGTCATATGGTAGCTCTGTTTTTAACTTTTTGAGGAACCTCTACACTGTTTTCCAAAGTGGCTGTACCAGCTTGCATTCCCACCAACAGTGTAAGAGGGTTCCCCTTTCTCCACATCCACTCCAACATTAAGATGTATTTTAAAAAGCATATTCTTGCATAATCCTCCTCAGACCATCCTTGCCTAGTAATCATACCCCTCATTTTTTGCAGGGATGAGGGTACATTCTCCTAAACTGCTTACTAAGTGTTTACTCTGTAACACCAATCCTATCGTAGGCTCCTTAGTTAAAGAAAATAAAATTTTAGCTTATTTTAATTCTTTCTAGGGTAGTTACTCTGCTTTCTTCACATTTGGTATTCAATGCCTTGTCAAATATAATTTAAACCCAGTCATTTGCAACCTTGAGGAAGTGAACCACTAACTCTAAACTTCTAGCAATCCCGTAGCAGTCTCCAGTTCCTCCAGAAGACTTGTGAAAATTCTCTTTGTTATAAGCCATTGAACATTTGTTGGAGTCTGCTGCTTGCTGCAAGAAGATTTCAGAAATTACTGTGTTGGTTCATACCGGTACTGAAAACATTGCAATGACCAAAGAAAGGGAACATTACCTGAATCTCCCTTTGATATAATCAAGAAGTGGGGGGAAATTAATCTCCATCCCCTACCATTATTTGTGCAGGATGCTGCTTAGTATCTTTCTCATTATGGAGTGTTCTTTTAACTAGAAAAAGGGTTAGGCATTGCCATGGCAGAAAGACAAAGCCTGGTGAAGCTAATAGGGATTTCCATTCACATCCCATGTTTTCATCTTGCAAATTACACTCTTTCTCTGTCTTGTTCCCACCATAGAAGCCCAGAGATGCCTGGCAGTAATATGACACTATCTTTTTTATGCATTGTTTGCTGATTGTCTTCTACTCAGTTCTAAGCTCCTTGAAAGCAGATCCTATGTCTTGTTTACCTTTGTGTGCCTACAGTTATCTCTATGCCTTACACCCGACAGGTGTTCAGTAACTGTTTGCAGAACAGAATTGAGTCATTTTCGAAAACTAGTCTATATTATGGACTCTGATGATTTTCTTTTATTCTACAAAAAGATTTTCTATCCTCATTTTCCTTACCAGTGGCATATCACTCATAATACAGCATGCTATTCCATCAGGCCAGAAAATGTGGATGAACACTGCTTTTCAGGTATTCATCATTTCTTCTTTTGAACTAGTCCTAAAGATGTGATTATCTCTTTTACAGAGAGCAATTATCCCATTTTGTGGTAATTCTCTTTTTACAAGTTTGCCTTCCTAGTGGACTGTGATTTTTTTTTTTCAAAAACAAGACTATTTCTCAATATTCCTAGGACGACCTAGCATGATGTTTGATAAATAACTGTTGCTCGATGCTTTTTTGTAGAGGTCGATCTCCACGTGGTCTTCTCATGCTTTTTCCATCCTGCCTTCAGATGTCTCTAGCTTGTCGTAGACTCTGTACATCACATTGCCAGTGCCTCCTAGGCTCCTGCACTTGTCTGTCACCACCTTGCCCCAATTTTCAGGTGAGACATGGATTTATCTTCATTAACCCTAGAAGGCTTTCTCCTTAAGAACACTGACATATGGCATATGACATAATATATGTTACTTGCTCTGGAAAATAAAGCATAACATATAAAGGAGAGCATGGCATAAAATAATAAAATAATAAAACATACCATAAATTTCATTGTAATCCAAAAGCATTTTTTTGAAAATTATAATAATAATTATTCACTTCTCTCTGGTACTTAAGATGCCCTCATTTTAGAGGGGAAGAAATAGGTTCTTTGCACATGAGATCTGGAAAGAGCCATAGGGAGACTACTTGGCACAGAACTTATTTAAAGTGACATTAATTGCAGTTTTTTTCTGTGATCATGAGATATTGTGACTGATAATATTTCTGAGATCATCAGATATTACAGTGCCTTTTGCAGCATTTTTCTTCACAATACCAAACCGAAATCATGTGAATGTCCATCAGCAGTAAAATGGATAAGAAATTGTGGTAAATTCACACAAGGCAGAACGATTTGGAAATGAAAATAATGAAACTACAACCATGTGCTATAACATGGATGAAGTTTACAGACATTAAAGAAGTCAGACTCAAGGGAGTACTTTTCATATATTTCTGTTTATATAAAGTTATGAAGTTCAAATCTAGAGGGGTTAGAAATGAAGATAGTGATTACTGCTGGAAAGAGGGAGGGAGTAGTGATTGGGAGGGAGCATAGGGGGGCTTACAAGCACTGGTAGTATTCTGTTTACTGACCAGGTTGATGGTTACACAGGCATGTTCATGCTGTGATAATTCATCAAGCTTACAATGTATGTACTTGGCTGTATTTATGTTACATTTCAAAAAAACCTGAAATTTCAAAAAAAATGGGGAAATTGTTGAATACCATCGGCTCTTTTAATGTACTATTGTGTTAACCTAAGAGTTTTTATTTTTTTAATATAATTTTATTTGTTAGTCACCATACAATACATCATTAGTTTTTGATGTAGTGATCCATGATTCATTGTTTGCATATAACTTAAGAGTTTTTAAAGTAGTCTTATTTCTTTTTTTAAGTATTATTGGTGAAATCTGGCAGAAAACAGGATAAGAAGGTATGTTTCATGTGAAGTATCTAAAGAAAATTTTGTTGGTAAGATATGAGTTGTAGGTTTGGAATACTGGTTAAAACTACCAAAAAGATCAGATAACTGCCACAAGTTTTTTTCTGGTGACAGCACTGTTAAAAAAAAAAAAAATTAGCAACATAAGCTGCTTTTGCTCATTGTAAAATAATTGAAAATTAAGTTCAACCACTTATCCTGTATGTATGAACACACACATATTATTTTTACATTCTAATGAAGAGTTCACTGTGATAGTGATTGATTGGGTACAATGTACAAAGAAGTGTTTTAGCCACTGGAGACAAGAAGGGAAAAAATGGACCTTCCTAAAGGAAAATATGTAATTAAGTCCTGTTCTAGGAGGTAGGAGGAACAGAGTAGTCCTCTCCCATGAGATTGTTTATGCAAGATTTTTGTGTATCAAAGAAGCTTTTCAGGGCAATAAGGAGGCATTTTCAGCATAAAGTACGCTGCACAAACTGTGGAGGTGGGAAATAGCATAGGCTCTTCAGTGTACAAGTGGATATGTGAGGGTGGGTCTATAGATGAAAAGATAGGTAGGGGTCATGTCATCAAGCTTGATTTGCCAAAGAATTTGTGCTTCATTTGCTTAGTGACTCTGAGATTCTGAGAGATTTGAATCAAGGGAGGGACCCCAAGGTGGTGAGTCCTTGCAGGCAGAAAGACCTTTCAAGAAGAATTTAAACAAGGGAAGGATTATATGGTTGCGGTGATCAGGACACATTTGAAAGACGTTTAGACAATGAAATTGGTGGAAATTGTATTCTGTTAGGATATGGATGAAAGGTGAGGGTAAGGTCTGAGGTTTTATTTTCTGGGACTTGGTACACAGTATGTCACAGACATAATGGGGGAAATGCTTTTAAATGGACCTGGGTCCTTCTCAAATTTAACTCAACATGTGGGCATGAGGTCCAGTGTGGATTGGAACTGTAGAGATTTTATTCAATTCCACAGCTTCAGCACATGTTATTTTGTTCAGTTAATTGAAAATGAGAATATACCTGACAGTAAGCTGATTACTTCTATGCTAACGTGACAGTATTATAGATCATAGGTTGTATAATACCTATTAATTTGGGAAATGGGAAAAAACAAAACCGTGTACTCTGGAAAAACTTCCTTTGTTAAATATATAGGGTATAGTTGGTGTATAAATGCATAGAATGAATACATAGTACTATTTTTGAAGATTTAGAAGCATATGTTCATTAAATATGTTAACAGATTTTTTAAATGATAGCAAATCTTAAAAATCAAAGTTTTTGTAGGAAAATGTTAGTTTTATCTGTGTACTCTAATAAAGTAGAAAAAAATGTAGTTTGGGATATTCTACAAATGCTAGAAATTAGCCAGAGTAGGTAAAGGACTTGACATGTAAAATACACCTGGTATCTTAACAATGATTTTATCTGGAGAACAATAATTTTCTCAGGCAGTGAACACATGAGGATGTGGCCCAGCTCTTACTGGAGTATTTTGAACTTGTTTAAGGACATAGCAAATAGAGCAATTAATAGTGTATTGAACTGTAAATTAATATCCATCTGAAATCGAGTTTTTGAACTCTCTATTAATGTGGAGAAAACCAACTTAAAAATTATGAATAGCATGGGGTTAAGAAATTTGGTAGAATAAACTACTTTAGGACTAAATATGCAAAACTGAAGCCTTTTTACTCACATTATCTGTTTAACAGTGCCTTTTTTCTTGGTGTTTTCCACGACTTTTTTAAAAAACACTGTAGTAAAAATTTCCCTCAAGTTTGCCAATGATAAGAAATCTTGTAAAACAAATGTGATAAACTGCCAACATTATAATGTGTTATATACATACATACATATTGCATTCCTTAAAGTGAAGCTAAAGGCATACAGTATGCATTAGTAAAGAATATATGAGATTAGAATTAGGTGTTTTTAAATTAATACTGGCAAGGATGAGCATATTTTCCTTCAAGGCCTTCTAAAATGCATCTTTTGTGTCATGTTTTATCAGTTCTTTTTTTAAAAAAAGTGAACTTAGCATGTTGAGAATTCTATAAAAGCAATTGCAGAAAGCAATTCTATAACTTTAGAGTTTTCATTATAGATACAGAGTAGTAAAAATTGACAGTTATTCTTCTTATAGCAGCACGAAAGATGTTTGAACATTATTCCGTGGTTGCTACTTTTAAAACCAAATACTTAGGGAAAAATGATCCATGTTTTCTCCCATTTGGATTGTCCATGTTTGTGAATACAGACATAGTGTAATTAAAACATTTTAAATATGCACCTAAAATAAGCATGGGAAAATCACAATAAAGGACCAAATACTACTTTAGTATGCTTTTTGATGTCATAGTTCCCCTTCTGGTTCTAAACGTGCATAATCACAACAAGGTAAAAACAAGAAACAGTCATATGTCTTGACATTTGTTTTTTAGAAAATTTAACTAAAATTTTGTGAATAGACTGTAACTTGACAAAAGAATTTACTACAGTATACTCTTTTAAATAAATCTTACTTACAATCATATATGTGAAAAAAAAGAAAGCTGAAGCTCATGTTTCAGCTATGAGGTGTTAAAGGCAATATCTTGGATATCTCCGGTTTGTCCCACCTGAGATCCATTTCCACCTTCCCCAGTATGCTCTGTGCCCTGGAAAGGGGACCTATAAGGAATGCATCGGGGATCCCTGTCCTCTGTCTTCCAAGTGTATGTAACCAGTGGAGAACACCAGAGGGAGATCAGTGACAGGGAGAAAACTGAGTGGGAGCTCTTTATTTCTCTGGCTTTCTCTCTCTCGCAAGGTGGTTATTGAAGTGACATGGTGATCAGATTAAAAAAAAAATCAGAAAACCCTCTCTCCCCAACTTGCCTTCTGTCTCTGGGTTCTGATACCTGTTCTATCCTTTGTTTTGTCTTGACAATATTTGTATTTGATTTTCTTTATTAAACTCTCCTCAAATTTCCCAATTCAATTATGTTGTTTATTTCCTTGAAACAGGAAAATATCTGGAATCTACTTCTAATTGGCTTTAAAAATCTTAATGACAGTTGGCGCTCAACTCTAAATACATTGAAACTTTAATTTACATATTTATGTAATGCCTGTATTCATTTTAGTCATAATAAAATGTGTTCCAAGTTGTTGAGGAGTGGTATTAAAGGAACACCATTCATTTTTCTGCTCTATAAAATGTTTTGAATGGGTTAGTTCAAAATTTGGAATTTAGCCCTGTATGGAGCAATTGGTATATGTTTTACTAAAGAATTACACTTATAAAATATCTTTCAGGTAAAGATGTAGGAATTACATTCAACATTTGTGAGTTATAATCAAGATCACTGACAAATTTTCTAATAGAATGAATGGTTATAAACCAGAAAAGCAATGACTATAGAAAGGAAATTTTAATTTTGCTGTGATAATTGGGGAGAAGGCATTAGATAAATTTTTTCCCTGTTCCTGGTAATACTAAATTAAAGATATTAGAGTTATGTTTACTTTATATGTGAAAACAATTATAGGCAAACAAAGACTTCAGAATTGTTTAGCAGTTTATAATCTGAGTATGGAATATGTTCATGTTTAACATTTCTTATATTAATAAATATTACTAAAAATAAGTTTAAAGTAATAATCCAATGTTACAGTTAAGTGTCTGTTCAAAAATACATTTTTGGAGACAAGATGCCTGGCTGTGGTAGAGTATGAAGATCAACAAATCCTTTCCCCAAAAAAGTAACAATAAAGTTGGACAGAATTAACAGAAGAATCACTTCAGTATTTTGGTAATTAACCAAAGACATGCAACAATCTGAGGGATAGTTCATTGCTTTGTAGTCTAAATTACAACTATTTAGTAATTTTTGGATGATGGGAAGGAATGTATTATGATTAGGAGCTGAAACCACGGGCTCAGACTTCCAGGTTCAAAGCCTGGCTCTGCCACTTAGTTTTGTGGCCGTGACAACTTATTTATTCCTTCAGTTTCCTCATCTATAAGATGGACTCTGTTTTAGTACCTATCATCATGGGGTTATTGTAATTATTTATATGATGTAATATATACTCACCACTTGAATAAAGGCAGGTAAATGGTAAGCACTCAATAAAGGTTAATTGTTCTTATTTTTGTACTTAATCTATTGTGAGAGGAAAGAAAAAAAATCGGCTTTTATAGTTATTTAGAATAGTCAGTTTATGTTCTAGTTCCTATAAAATGGACCTCTTCATATGTAGTATATATTGCATAGAGAAGGGATGCTTCTGTCTTAATACGTGTACATACAGGCCATGCATGTGCTCTCTGAATAAATGAACGTACAGCTCACAGGGACCAACTGCTGATGGGGGTGTAAAATAGTATGGCCATGTCAGAAATCAGTTGTTAGTTTCTTTGGAAATTAAAAATACACTCACCATTTGACCCAGGTTTTACTCCTAGGTGTTTACCCATGAGAAATAAAACTGTATGTACATGCAGGGTTGTACACGAATGAGCATAGTAGCTTTATTCGTAATAGCTAAAAACCAGAACCATACCAAATGTTTACGAACAGGTGAATTGATTTTCAAAACGGTGGTTTATCCATACACTGTAATATGACTCAGTAATAAAAGGAGTGAACTATTAATGCATGTAACAATATGAGTGAATCCCAAAATGATCATGCTGACTGAAAGAAGCCAAACAAAAAGAGTATACGCTGCATGATTGCATTCATAGGAAATTCTAGAAAATGCTAACTAATCTCTAGTGAAAGACAATGGATTAGTGGTTACTTAAAGAGAGTGGAGGTGGGGTGGAAAGGGAGAGATTACAAAGGGGCTTGAGGAAGCTTTTGGGTGTGATGGATTTGTTCATTATTTTTATTGTAGAATGGTTCCCTGGGTATATATGTACGCTAAAACATATCAAGTTCTACCCATTAAATATGTATGGCACTTATATCTGTATGTCAATTATAGCTCAACAGAGCTATTTGGAAAAATACATTTCTTCTATAACCTAAATTAATGTAGAAATTTAACATTTTCTTGGGTTGTTTTATATTTTTGTTTTTAATACTGAACACACTTGGAACTTTCTCACTAAAATCTAAACTTTGGCTTATGTCCACAGTCAAATGATGTCTGACAATCTGTAAAAGATTATTTATGCCCAGTAATAAATTATCAACTAGAGAGAGTGATATTTTATATTACAGCATTTCAATTGAGTGTGTTGTGTCTGTTTTGTACAGATTTCAGGAAGCTCCATGGAAATATTTATTGGTGTGTATACACCCCCATCCCCACGTGTACATCTATACTGCTGTTCTTTGGAGAGGGGGACCATTTAAAAAAGCATTTTCTAAGAGTGATTGAATTATCCTTGATTTTATATACAGTGATCCAGTCATAAAGTTTTAATTTATGCATATCATTATAGGGAGACTTAATTCATTCAAAGGGAGGCATATGCATACTGTTACTGTAAGGAGCCATTTCCTTATTTATTTATCAATTTTCAGATAAAATGGGTTAATAACCTAAGCAACCTTTGGTAAAATATTTTAACAGATCTCTGAATATTCTGTATTTTAGTCTGCCATATAGTAAAGTTATCAAGAATGTAGTGCTTTATCATTATGTTAGGTCATCGATGTAAAATAGGCTACATTTTTTAAAAATTTTATTATGTTATGTTAATCACCATACGTAACATCATTAGTTTTTGATGTAGTGTTCCATGATTCATTGTTTGCGTATAACACCCAGTGCTCCATTCAATATGTGTAAAATAGGCTACATTTATTAAAAAATGAGAATTACTTTGAAACATCTAATGCTTAGATATTTAAATGCCATGAATATGCTATAATGAATATTTAAATCTTTGGAGTCAGACATAGTTGCTGCTAATGCCAATCAAATCTAGAATGACCAAAGAAACTCTGCTTTCATGAATAAGTAATCTTTCTCCCCATGAGTTTTCTGAATAGTGTAAGAACTCATGTGGGAATAGGGAAAACACTGTTTGAATGACATTTTATCTTTAAAAAATGCAGCAACCACAGAAGCAGATGTAGTATAGTAGAGTCTGCTTGACCTGTTCACAACGCTTTGTGAGTTTTGAACTAAAAAAAAAAAAAATGCTTTGTTTGATTCTAAACTACAGCTAACAATCTCAAATCAGTGTCTGAATGTCTGAAGCCTTTATTATTCTGAGGAATTACATATTGATAATCCAATATGAATTCTAAAATAATTTAATGGTTTCTATTATTTTAACTTTATTATGGTAATAATGTTCCTTTATAAATAAGCCTCCTAAGTTTCAAATGTCAGTATGATATAGGAGCTTTGACTCTGAATTTTCATACTGGTCATATTACTCTATTTTAAAACATTTTCTAAATATCACAGTTAATTGTATAAAATTCTGTTTAAAATTTGAACTATATTATAGAAGTACTCCACTGATACTGGTTCCTGCCACAGTGGTACAGTTGAAAGGTGTTTTATTAGAAGAAAATCTCAATAGGATAATTAAAGGTGAATACTAAGAAAGACCTTATATTAGACATGAATCTCTACTGATACTGAAGGACTTGTAATCTATTTGGGGAATATTCCTGAGGTTTCAAGATAGAGCAGTATCCAGGGTATCTGTAAGGCCTCTCAAATCCATCCTTCAGAGAAAGGACAAGAAATATTATATTCAGAAAGAAGCTCATCTTGGAAACTAAGCCAAGTGTATCAAAAGCCTAATGCTTTTGGGAGGAAAATTTCTTCACTGTAACACAGAAGAAAATAAAGACAAGGGAGTAGTTGTTACTGTCTAAAACAGTCATTGAAACAACAGGAAATTTTCTGCTTTGTACTTTTAGTACCCCTAAACTGTACATATCTCTAACTAAAGTTGACTATTTGCCAAACACCTAGTTAATGTACCAGTTGAAAGAAGTATACATATATGTACAGAACAGTCCCATAGTTCTCAAACATTTTATTACTTAGTGGGTAGAAAAAGTGGTCATTAGACATGTAAATAGCTGATAATAATAGTAGATTATGTAAGTGTACATTCACAGTATATTGTGATTTATTAGTTCGTTACCATTCATTAATTCAATAAATATTTATAGCCCAGCTTCTTTGCTGGGAAGATCAAAGTGCCTAAAGTGTGGTCACTGGTTTCAAGTAAGAGATAAACACAAACAGTACAGTGTGTATACTAGAAGGTTCACAGGGAATATAGAGGCAGAGGAATCCCATTCTCTTTGTGAAAAGGTGGCAAGTTTCTGATGAACTTCTGGTGGCTTTGGCTATTGTATAGGGTGTGTTTGCAAAGTAAGCAGTAAAATAGAGGAAATAATTGAATATATGCCACATTGTCACATTATAGTTACTTTTTCAAGGAAACATATTTGGCCCAGTGGGATCACATGGATTAAAAGACCATTAATAAATTTAATAAATATTTTCTTAAAATTTACCAACATCTGTTATTCTAAAACAGCCTTTATATACTCTTCAAAATAATTAAAATTTAAGCATCTTATTGTAAATATCATTGTAGATTGAATTTCTAGGCAAAGTAAGAAGTTTTATATGTCTCTTCATTCAGAAAAGAAACAACATGTACGTTTTGGATAATGATCTGTCCTTTCAGCATGCTGGTGTATCATTTGCTATGGAGGTTTTTACCTACCAAGTATTCAGAAAGTAGTGTATGTGTGTGTATGTTATTGTAGCCTTGGTATAGTAACTCTGTAATGTATTTCAATTTATAGCAGATTTTTATGCAATTGTGCTTTTAGAAAATGTTTTTAAACAGAATAATACACATATGCAGATATATATGTATTTTCAATAGGTGTCAAAGTTATGTAATTCCTAGAATCATACATTCATTGTACAAAACCAAGGGTAAATTGGAAACAAGCAAAACTATTATATTTTACTTTTTAAAAATTTTGGGATTGTAGATTATATTTGATAGTAAGTCAGTGCTTCACTTTTTCATTTATTTTGAGCGTTGGCATTAACTGAAGATGACTCTTCTGTATAAACTGTGCCCAAATTATAGGATTCAGTGTCACTCTGTTAAAAGCAAATTGAATAATAAAAAAGATAAATTGTTTAGTTGCACCAGGACATTTTAAGAATAAAGAAAACATGGAAGAAGCGTTCTGAATAAGTGGTGAATTACTACCACATGTTGCATAGTGCCTCGATGAATTAATTGAATATGGATTTGTGTGTTCAGAATCTGCTCCTCTAGACTGCTTATAGGAAATGTGTATTTCTCAAAAACCTTTAATCATGTAAATATCACCAATGCAAAAACAGGACCTAAGTGAATCCAAGAAAATAGTTATTTCTATCAAAATTCCAATGGCACTTTCACAGAACTAGAACAAATGATTCTAAAATTTGTATGGAACCACAAAAGATCCCAAACTGCCAAAGCTATATTGAGAAAGAAGAACAAAGCTGGAGGCATCATGCTCCCTAATTTCAAACTATACTATAAAGCTATAGTAATCAAAGCAGTATGGTGTTGGCATAAAAGCTGACACACAGATCAATGGAACAGAGTTGCGATCCCAGCAATAAACCCACATGTATACAGGCATTGGGCAGTTATGGAATGAATAAGTCACATGAATAAAAGGTACAGCACAGAGACTCTAGTCAATGTTATGGTAATAGTGTTGTATGGTAACAGATGGTAGCTACACTTGTGATAAGCATAGTATAATGTATAGAATTGTTGAATCACTGTTGTACACCTAAAACTAATGTAACATTGTGTGTCAACTTTACTTAAATAAGTAGATAGATAAATAAATAAATATTTTTAAAAGTGGGCAGAGATCTGAAGACATTTTTCCAAAGAAGACAAACACACATGTTCAACAGGCACATGAAAAGATGTTTAATATCACTGATTATTAGGGAAATACAAATCAAAACCACAATGAGATATAACCTCAACCACATTAGAATGGCTGACGTCCAAAAGGCAAGAAACGACAAGTGTTGGTGAAAATGTGGAGAAAAGGGAATACTCATACACTCTTGGTGGGAATATAAATTGGTGTAGTGGCAGCCACTATGGAAAACTATGGATGTTCCTCAAAAAATTAGGAACAGGTCTTACCATATGATCTAATTATTCTTCTTCTGGGTACTTATCTAAAGAATATGAAAACATTAATTAGAAAAGATATATGCACTCATATGTTCATCACAGCATTTAAAATACAAATTTATAAGCATTATTTATAGTAGCCAAAATATGGAAATAATAACGTAAATGTTCATCACTAGATGAATGGATAAAGAGGATATGGTGTGTACATACACACACACACACACACACACACACACACACACACAATGCAATATTACTCAGCCATGAACAGGAATGAAATCTTGCCATGGATGGACCTTAAGGGTATTGTGCTAAGTGAAGTAAGTCAGAGAAAGACCAATACATTGTGGTTTTACTCAGTTTATGGACTCTAATAAACAAAACAAATGAACAAGAAAATGATATAAAGCCAAACTAATAGAAAGAACAGACTGATGGTTATAAAAGGGGAAAGGAGATTGGGAGGTAGGTGAAATGGGGGGAGGGTGTCAGTTGTATGGGATGGATGGTAACTAAATTTTTCGTGGTGATCACTTTGTAGTGCATTACAGATGTCAAATTATAATATGTTGTACCCAAAACTTATATAATGTTCTATAATGTTTTACCTCAATGAAAGAAAAAAGTTTATTCTTTGAGCCTTTAGGAACTAGACATGACCATAGCAACATGGAACTTTGTTTTATAAGGTTTTAATACTTCTGCTTTATTTTCCATCACAACAGAGGTTTACATAGCCAGGTTTCAGGGCTTTGTTAGGACTTTCTAGAGGGTCACCATAGCCATAGTGGATTTTGAAGTGAAGGAACCTTAAGTTTATGCTGAAAAATAAAAACCTAAGTGTACTAAAAAAGCCAAACTTTAAAGAGAATCTCAATCTGTTTATTAAGAATGACTACCACTGAATGCATGTAATGGACGATATTGGATGTTTGAAGAAATGTATTCATACAGAGTTGCACTTTTCTCTGGCATAGTATTATTTGGAAGATTTTTACTATCATCATGTCAATGATGGTAGGTGTGTAGCTCATTTTAAGAACAGTATATTTTAAAAATTTGTTAGACCTTCTTTCTTCTAGTTATGAATGACCCTGTTGATTGTCTGAATTAGTAATTTGCCTCGATGTTCATTACATTCCATTTTCTTGTTCATTGTTGTCTGCATCTACGTGGCTGTATCATTTGTTACATAACAAAATAATAGAATCTTGATTTGCATCATCTTATAAATCATTGAATCTGACTCAATTTTCAGTGTAATTTTCCCTTCTCACTATCTCCAATTCATGATTATGTACCCTTGCATTGAAATTTTCTGATTAAAGAAAGTTCACAATGCCCCACTTTCCAAATGTATACTCTAATTGTTTCACTCTTTTCTTCCAGTAATTGATCTGTGTCTTTTGTTTTATTACTTCATGAACCAGACCAGTTTTTCACAGTCTATGTCCAGTAATGTTTAAGGTCATTCAATTAATCATTCCTCATTGGGTTTATAAATTAATCATTCACTAACCCAATAATTATTGGGTTTATATATTAATTGATGTACTCATTAATTTATGCATTTGCAAATACATTTGGAAGGCCTACTATCTTCTAAGAATTCTACAGAGAACTTGGAAAATAGAGATGACTGTGTTGGTCAAAGACCTTACATTGTAATAAAGGCAAGAGACAGTTAGGCAGATAATTATAAAACAGTGTGATAAATGCATTAATATGTATCTTCATGGAATATTATGGAAGGATTCAGGAAGAACATCTGCTCCTAGGATATCAGGAAAAGTATCATGAGAAATCAGAGGCTAGGTCTTAAAGGACAAGTGAATGTTGGCCAGGTAAAAAAAACATTCTGAGATGAATGGACTTGAGCAGATTCCAAGAGGGGAAGAGCAACATTGTGTTTGCAGGGAACCATCAGTAATTCATTGTTGGTAAAGCTTGAAGCATGAGACATTTGATGGTAATAGAGACAGGAGAGTTAGGGATCAGATCATGGAGTAACTTTTAAGCCACATTAAAAAGCTAGGACTTCATCTGTGGGTGATTGTTAACCACTCAGAAGCTTTAAGCAGGGGAATAATCTGGTTAGATTTACTTAAGATAAATCTACTCGCTATGTATCCTTAGGGATATATTAGGAAATCATCAGAGTAGTGCAGAGAAGCAGGTTTGGATATGAGAATATGAACTCTAGAAATGAGTACTTTTAAAAAGGACTAAAACACCAAAGACCACATATTGGCTCCAAAGCTACAGTGACAGAATGTAGAATAGTGGTTGCCAGGTGCTGAGGGGGGAGTAGGGTTTTGGGTGAGACTGCTAATGGGTCCAGGGTTTCTTTTGGGAGTAATGAAAATGTTCTGAATTTTGATAATTGAGATTATTGCACAATATTGTGAATATACTAAAAGCCAGTGAATTACACACTTCACTGAGTGAATTTTATGGTGTGTGATTTATATCTGAAAAAAAGCTGTCATAAAAAAGCAACAAAGAATTGAGTGATGAATGAGACAAGAAGAGAGATGGAGCTACCTAAAGAAAAGTCTCAAGTTTCTTGCTTTGGTGACAAGGTAGATGATTGTGCTACCAATATGATGGAAGGCACCAGAGAAGGAGGTATTGTGGGAGGGGAGTAGGGGTGAAATTGGGGGTGAATGGTGTTTATTTTAGTTTTAGAGAGTTTGAGGTCTGTGTAACATCCACTTGTACTTGAACTGGTTGTTGGCCTATATAGATAGAAATTTAGTAACACATGTTCTAGAGTTTTAATGATTACCCCAATTTTTCTGTCTCCACACATTGCAGAATTACAGCACAATCTTGTAAGTGGCATCCCTCTTTGCATGCCTGTGGTTCTCATTCCAGGAGTGGGGTATTAGAATCTAACATGTGTAGACTTACCATTTTAAAAGGCTAGGCTACTAGAGATGCCAATGTCTTTCATAGGGAATTTTTATCTATGCTTCTTATGCCCTTCATGGGATATTATTGGTATCATTGATGGTTAAAACCATGAGGTTAGGTGCAGTCATCCAGAGTTTTAGGTCAAGTGAGCAGAACTTTCAAGGGGTCAGAGAAGGAAGAGCAGTATCAGAATGCTCAAATAGAGAATGAAGAACAGCTAATTTTAGTAAAGATTCTTGGCAAATCATTGTTTTAAAATCAGTATTTATTGGGGCACCTGGGTGGCCTAGTCCTCTGAGCATCTGACTCTTGGTTTTGGCTCGGGTCATGAGCTCAGGGTTGTGGGATTGAGCCCTACATTGGGCTCCATGCTTAGTGAGGAGTCTGCTTGAGATTCTCTCTCCCTCTCCCTCTCCTCTTCCCTCTGCTCACACACTCTCTCTCTGAAATAAATATTTTTAAAAAATTTTAAAATCAATATTGAGTGAATGGGGAAATAAATGAATGTGATCTCAAGGAAACAAATGGAAGAATTTCAGGAAAGACAGAATGATCGATATTTCACAATCAAGAGATATGGTCAGTAAGGTACACACTGAAATGTGTCCATTGGATTTGGTGATAAGGAAGGACTAGGTGACCGTAGTAAGTTGAATTTCAGTAAGTGAAATAGAATGGGAGGAGAGGTATTGGTGTAGACCATACACTTAAGAAATGTGGATGATAAGGAGAGGGACTGAGAACATGGGAGGGTTCTGGAAGAGACGAGAAATGTTTAACACTACTTTTCTAATATCAAGTCAGTCTTCCTCTAAATGTTCAGGAATCTTATTTAACTTATTTTTAGTTTTCCTGTAAAACCAGAATGAAACTGCACCCAAATTTCTGAACACTTGATTTCTTAATTTGTATAATTTAGAGGTAGTTACCATTCAAAATGCCGTTCTTCTCCATTTTACATTTTACCCTGTAGTTGGAAGTTAAATTCACAATACCATTCAAAAAAAATTTTTTTTTAGAGTTTACTGATAAAACCTGGGGCCTTAGTGGTGGTCATATCTGTAAGAGACATGTCACAAGTTGATGACATTTCCATTGTTAGTAATTCTGCACTGGTCTGTTTTATTCATCCCATTCATTATTTTTGGTAAATCTGCTTTAAATCATAGAATAAAAGTTCTATTTTTTTAATAAAAGCTATACATACTAACATTCAAAAACACTTTATTATGCACTGTGTTAAGTACAGTTATGCTACCAGAATTTTTCTTACAGAGAGGTACATTTTCCCCTTTATTACTTTGTGCTTTCATCTTCTTTGGTTCCTCCCTTTTCTCTCTTTTAAAATTTTATCATACATTTTACTCCGTACCTTCCTTGTCTGTGACTAAAAGTGGGGGATTCTTTCTGTTTTGAGCAACAGTAGTCAACAAGTTTACCTTTCATATGTTTCCAAATTCTCTTTCCTTCCTTTCAGGGTGGAGAATTCCAGAATTATGCCAATAATTGTTCCTGTATATTTTTATTTTCAGTATGTACTCACTCAACTCATTACCCACAGTTGTTCATTAAACTGTGCTTTTGAAATGCTGTGATCTCTTTATTATCAGTTGAGTTGCATTTTATGAATCTTCATTTCCCTTGAAATTCAGGCAAGAATAGAGAGGGTTAATGACCCCTTTCTCCACATCTTGGACTCCTTTTTGGACTTGCTTACCTGTGTGATCTCCTCATTCTTTGTCTGCATTCCATCAGTACCTCTACCAGCTCCTTCAGTGGTTCTTTGCATTCTCCCGGTCTTCCAGTGTCTGTGATCCAAAGCTACAGATTTTACCCTCTGCACTTTTCTTCCTGTTCATTCCAGCCCCCCCCCTCCATTCTCAAGGCACTTTTCACCATCTCTTTGTCATCAGTTTTGCAGTGTGTATCCCTCCCTAGTCTTTGCTTCCTTCTAGTCCCTGTCTACTCTCTCACTTTTACCTGAATACTTTATCATTCCTACTATAACTTTAAATTTGAGTTGTCCAAAGCTTTGTTTGATAAGTAAGTAGATTTCTTAACTGATAGACTCCTTCAATGCAAGTCATAATGAGCACCAGAAAAATGCAGAATTCAATTGATCAGGATGCAGGGAAAGCAGAATAAAAAGTGAACATTGAGAAAATAAACATTCTTCTGAAATTCTTTTTTAGTTCCAAATATTGCCTAAGTAGTCTTGAAATGTCGATGTGCCACACTGATATTAAAAGTTTATCATTGTTTATTGTTAGTTATCAGAGTCCTAAATAGTGAGTGATTAGCTTAGAAATTCCATGTTGAAGTTAAAAAACAAAAATGAAATTTCCTTTTTAAAGGGCTTATGCTTAAAGCTGCTATTTATTCTTTCTTACCTGGCACCCAAAACTCCCCCTCATTTGATTACTTGTTTCCTTACTGAGCAGTAATTTAATGTAGCAGTCTTGCTTAAACAAGTATTATAAAACAGAATAGATTATATTTAACTCTTTATCACAAACCTTTAGGCTTTATAGGAATATTAAACAACTATTGATTTTAATGTATAACATTGTCATCATTCCTTTGATTTAGAAACTAGCTATAATCTCCAGTAAACCACTCATTGCAGCCCACACTTGTTAGCATAATCAATTTATCACATTGGTTTTATGAAGTTCTAAGAGAACCCCACTGTAGGGTGTTACTAAAAATTACAGCTGATGTAAGCTTTTCACATCATGCCAAAGGAAAGGCAGTTGACACTACCAAGAAATAAACTCTAGTGCAGCCTCTGTAATCATTTGTCAAGATGTATTATGTCCTTGTCAATATCAAGGGGTAAACACTGTCATTAATCTGCACGTGAAGAAATAAGTAACCGTGTCAATGTTCAGGTTTCTGGCTGTTAATGGAAATTCATCTTTATTGCATTTTTCTCCTTTAAAAAATCTCTCCTCTTGTTCCCTTTCTATAAAATGTGCAGTTGCATTGTAATATTTGGAAAATATATATAATGCATTATTGCAATGTTGGCCATTGTGAAATTTGCTGGGTGTGCTTAGCAAGACAGGCACTGACAATGCAGTAGTTAAGCTGAGCCAGCATAGATTAGTCTAAATGAGAACACACCAGCTATAAATTTAACCAAATGTTCATTTTCTAAAGTGATTGCTTTATGCATCTGCAAATAGGAAATAACAGAACATCCAACTCTTTTTTTTCTAGACAAATATAAAACTTGGATTTTTGAAAAGCTTTCTTTAGAACCTTTAAACAGTTATTTTAATTTTAGATGCTGTCACTGATGTGTTATGCAAAAGAGGGCTATTACTTACAGTGGATGTAGAATGGAGTCACATTTATAGCATCTATTATTTGACTTAAATTGCCTCTTAATGTCTTAATACCTTCCTATGGAGAATCTATGACTTATCTATATTAATTAGGTGAATATTAAAATTAAACTTGGATATAATAGTGTTTTGTGTCCATCAGATAATCCCACAAAATTCAGTGGATTAGATTTCTTCTTTACAGGATTTTAGTTAACATCAGTACATTAGCAATGTACTCTGTTTATCCAGCACTGCAGTAAAAGTTACCCTCAAAGAATTAGCAAATCAGAAGCTTAACCATGAAAATAATTATATTCCAGAAGATACAAAGGTTGATTGCCGAAATACTAAGTCACTATTTATTGCGTTTATGCTGGCATCAGATAGTGTATGTTATCTTATGCAATCTACTGGAGAACACTAACAATTATGTATTATCATATATCATACTGTTAAATTAAGTGCCCTTCTAAAGACCACAGTCTTAAGACTTTGAACCCAAGTGTGTCTGGCTCAGAAATCTCCGCTGTAATGCAGTGGACTGCACTGCCTTTCCGAGTATTTGCTCAAGGAAAATCTTTAGATTTTGTTTTGAAAGATGTCAGGTAGTCTACGGCCATACCACCCTGAAAGCGTGCGATCTTGTCTGAGAGATGTCAGGTATATTTACCTATGTCACTAAAGCTGTTTGATTAGCAATGAGGCATCTGCCTTCGTGAAATCCCATACCTATTTTTTAGAGCTGTGATAAGCATTTCTTTTACACAGAACGTGGTAAGTGGAATCTCATAGTAACTAATAGCACAGCTTTTGGACACCACCTGCTCTGGTTCAGATTATGGCTCTGACACTCTCTAGATGTGTGACGATAGGCAACTTACTTAACTGCTCTGTGCCCCAGTTTAAATGACCTGTGAAATAGGCATAATTATGTTGGGTTAATGTGAATATTAGATGGAGCAATAAATATAAAGTAGTTGAAAGAAGGCCTGCAATATATAGTAATTGCTTAGTAAACAGCAGTTATCTCTGACCATTTTAAAAAGCAATGTCTCCAGCTCATGTATTTCTTAACACAAATGGGAATAAATGTCCCATTTAGTTCCATAACATTCTTAACATCAGTACCTACTTTTCATTCCCTACACATTCCTACCTTTTCGGCCTTGATTAATACTCATTCTCTCCCTCTCCCTCCCCTCCCCCTGCCCACATTCTCAACAGTTTTATTGTGATAAAATTTACATAGCATACAGTTCACCCATTTACAGTGTACAATTCATTTGTTTTTAATATACTCACAGGGTTGTGCAGCCATCACCACAATCTAATCTTAGAGCATTTTTGTTCTTCCTAAAAGAAACTCTGTACCTATTAGGAGTCACACTGAATCCCCCTCCCTTCTCTCCGTGCCTAGCCCTAGGTGACCACTCATCTATATTCTGTCTGTGTAGATTTGCCTATTCTGGACAATTCATATTGATGGAATTATGCAACATGTGGTCTCTTGTGCCTGGATTCTTTCACCTAGGATAATGTCTTCAAAGTTCCCTGTGGTAGCATGTATCAGTTCCTGATTGATTTTCTTGCTGAAAAATACTGTATTATGTGGATATACAGAACTTTATCTATCAGTTGATGTTCATTTGGCTTGTTTACAGTTTGGGGCTATTATTAATAATGCTGCTGTGAAGATTCATGTGCAATTATGGACCTATGTTTTCCTTTTTCTTGAGTATATACATAAGAGTGGAATTGTTGGGTTCTTAGTCTTGATTACGTGTTATGAGAGTTACAGTAGCTTTCTCCTTGGTTTTCTAGCTTTTAGCCTGGCTCATCTTGTGAATGTTTTTACATTTCTATCAAGGAGGTCTTTTGGTATCTTAAATATGATTGTGTTAATCCCATGTTCATGGCATTCAGTGGCTCTTCTTCTGTTTGGGGAATAAACTACAAACACCTTAACTTGACATGCATTTGATCACTCAATGTTTATTGAGTTCCTACTGTGTCCTAGGCTCTGCTCTAGATGCTTGAGGATATATTAACAGTCAAAACAAAGATCTCGGCTTTGGTGTGAGCCACATTCTAGTAAATGGACCTTGAAATTATGTCCTCATTTTGCCTCAACTTTTTATCATTTTGTCACTTGTCGTTTCCATTCTCACTGTGCCTTTCCCCTTTTTTCTACCTTCAGTGTGCTAACTCCTCCTTGTTTTTCAAAATTTGACTCAAATATTAGGCCCTGTGAGAAGTCTTCTCAGAGATTCCCTCCCCCAATCCTTATCCCTTTCAGACTTATATGTATCTCCTAAATAGCCTCATAACATGTTCTTCCAACACTCATCATAGCCCACAATGTATTCCATTATAATAGATGATTTATGTGTCTTTGCCACTAGACTGCAAGCACCTATAGCAAGAATGTTAACTTACTCTATAGTGTGTGTTGCCAGCACAAGGAGGGAATAATTCATGGAAGAATGAATTGAAAGTATAGTGTCTGAACATTGAAATATTGGACAATTACAGATAGCACCACCATGTGTCACCCTTGAAATCAGGACACATTAGAATAAATTACTACTAAAATCAAAATCAAAATTCTGTATGTGCTTTGATAATAAAAAAATACACTCCTACTTCAGTCTATTTTTCATTACACCATGGTGCCTAGGAATAAAGATAAATATGAAAAGCTATTCAATTACATTACTTTCCAATTTGCATTTTGGGGAAGTTATTCTAAATCATGGAATAAGAGTAATGTGTGTTAGGCATATCTCCTTACAGAGATGCTGATTTTATATGAACTTCCAACATCCCTGTAAAATGGGCACGGTAAATTACACATTTCTATTTTATATGTAGAAATGTGGAAACTCAGTAAGTAACGAAAAGCACAGTACTTGCTCTCCTAAAAGTGGTAAGTGTCTGTTAAAGTCCAAACTTATTAGAAACATCACTGGAAAATTTGTGAACTAATTTTTAATGTTCATTTTACCAAGGAAGGGAAAGTTGGAAATGGGTGAATGAAGGCCTAGAAGGCTCTATGATCATATTTGGGTCTTAGTTTCCTGACTAATTTTTCATCCTCTCTCATCTTTTTGATTAAAACCCATGCTCTAATGTTATTGATAGCTCTACTACTTTAACTTTAAATTAAATAAATTGATTCAAATGATAGGTAGTGTGACTACTGAAATTATCAGAGGACATGATAAATTTTTTTCTGTATCAAATTATATAAGCCATTAATCCCCAGCAAGACTTGTTTTTCAAAGCTTATCTAAAATTACAGTACTGCAGTTTTATTCATGTAAGTGTAATTATTATAGATTATAAATTTCATCGAATACTTGTTTTTTGTTTTGATCATATATGGCTATTTGGTTATATTCATTACATATTTTTAGGTGAGATAATTATATAATGGTTATGTTTAAAGATGGCCTCCTTAATTTTTAGAAGTATAAACTGAAATAGTTTATGGATAAAAGATATATATAGCATTTGTATCAAAATAATATGAGGGGAGTGTGAATGGGAATGGAGAGGCAAGATGGTGTATAGGTTATTTTTTGAAGCCATGTGATAGGTATATCGTTGCTCATTTTACTCCTTTAAGTTTGTATTTTTGTATACATTTGACTTTTTCCATAATAAAGTGTTAAAGTATTTTGTATTTTTGCCTTTGTGATGTTATTTTTTTGGCAAGGACAGGGCAAAAATCAAACAGAACATTGATATTTAAAATTTTCAGTTCCAAAACTCCTACCAGGTGGATTGAATATAAACGTTGCATGTGGTGGTTTGGTGATAAAGAGCTTTGGCAAAGGCACCAAATTGAGCTTAATGATAATTCCTACTGAGATCTTGAAATACTCCTATTTGAAGAGCAAAAATATGCCATGGTGTGTTCAGAAGAAAAGCAGAGTTTGTGAGAAGGCCAAAGAGAAGTCGACTATTATATCAAAGTACTGATGAGATTGAAAGTGAGACTTGGGTACTTCTGGGTAACAGACCATCTTAAATTCTTTCTCAGTTGTACCATTATATTTTTTTCCCTTTTCATTATCTTTAGTGACTTTTTTGCTAAGTGCTAGGTTTTTAAATGATGTATGTAAAGCCGGTAATTATTTTACTTTGGTTTTGTAAGAAGAACACTTCCTGATGTCCTTTTTGGAGACTATAGAATATATGTATGTACTTCTTTATATCCTGATTATTAATGGTTTACTTTTATTTTATTTTATTTTTTTTTAAAGATTTTATTTATTTATTTGAGAAAGAGAATGAGATAGAGAAAGCATGAGAGGGGGGAGGGTCAGAGGGAGAAGCAGACTCCCCGCTGAACAGGAAGCCCGATGCGGGACTCGATCCCGGGACTCCAGGATCATGACCTGAGCCGAAGGCAGTTGCTTAACCAACTGAGCCACCCAGGCGCCCATTGGTTTACTTTTAATAAAGGTAGCCGCATATTCTTTATGAAATAGGAAAACACTATAAACTTGGGAAAGAAGAGCTATGCTTTCTTGTTTTTTATGATCGTGCCCCTGGCATATAAGAATGAAATGACTTATTTTGCCTTTCTAATTTTACTAACCATTTCAGAGAAGTGATTCAGCATAATCACTGTCAGCTTTACTCCAAATCAAGAAATCTTCTAAGTAACCTTAAAAGCTACCCTCATAAGCCAAGAACAGCATTTATCCTTAGAAGGTAATTTTTTTTGGCGGGGGGGGAAGGTATTATGTTTACTTAATGACATAAAGAATAAGTGGAGGAGAAGGCAAAATCTTCTCCCAGGAAAATAGAAAAGAGTGGTCACTGTGAGTCAGTTAAGCTTTTAGTGAAAATGAACGCTTTAATGGCCTTGTGATTTTTATCAAACCATTTATAAGGCTACCTTAATTTACAGATGGGCTCCTTTGAGGTTGCATCAAAAGTACAGAATTCTTTCTTATTATCTTTATCAGAGGTTTGACACATAGTATTTGCTGTGAAAGTGAAAGTTTGTCGGTTTAAAAAATTGAAAATCTATTTGATGACTGTCTTGGTCATTGCTACAAGAAGTTGATATTTTTGGTGAGAATCTACTGTGATACATTCATATGGATTCTCTCATGATGGTTCTGCTTCTAGTATCAAGACAAAGCCCCATTGATCACAGGTGACTTATTGAGGCTGTGTTCCATATAGAATACCAGCCTGGAATTCTGCGATACATTTGCTATAATAGTTTTCTTCAGCTACTTGGTTTTAGTTCCCTTGGTGCCAGGCATACAGTAGACATTAATTGCTATTTATAAATCAAATGAATGAAGGAATTATTTCTAGCTGTGAAATGCGGGGAATGTTATTAAAGTACTCTGAATGTAAGTTTGTTCATATGTACAACAAAGATGATAATATCTTAACATTAAATGTTTTTGGTAAGATTGATAAATAATTTATTTAAGCTTGATCTACCAACCAACTGACCCCTGACCGACCGACCTACCTCCCTACATATCGTGCCTTGCATAGTAACTGCCAGATTTCAGGTGCTGAGGGAATGTCAGTCCTCCCCTCTTCCATCATACCGTGTACTTTTATAGGGCTATTGCTCGCATCTGTACAGGTTGTTCATTGCATAAGTTCAGAGAGTGACATTCATGAAGTGTATAACACAAATGGCACCACAGGAGATGTGTAGTATGTGATCTGAAAAACTAAACCTAGTGCCTCTGCATTTTCAACTGTCTATGCCAGGGATACTCAAAATAAGAGCAGTTAAACTCCTGCATCAGAATGAGCTAGACGTGATTTCTACAAATGCAGAGTCCTGTGTCCTTCTCTACATCTGCCTAAGCAGAGTTCCTTGAGGTAGAACACATAGATCTCCATTTTTAAAAAGCTCAAGTAATTATTTGTTAATAGTTGTATTGTGATATATTTTACATGCCACACAATTCACTTATTTTGCCCAAGTCTTTCTTAAGCACACCGAACCATTGCTCAGTGATTCCCTAGTTTAGTGCCCTCTTCCAGAAAAAAAGTATCTCCTGACCTTTTCTTTCTTTGTGACTCTTCATGGCTCCACAGTAGCAGATGTTTGTACATACTATATTGTACATATGTCTTCTATAACTTCAATCATAATTCTTCATTCTTAGGGCTTAAGATATTATCTTCTAGTTTGTACACACACACACACACACACACACACACACACACACAGAGGCTTACAGTCAGATTGAATTGGGTTTGAACGGTGGGTCTGCCACCTTTGGTCAAAAGATACTCTCCTGGTTAACTGAAAAATGAGGCCATTAAATACCTAGTTCATAGAGTTGTATGAGATTAAAATGGAATGAAATGTAAGGTGCTTAGTATATCATGTGACAAATGAGGCTAATAATACCTATTTTATCAAGCTGGGTGAGAATAAAAGGGAAGTTGCTTAGTATATTATGTGGAACATGTTGAACATCTGAAAATGATAGCTATAATTAAATTGAGAGTAATATGTACCCCCTTATATTCCATAAAGTTACTAATTTTAATAAATTCATCAAACATTTATTGATTATTTACTAAATACAAGATACTGTGCCTGTGGAGCAGTAGGGAACATAAGTATAAATATTATATGAGCTCTGCCCTGAAGGATGTTACCATTTATACAGTACATAAATAACCACATAGAATGAATATTTCATAATGGAATAATAGAATAAATGCTGGTGTAGATTTGCAAACAAACTGTTATCAGAACACAGAGGAGAAAGAATTTTAATTTCAGACTGGCATGAAGTCAGATTTGACAAAGGAAGTAAGAAGAATTTGGTCTGTGACTTTAAGGATGGTTAAAATAAGACCATGGAGAAAGAGTAGTTTGGCTGGGGAGTAGATGCAAGATGGAAAGTTTAGGAAAGGGATATTGTTGAGAGGGAGATTGGATCTTGACATTAGAAGGTATCAAGTGATAACCCAAAGACTTTGAATGATATGCAATAGACGTTTGGGAAGTATTAAAGATTTTTGAGGAAGGCAGTAACATCAGCTGATCTATATCTTAGAAAAGGTATTTTAGCGGTAGGTAGAATATATTCAAGGTGTAAGAGATAGGAAATAGAAACACCATTTATGGAGTTATTCGGAATATTAGCAACATTGTGAAATAGGGATTAGGCAAAGGAGTTGCAAAACTATCCTTCCAAACTCAGGACATAAAAGATATGCCAAAGTCATGTGGAAAAGTTAGGTGTTGAACAAGGGCAGTACCACTTAGAAAGGAAGGGAATGAAAGGCTGGAGGGTGGGATACACACACACTAGAGATCATTGGATTAACTAATGGCTATGTAACATAAAAAGAAATGAAAGCACCTGCAAAAATAATGTAAATTTATTCAGAATAAATCAAGCATGGCTATTTTGGAAACTGCAGCAAATTTTTGTATTATTCTCTAAAACACTTTTTGACAAAAATGAACACACATGTCAAAATATTGGCTCCTCTCACTTGAAAATTTAGCCTGTTTTTCTATTCTTGTCATCTTTTGTTTCTCAAAGTATTTTGTTACATTTGTATATAGATTTTTAGTTATTTATGGATTTTTCTTTTTTTGTTTAGTAAGCTAATAAAAATGAAATTGGATTTAATATTTTTATTTTGTAACTGAGTTCTCTACTTAGTTACAATTGCTTTTAAGTCTGTATTTCATATTTTTTCAGACAGTCATCTTTCCAGGGTTTATATATCTCTTATTTTTCTTGTCTCATGTCATGAGCTGGGATTTCCAAAGCAATATTAAAAAAGAGCCATAATATGTGGCTACTTGTTTTTAACTTAATCTTTTACCATAAGGAGGATATTTATTTTTAAAAACATAATTGACATATAGCATAGTATAAGTTTAAGGTGTACGGTGTGTTGATTGGATACACTTTATATTGCAAACTGATTACCACCATAGTGTTAGCTAATATCTCCCTCATATCATATAATTACCATTTATTTTTTGGGGGTGAGAACATTTAAGATCTACTCTATTAGCATTTTTCAATAATACAATACATTATTATTCACTATAGTCTCCATGTTGTACATTAGATAACCAGAACGTATATATCTTATAAGTGGAAATTTGTACCCTTTGACAAACCTCTCCCTAGTTTCCACCCAGCCCCTGGTAATTACCATTCTACTCTCTGTTTCTGTGGAGTTTGACTTTTTTAGATTCCACATGTAAGTGAGATCATACAGTATTTGTCTTTCTCTATATTTGATAAGAAATGGATACCTGTACCCTTAGTTTGCTTTGATTCCTCAGAAGAGACATTGAATTTTGTCAAATGCTTTAAATAGATTTCTATTTAATATTTTTGACATAAGACTCATCTGTTTTTCATTTTACTTTTCAATATAAAATTTATAGTTTTTCCAAACTATAAATAAATATAAAATTACTAGTTTTTCAAAATAAGTTGGGAGTTCATCTTTTTAGTGCTTTGCAATAATTTCCTTGTCCTTGGAATCTTTTGTTTCTGGAAACTTTTGAAGTGCTTGCTGGTAAAATTATTGAAGCCCAGGCTTTTATTTGAGGAACTTCTTCATCAGTGATTCAAATCCCCAAGATGTGGTTAAAAAAATAGCCTAGAAAAAATATATGCAAAGTGTTCAATTTTTGAAGAATAAAGTGATCAATTTTATATTCCAATATTAAAATATATATTAAAGCTCCAGTACATTTTTAAAATGTTACTGTTGTAGGGATAGAAACATCAAATACAACTGTGAAGGAGAATAATGAGTATAGAAACTAAAACAAGTTTAAATATAGATATAGGCTTTATTAGATTTATTTCAAATAATGGCAAAAAAGTTTTATTTTTCAAATGACATTTAGATAAATATTAGCATTTGGATGAAAAAAAAATTTGGGTCCCTACTGTATGTATTAGATACCAGAATTAACATTAGGTGGATTGAAGATGTAAATATAAAATAGAAGCTTCAAAAGTACTGGTGAAAACTTTAGATGAATATTCTTAATAATATTGAGGTGGATAAGTGCTTTTAAAAAAACAAGCATAATAGAAGAAAGCCATACTGTTCTTTCTTTTATTAAGTATTATATCACATTGATTGATTTGCGGATGTTGAACCAACCTTGCAGCCCAGGGATAAATCCCACTTGGTCGTGGTGAATAATCCTTTTAATGTACTGCTGGATCCTATTGGCTAGTATCTTGGTGAGAATTTTTGCATCCATGTTCATCAAGGGTATTGGTCTGTAGTTCTCCTTTTTGATGGGGTCTTTGTCTGGTTTTGGGATCAAGGTAAATGTGGCCTCATAAAACGAGTTTGGAAGTTTTCCTTCCATTTCTATTTTTTGGAACAGTTTCAGAAGAATAGGTATTAACTCTTCTTTAAATGTTTGGTAGAATTCCCCTGGGAAGCGATCTGGCCCTGGGCTGCTGTTTGTTGGGAGATTTTTGATGACTGCTTCAATTTCCTTAGTGGTTCTAGGTCTGTTCAGGTTTTCTATTTCTTCCTGGTTCAGTTTTGGTAGTTGATACTTCTCTAGGAATGCATCCATTTCTTGCAGATTATCTAATTTGCTGGCATATACTTGCTCATAATATGTTCTTATAATTGTATTTCTTTGGTGTTGGTTGTGATCTCTCCTCTTTCATTCATGATTTTATTTGGGTTGTTTCTCTTTTCTTTTTGGTAAGTCTGGCCAGGGATTTATCAATCTTATTAATTCTTTCAAAGAACCAGCTCCTACAGACCTGATTTGTGACCTAGGATGTGATCTATTCTGGAGAATGTTCCATGTGCACTAGAGAAGAATGTGTATTCTGTTGCTTTGGGATGGAATGTTCTGAATATATCTGTGAAGTCCATTTGGTCCAGTGTGTCATTTAAAGTCTTTATTTCCTTGTTGATCTTTTGCTTAGATGATCTGTCCATTTCAGTGAGGGGGGTGTTAAAGTCCCCCACTATTACTGTATTGTTGTCGATGTGTTTCTTTGCTTTTGTTATTAATTGGCTTATATAAGTGGCTGCTCCCATGTTAGGGGCATAGATATTTACAATTGTCAGATCTTCTGGTTGGATAGACCCTTTAAGTGTCCTTCCTCATCTCTTATTATAGTCTCTGGTTGGCATCAACTCTCTGATTAGCTTCAAGAAGCTTCAAGAAGACTTGAGACAGAAGTTGTCAACACTTCATCTTTGGCATCTAAGTGGCTTGAAAAATGATCATAATGTAGTCAAAAGACATAATCTTGTCTGGTTACACTTGAGGAAGATCATGTTTAACTAAAGAACACATACTGTTTTCCTCTCCTGTTTAAACAGTGTTCAAAAACATCATGAGAATGATGAATAACTTTTTACTAACCTTTATGCCTATAATTTAAAGAAGTAATTCTGCAAAAATTAAGAGGGCAAAACAGTAATTTTCTCAGAGAATTTAAAATATTTAGGAATCTGCAGCCAATAATAATTTAGTTCACAAAAGCAGAGCAATTGAAGCCATTTCCAGCCACCAACACAAGCAGAAAGCAAAATCTTGTAATTCTTTTGTTTAAAGACAACTGAATTTAAATAAATAAAATAAATAAAGTTTAAGGAAATGAACAAAAACAAACAAAAAAGACAGTTATTTAAAACTGTTTTTACTTGTAGTTTTTCTTGAATCTTTTAATTACTGCTAGAAAATATTGTCAAGGTTGGAAAGTCCTTTTAATCAAATTTTAGCATATTAAATTTTGGCATCTAGAAATATAGCAATCATCTATTTTTAAGTTTTGAATAAGGCATTGGGAATTAATGAATCCCTTAATTTTCTTACCTACAGAACTGTGAATGCTCTTATCTAATTCACAAACATTTGATTAAAGACAAATGTCTTGGGGCGCCTGGGTGGCTCAGTTGGTTAAGCAACTGCCTTCGGCTCAGGTCATGATCCTGGAGTCCCGGAATCGAGTCCCGCATCGGGCTCCCTGCTCAGCGGGGGGTCTGCTTCTCCCTCTGACCCTCTTCCCTCTCATGCTCTCTGTCTCTCATTCTCTCTCTCTCAAATAAATAAAATCTTAAAAAAAAAAAAATAAATAAAGACAAATGTCTTTATGGCAGTGGACCAAACTATATAGTAGATCAATTTTCTATTAGAGATTAATAAGTATTTCTTGGAAAATAGTTCTGTGGTCAAACAATTTGAGGAAAAATCAGAATCAAGGTTAATGAATGCTTGCAGGACTTCTCAGCACTGTATATTTGCTGATTTGCATTCTGATACTCCAAGGGATGTTCATAGCATCCAGCATGTCCTATATGTGTTTGAACACAGAAACCTTTCTGTAAGCAATATCTAGTGATATCTGTTGAGAAACTTGTGTTACATGCAATATAATTTGGAAACTGCTACTGCGAGGTTTTATAGAATATATAGTATAAAAATCAGTATATCATAATAGCTGTTGCTATTAATTCCTCTAAATATTTATTGAGGATGTTCCCTTTTAGGCACCATGCTGAATGGCTCTGTAACTAGAATTCTTTTCCAGTTCATCTTTACAGTATGGCTTAGATCCAGTGCTTCATGTACGAACGCAAATAAATATGACCACGTAAAGCAATTTCATGCCATATGAAAGGGGGTATTTTATGTTTGATTGTTTAATTAAAAAGACAGTTCACTTGTCTTAACTACTTATTTACCATTGTACTTGTGGCTAATAATTAGAGTGTGAGTTCCTTCCTTTCATATTAATACATTTTGATTATTGTGACTTTTAAAACTCGATACAGAAAAGTTTAGTCTCTAGACAAGGTTTAACACAGGAGTTTTCTGTTGCTTAACTTGTTTCTCATTTCTTCCATGTTTCTTTTATGTGAGTGTCATTTTACTAGAAATGCAGTCATGTAAAAAAAATTACATGATCTCTATTTTGGGAATCAGTTCACCTCTGAATCACATAGTGATTTCTGTGATCTGCAAAGCAGTTACTATGTTTTTTGAATTACATTTTTTTATGTGTTCAAAATGAAGGATACTGTTGATGTTATAATAGTATGACACAAAGGCTGCAAGGAAGAGGAGTGTACAACTTGATTTTAAGACAGTTTACTTTGAGGATTGTGATACAAAGGCATAATCTTTCTAAGACAGGAATGTACATCACCTGTCAGAGTGAACTAGAAATTACAGGTTTGCCTTATTGGGATATAACACGAGCTCAGGTGACCCCTGTCCTCATTGTTCATCTAGCTCTGACACTTTCCATTAAGAAGACATGATTGGGTCAGTTTTCTGTGATCCAGTATGGAACACCTCTGATAAACAAGATTTCAAATCAAGATATCTCAGAAAGGCAATTGGCCTCCTAGTGCCCTGACTTCCCTTTGGCTTGTGCACAAATTCAGCCCATGACCAGTCAGCAGGGGAGAGCCCCTAGGATAGTTTCTCTGCTCACATTCAGCAGGATCCAGGCAGAACTGCTCTGCAAAAAGCTTTTTACATGGTAACTTTTTTCTCAGAGGGGCAATGTTCTAGATACTTGGAGATTTCATGGACTGTCAAGTACACTCATGTCAAAGTAATGTAGGTGAGAGATTCTTCTGACAACTTATGGAAAGTAATGTTTTAATCTAAAGCTCTGCATTTGTGGGAAGCATGATTGACAAGTCTAGATTAAAACCTTTTAGTTTGTATGGTTACTTTTTGCTGGTTTTTGTAATTTGCTGAGTGTGCCCTCATAAATACGTCATCATAAATTAGTACCTGCATCTAGAAAACATATATCTTGGATATGTATCTTAACTAAATGGCAAATTACATATATGGCCATTTAAATTTGCTATAACTAGTAATGGAATATTTAAAAATACATGAATGAAATAAGCATGTATTTGTCTTGAAATTAGTGGTTCTTAACATTGTTTTATTCCTCATTACCATACCATGGCCCACCACATTCTCATCTCAACACACTGTGCTTCCACAGTGAGGGTCATTGACATCAGTCTTCATGGGTGACAGTGGACAAAGTTTGAAAATCTATTGTTGAACCTTTTTTAGGATGGAGTTGACATATCTGACATAATCAAGACCAATGGCTGTTAGGCTAAAGCTAGGAATCATAAAAATAGATTATATGCTTGAAATAAACATTTTACTTAATAAAACATACAAGTACATTGATTTATTAATCTTTTTATGTAGGCCCAAGACCTTTTGCCTTAAATATTGGTTTCTATATTGAGGTTTTAAGTCATTTTTGCAAAAACTTCATTTTTGTTTTTTTATAGATTGATTTATTTGAGAGAGAGAATGAGAGAGCGAGCAAGCATGAGCAGGAGGAGCAGAGAGAGAGGGAGAGAGAGTCTCAAGCCAACTCTGAGCTAGGCGCGGAGACAGACATGGGGCCAGATCCCATGACCTCAAGATCACGACCTGAGCCAAAACCAAGAGTCGGATGTTTAACTGACTGAGCCACTCAGGCACCCCAAAACTCTATTCTTAATGCATCATTTACAGTTTCTGGTTTCACTTTCATTACAATGGAATAAAACATAAATGTGTTACTCTTTTAGCCGTATGATCCAGCAATCCCACTTCTGGGATTTTAAGGAATTTAAATTGGAGTCTTGCAGAGATACTTGCACTCTCATGTTAATTGCAGCATTAATCCCAGTCACCATACTTGGAAACAACCTAAATGTCCATCACCAGATGAATGGATAATGAAATTGTCATATATACATGCCATGGAATATTGTTCACCCTTAAAAAGTAAGGAAGTCTTGGGTGCCTGGGTGGCTCAGTCGTTAAGCATCTGCCTTCGGCTCAGGTCCTGATCCCAGGGTCCTGGGATTGAGCCCCACGTCGGGTTCCCTGCTCAGCGGGAAGCCTGCATCTGCCTCTCCCACTCCCCATGCTTGTGTTCCTGCTCTCACTCTCTCTCTCTCTGTCAAATAAATAAATAAATAAAATCTTTAAGAAAAATAAGGAAGTCTTGCCATTTGTGACAACATGAAGACATTATGCTAAGTGAAATAAGCCAAACACAGAAAGACAAATACTGTATTCCCTCCCTTATATGTAGTGACTCACTTTAATTCAGTCTTTTCAAAACTTTAAACTTTGTTTTTATAGAAATAACCTCTGCTCTTTTTTTCCTACTCACCTCCTTCCTTGAGAACAAGCACGTTAAATTGGTCGATACCATCTGTTGAATACCACCATCTTCTTGAATGAATTGTTTTTCTTCTTCCTATAAAAATGGAAGTCATGGATATTTTTTAGTCTTGTGATGTGCCCTATTTATTAGGGAGCAGGATCACTTCCCACTTGCCCAGGAATTTATGAGATGGGCATTACCCAGGCAAGGCTGAAGAAGAAACTCACTTCAGTATCTCCTCTTCTTTACCCCTCTTTCCTGCTGTGGTTTTTCAGTGGTGTAAATAACCTACTCTGTCACAGAATGTTTTCATAGGCTGCAAGTCAACTTAAGCAGGATTAGCTGTGAGCATCTTGAACTTAGACAAGGCCCCAGAAGTCATAATCCTTATAGAAAAAAAATCCTTGGGCATTCTAATGGACACCGCCCAAGGACCAGATCAGGAGATTAAAGTTTCCAGATTAGCATCCCTCAGGAGGCACCCTTCCACCATACCCTGTATTCATATTAACAGCCAAAGAATAAAGCCATAAATCATCATCCTAATTGTACATCAAAATCATTTGTGGAGTTTTGAAAATACAGAAATTGAATCCTCTCAGTTACCAAATTAGAATATTGCAGAGCAGGGGCCAGATTAAGGAATTAATTTTTAAAACATTGTAGGTGATTACAGTCTTCACCCAAGTTTTTGAAGTCACTGGAATAATTATATGAAACATAGTTGTATGTTTGGAAAAGCGAGTTTCTAAATGATAAATGTTTTGCTTCTTACATATGGATGTGTCTTTTAGTTTAGGATAGCTTCCACCTTGGCAAATAAAGTAATTGCAGAAATTGGAAAACACACCTTGTGGTGTAAATATGGCGGGAAAAGGCATTGGCTTAATGAATGGGGGCCAAGTAGGCAGCTTGTCCACCAAGGTTCTTTTCTGTTCCCTCTGAACCCAAAGGAGTGCTCTTCCTTAATTCAGCTTTTTCTCAAAATATTTATCTGCATAAGGGTTAACTGGGGGCAGGCAGGGGTGGGGAGAACCAGGTTGGGTTGAGGTAGGGCCTGAGGTTGTGTATTTCCAACGAGCTTCCTGAGGCTGCTGCTGCTACTGGTGCTGGCCCATGGATCACACTGTAGTCAGAGTTTAAGCAACATGAATCCATGAGTTTTCACCAGCTGCATCTTCTTGGCATTCAAAATTTAAGTCTCCGTTCTCTGATACTTCCTTTACATTTAAAACTGCTAAAATTTATTTGCTTCCATTCAATAATTAAATCCCTGGAAAAGAAAAGAAAAAATAAAGAGAAGAAAAGAAAACATACCTCTTTTATCAGTTTAAATGGAGAGCTGAAGTGGAGGATGTATTCATGCTGGTCCGTTAGTGGTATCAGCTCTTGCCTGTGGATACCAGGAACTGGGGTCAGCTCACTGTAATTGAGGAGATCAGATCAACTAATCTCCTAATGGAGCTAACCACCTGAGTCTCCCCTCAGGCTCACATCACTAAATGTCAATGACTTACTTGTTTCAGGGTTGTTAATTGTAAATGTTGTAGACGATTGGACAGTATGAATGCACAAACATGGTGGACATAATGGGGGCGTTTTGCCCTTCTTTCAGTATATTATCATTGGTGTAGCATTTCTAGTGTAATAGCAATTTTCCTTTTTTTTTTTTTTTTTTAAGTTTTCACACTCAGGCTTTTGTTTATTGTTTGAGGAAGTTATTTGATGTCTCTGTGCTTCAGTTCCCCCATCTCTAAAAATAATGATACCGCCTTCATGCTATTGTTATAAGGACTAAACTAACAGTATATATAAAGCCCTTAACATCGTGCCTAGTGATTGTTCTGGACCAGTACTGCTGCCATTTTCTCCTCCTTTCCTCTGTTTCTTTTCTTTTTTTTTTTTATTAACTTTATTTTTTTTTTAATTTTGTTATGTTATGTTAGTCACCATACAATACATCATTAGTTTTTGATGTGGTGATCCACGATCCATTGTTTTCGTATAACACCCAGTTTTCCTTTTTATAGTGAAGTGTGAGTTTTGGACTGAATTCTAACAGAGTGTATGAATCCTTCTTAGAGGTAACTGTATTCCCATATTTCCTCAAAGAGTATAAACATTTTAGTGAATGTTGTCACTTTGTTTGTCTTCATACAGCCCAGTGAATGTCTGCACCCTTGAATACTGTTTCACTTGTAAAAAGGCATATAATTCAGTGAAGGTTGTAAACCTTTCCCAGATCCTAATCTGCTTTCCCTGAGATTCTGTGGGAAATATCCCCTGGGGAGAATTTACTCTCATGTTCATTGCTACTTTCTGCTCTTTTTTGTATGCCTGTAGATACCAACCTTCCTTAATCAATATTTGCTCAGCTTTACTCATGCTAGGTGATGTACTGTGCCCACAAATACAGGGTTAAAGACCCAAGAAAGACACCCTGCCCCTAAGGAGCTTGCTTACAGTCCAGTTTGTCTCAGTTTGCACAAGCAACTGAGCAGAAAATTATCCAGTTGAAGTATAATATGTGTAGTGTTAAAGTGCTTTCAAGATTCATTGTCACTTCTATCTTCATTAACATTTCTGGGGAGAGAAAAGCAACAGTATAGCTTAGGCACTAAAGAAGAGAGGATGTGCTGAAAGATGTGGAATACCCTGGGATAGAAGTGATGGGAATTCTAATAACCTACACACTGTGTATCATTTCTTCCTTCAACACACATTCATTGAGCACCTACTAGCTGCAACCAAAAATATCATAGTTTTCTGATAACAGTATATTTTGGATAGAGTATAAGAATGTTGTCTCAATAAGTACTCACCCAGACACAGAGATTCTCTTGTCTCATCTGTAAATCAGATAATACATATCCTACTTGTTTAAAGGCAGTGAACTGACCCTGATTAGCAGCATTGTCAACAATAGCCAAATTATGGAAAGAGCCCAAATATCCATCACCTGATGAATGGATAAAGAGGTGGTGTGTGTGTATATATATAGATATACAATGAAATATTACTCAGCCATCAAAAAGAATGAAATCTTGTGGATGGAGCTAGAGGGGATTATGCTAAGTGAAATAAGTCAGAGAAAGACAAACACCATGCGATTTCACTCATATGAGCAATTTAAGAAACAAAACAGATGAACTTAGGGGAAAGAAAAAAGAGAGGGAGGAAAACCATGAAAGAGACATAATTATAGAGAACAAATTGAGGGTTGTTGGAGGTGAGGTGGGCAGGAGGATGGGTTAAATGGGTGATGAGTATTAAGGAGGGCACCTGTGATGTGCACTGGGTGTTATATGTAAGTGATGAATCACTAAATTCTACTCCCGAAACTAATATTACACTATGTGTTAACTAACTAGAATTTAAATAAGAACTTGAAAATTAAAAAAAAATAGAGGTAATGAGCTGAAACAAGTGATTTCTGGTTTTCTTTCTCTTCAATAATATCTAAGAAAGAGAGACAAGGTAGATAGAGAATACTATTAGCTGGGCCTAAAATGATTTTCTGGGACAGTATTAGAAGTGGAAACCAACTTGGAGTTTCTCTTATTGAATGTGAGGTTCATCTTCTCCTCCTCCTCCCAAAAGATACCAATTTTCCTTTTACCAGTTAAGCAGTAATAGCTGGGGCTTGGAACACAGACACCCATTTCCTCCATGGGCAGAAAAACTATATATAAACGTTTCTAGCTTGTTCTTACTCCATAAAAACCCAATAGGTTTGCAGACTACGGCTGTATGGAACTTGGTGTCTCCTATGCCTCTCAAAAAGTCCTTCCATTGGTTCCTGTAGGAAGACAACTAGTAGTTTATGCACACAAATGTTTTAACTGTGACTAGACTGTTCTCTAATTCCCACTGGAATTTCCATTGTAAGAATAACTCTAAAGAGCACTGAAGACATTTTCCCATTGAGTCTGAAGTTAAATGTAAATGTGTTCAATGCCTTTGGGCAAGATTCCTAAACTGTCTTTTCACAGATTCTCATTTATAACATGGGAATAGACCAATTTTGGGATTTAATGAGCTCATGTATATTAAGTGCCTAGGAAAGTGACCAGTACATTTTCAGCCCTCATTATATGTGTTGTAATTATATTATTGGGTTTTATTATTAAAAAAATTTACTGAACAGGGGAACAACAAAAGAGACATAGGATTTTTATCTTTTCCCTTTCTAGATTTGTATATATTAAAGAAGATACTTAAAATAGATAATTTCTCTGCAGATTATCTTACTGTTATGTATAAAAAATAGAAATTTCATAACCACTTGAACTTTCTGTGAAAATGTAGTGAAATAATATATTTTAATTGGTGTTTTGTTTCCAAGCAAAAGCAAAAAAGAAAAAAAACCTCTTAGAAATAACTGAATGTAAAAGTTGCCTTAGGATATATTTCCTACCTGGTAGAATTATGGGTGTCACACACCTGTTCTCCCTAAAGCAGTTCGGTAGGGGGCATGCCATTAAAAGGAAGCAGAGGTGGTCACCAAGTACTATTAAAATCTTTGTTCTAGGAAATTAGTACTGTTGGTAACAATGTGTAAAACTACTTAAGCTTCTCTGTGGCTGCCATGGTGCCTTCTATTGACTTTGGATCACTTTACCACTTTGATCTCTTTCTCTATAAAATCAGTTTCCTTTGCCCTCTTCCGAAAATCATTTTCATTTTCATTTTCAGACTTCATCCATTCTTTTTCCTTTCCAGAGTTATCTATCTTTCTTACCAATGCTGTGGCCAGATATGCTCTTCTTTCAAGTCCTTAAATCCAGCCTAAATTATGTCTTGAAAGGTCAACATATGTTGATACTTATTTTTTTTCTTGGTCCACCTGTTTTGAAAGTTTTCACCTGTATAATAAAGGCTCTAAAGCTCTGGCCAGAATCTATACCTGGAGGTGCTGAGGTTCGCCAATATTTTAAAAATCTTTCTCTCTTTATGGCATGTCTTCTTTTGGGCATGAGACGCTAATTCACCCCAAGTGTTCTCCTTTACCTCATGAAAACATGGGTCTGCCAGAAAACCCGTGGCCTTCATTAGCCTGCCTAATCTATGAATATCAACCCTCCTGAAATTCATTAGAGGAAAAATAGCTAATTGAAAATGCATCTAAAAATACCCAATGGGATCTTAAAACCTAGTCTTTGAACGTGATGTGCTTTGGCTTTAATAGGGCTTTTATTTATTTAATTTCAGACTTCCCTTGGTTTTTGTGACAGGGTTAGTGGAGGAAACAAACCCAAAGTCTTGTAAACTGTCAAGCTGGATGCTCATCTCAGGGGAGCTCAGAGGGTATCATGTTTTAAGTGTTATCTTTCTGGAGCTTGGAATGTATCTGCTGACAGACAGCTCCCCTGGGTTATAGCAGTGCAACGTTGTTAAGACAATTGCATAAGCTGGATTAGATGAAGTATTTTCATTAAAAACTAGATGGAACTTTGAAAGAATTTTCTTGTTTTTTTTTTAAGGACTTTGAAGTTAAGCTTTGTTACAGAAACCATTTAAAAGAGACTAAGGATGAGTTTTTCTTATTTCAAGTTAAAAAACCAGAAAGATCTCATTGCTCTTTTTGAAACTTCAAGATTAATATGTGGCCAATAATAGAGAATCTTTAAGCCATACCATGGTATGTGCAGATCAATAATGTCCTTTTGTATTTGCAGGTCTTATTTCTTCAAAGTAATGGACAGTGCTGTCCAATGTTGTCTAATTGGTCTTCATAACGAATGTGAGGGGGGCACATAGGCAGTATTTGGCATTATCCACTCATAATAGATCTTTTTAAAATGGGACAATGAAAGCAAAATAAACCTAGCAACTTCTTAGCACTCACAGTGGAAGTTTAGCAGTGGAAGTGAACTAATGTTACCAGCAAACCTCTTACTCTGTATTGCTTTTATAATGATTAGCTAGAACATTTATTATTTTTTCTCATGAATGACAAGATTGCCTATACTGTATTTGACATGTGGTGGTTTTCCACTTTGCCGCAGGCTGTGTGGGTCCATGTGTTTACTTGGATACCTGATAGATTGGGACTATCTTGCCCTCTAGAGGCAGTTTGATAGAAGAGGCAGAAACTATCATTCACTGTTAAGGATTGAAAGATGGTAGATAAACCGGGCCCTCAAATTTGAATGGTTCAAGGTACCTCATTTGGCTTAGTTTCACAGTGGACCAGATTGTGCTGGGACAGACAGGGCTCAAAGCCTTTGCCATATCCACTTTCAGTGGACATCAGTAAAAAACAGAAGCTAAAGCTTTGTTTTAATTTGGACACTTCAACTACTTGGGTCTATGGGCCTTCCACGCAGTACAGAATTCACTATACTTTTTAGCTCACTGTAGACTCTCAAAATATGATAACTGAATGGGTAAATAAAAACATAGTAATACAAACTATAATACAAGTTCTTTTGTTAGCAGAGTATGTGATTGCCAAGTAAAAATTTTATTCTTTATTAAATTCCTTTTTGTTTTACATGCACATATTCATATATAAACGTATTTTAAAACCATAGGCCAGCTGAATTTTTCCTTTTTTTTTTTAAAGCTGGCTTTCAGCCCAATACTTATTACATACTATTAGTCTAGCATGTTCCTAAAATACAATTACTCCTATGGTCATTTTTTTAAAAAATTTGTTCCCAAGTGGTATGTCATTAGCTTTGTTGTCTTATCTTTGAAGTGTAATGTATTTTTGGAACGAGGTGTGAGCAAGGGTAGAAGCTTATTAGATGCCAGACAAAGCACTTTGTCACTTAATTCTCACAAGAGTCCAATGAGACACCCCCCCCGCATTTTCTTTTTTTTAATTTTATTATGTTATGTTAATCACCATACATTACATCATTAGTTTTTGATGTAGTGTTCCATGATTCATTGTTCGCATATAACACCCAGTGCTCCATGCAGTACATGCCCTCTTTAATACCCATCACCGGGCTAACCCATCCCCCCATGCCCCTCCCCTCTAGAACCCTCAGTTTGTTTCTCCGAGTCCATAGTCTCTCATGGTTCGTCTCCCCCTCCGATTTCCTCCCCTTCATTTTTCCCTTCCTGCTATCTTCTTCTTTTTTTTTTTTAACATATAATGTATTATTTGTTTCAGAGGTATATGTTTAACATATAATGTATTATTTGTGATTCAACAGTCTTACACAATTCACAGCGCTGTCCATAGCACATACCCTCCCCAATATCTGTCACCCAGCCACCCCGTCCCTCCCATCCCCCACCATTCCAGCAACCCTCAGTTTGCTTCCTGAGATTAAGAATTCCTCATATCAGTGAGATCATATGATACATGTCTTTCTCTGATTGACTTATTTCGCTCAGCATAATACCCTCCAGTTCCATCCACGTCATTGCAAATGGCAAGATTTCATTCCTTTTGCCGCATTTTCTGTATGATGAAAGCAAGCCTTTGAAAAGCCGAGTAACTTACTCTGGATCCCATAGCCACAGAACTGAGATATGAATTTGTGCACTATGATGAAAGAGCATCGGATTAGTTAGCAACCCTGTTCCCCATTCCTGTTCCAGGACTAATGACTGAGCTCAGCATCGCTCAGCTCCGATATGGAATTTGGGGTCATCAGATTTTCCATCTCACCATCACCTTCAGAGCAAGGAAATTACAGCATTGGTGATTTTGATTGTCCTAAAATAGAGGAGAGGGAATGGAAGAGCTGGTGGGAGGGGGAAGGCCCACTTGCATTCACAGACTTACCAGGATTGAATGGGTGAAGTGGTCACAGCCATCATCCTGTCTTGCTAATTGCTGCCATTTAGAGATAAGGGGGGAAAAGTACCTGTCACTTTACAGTTTACAAAACCCACTGAAGTTAAGAGATAACAAGGAGTGTGTCCAAGCACATACATCTTTGGCGTGGCAGAGTCTGGAATCAAATCCACCTGCCATGGTGGTAACTGCAGTGTAATCTCCACCTAGCCACATGCCCTGACCTCTGGTAGTTGTTGCTTAGCTGCTGATAATTTTGAATAGAAGATAAAAACTGCCTGTATGTTTTCCAGAATGTCTTTCACTTCAGATAGATTCTTAATCCATCAAAAGGGTCATTCTATATAAAGGATTGCATCTACATGATGTGTTAATGAAGAATGACAAGAGAAAACAAACCAGAAATCAAAAAAGCCTTGTAATGAAGTTTTTCAAGCCATACCACAGCTATTTGAAAAATGACAATATGATGTCACAGAACTACTACTCCTAATTAATCGACTTCACAGGTTTTGAGATATTCACTGGCATGTCTTATACTTATGACTAAAAATGCACACTAACAATCTATAGCAGTGTTACCACACAGATAGCACATTGTCAGATGCTGCCATGGATCAAAAACTTCTCATTTGCTCTTGATCTGTTAAGATGAACTACTTGAGAGTTACAGACGCATTTATTACTGGCATTTTCCAAATGGCAAGGACATTTGTTGCTAACAGTCCCTGATAGGAAGGAGGAATTTGGGAATAAGGCTAAAGTTAGCTAATACTTCTTGAACTAGAAACAGGGCATGTACAGTGAACAGTGAACACCTTATGCTACCTGTGACCTTCAAGCCTGAATAATGTTTAATGATCACATCATCTTTCAGCCTGCTCAGTGTAAATTCAACCTTCTCTTAAAGCTTCCTCCACTTACTGAGCTGGATAGCCTCTTTTCTTCCTCCTCCTCTAGTCTCTCACATGTCCTGCATCTTTTTACATATTTATCATATCCTACCCTTCTACTGGAGCTATTTATGTATCAAACTTCCCCATTCACTTCTCTGTCGCCCCCTTACCCAATTCCTTAAGAAAACTCTATTTTCTATTAGGGAGGGACTCATGTAATTTTTAGTGTGTGTGTGTGTGTGTGTGTGTGTGATCAGCCTCTAGTGCATATTATTGTCACATGTTAATGAGCCTCTCTTATATTAGTATCTCTTTATATGAATGAAGAAATGAATTAGGAATGAATTAAATGGGCAGTGTAGTTTAACTTACTACATGGCGCCAAGTAAATTAGGCCATGAAACCTAAGTTTTATAGTTTGAATCAAAACTACCATCCTAATAAATATGGATTTTTTTTTGTATAAAGGTGCTGGAATTCCTAGCCAAATGTTTTGTTAGCGTCCCATGCCAAAAATTCCACTCATTGATGATTTATTTCAGTGATAATTACTGCAAAGCTCTGAGTGTTGGTATCAGATGTTGAATATTAGTGTCCTGGTGCTCAGGGAGCTTTTCCCAGGCTTTTACATATGCTTCTCAGTGTGATTCCAATTTTATCATACAAATCTTTTATTTACTATCAACCCACTTAGCCTATTTGTTAAGAAAATAAAGTATTCTTTGTATCTCTTGAATATTCTATATAATACCAATTCCAACTTTACTGATCTATTAATGTTCAAGTAGAGAGGAAAAGTAGGGAAGGAAGCCAATCCTGTGTGTAAGACAAAAGTGGGAGTCATTCACAGGTATAATTGGCATCAATCATTTTCTCCTAAATGCTTCCGTATTTAGTGCTAAGTATAATACGACCAACTTACATATGAAAAGCATAAAGAATTGGTCACCAGTGTTTCAAATGTAAAAATGCATCAATTTCAAAATGTGCACTATTTTGCACACCATGGAGGAAGAAAATAATGCTGCCATAATAAACAGTGATGTTGTTGATTGTAAGCTGTATCTTGATCTTAGAGATACTAAAGTGGATTAAGGGTTTGAGTCTTAGAGTAAATGGAATGCAGTATTTGTTCAGTAAGTACTTATGTAGTGCATATTCACTGCTTTGTACTTTCAACATTGATATCCTTTTTGAAGGGTGGAGATATACAGGGTGTTCATGACACACCCTCTTCTAGGAATCTGTGTAAAGCCTCATGTGCTTTGCAAGACCTGTCACTGCATTTCTAATTTCTGAATGTGTGATCTGTTCACTGTCTCCATTCTTACGTACAAACATAAAGCATATGCTGCCACACCTTTCCAGAGGATAACATCTATCCCACAAAGCTTTCAAAGTCTTCTTCATGCGCTTTTCATAGCATTCTTTGGTCCGTCCTGTGGCAGGCTAACTCAAAGCAGCTTGCTCTGCACAGGAAGTTAAATATTCTTAAACATTAAAAGCACTCACCAACATTTGTATAATGTTCTTTTCTGTTCTTTCTACCAAGTCACAATTTTGCCTTTTAAACTTCTCCATTGTCAAGAGTTTTAAAACATTTGACTTTCAATTAGCTAGCAACAAAACAAATATTTTTATATCTTGGCTAACATGTACAGACCTGGAGGGTGTTATGTTAAGTGAAATATGTGAGACAGAGAAAGACAAATACCATATGATTTCACTTATGTGTGGAATCTAGAAAACAAAACTAATGAACAAACAACCCCCCCCCAGACTCTTAAATACAGAGGACACACTGGTGGTTGCCAGAGGGGAGGTGGGTGTGGGTGGATGGGTAAAACAGATAAAAGGGATTAAGAGATACAAACTTCCACTTATGAAATAAACAATTCTTCAGAGATGAAAAGTACAACCTAGAGAATATAGTCAATAATATTGTAATAATGTATGGTGACAGAGGGTGACTGCACTTACTGTGGTGAGCACTGAGTCGTGTATAGAATTCTTGAGGCAAATTGTTCTACACCTGAAACTAAGATATCATTGTATGTCAACTATACTTCAATAATAAAAAATACATTTTTACAATTCCCCCTAAATTTTAATGGCAGTCAAAGGGAGCATAACCACATGTCTCTGTAGATAATTGGACTAAGAATTAGGGTAGTAGGAAGGGTTTGATGCAATAGGACAGTGAAGATGGGGAGCTTCAGCCCTGCTATTTTCTGTTCTACACATATTTGACATTTAAGTCCTCCAATTGCAGGACAGCAAACTGCCAAGGCTTACCCCTGTGATCCTTTGTAATTACTTTCTTGTCTCCTTTCTCTCCCATATTTATCTTAATCTCTGCTATGGGTGCAATGTCTAGCATATACTACTTTTAACTACAAAGAGCTAATATTTATTTATTATAAATGTGCATGGCACTATTCTGTGTCATATATATTAATCAATTCAACTGATTTACTTTAGAAAATAACCTTTTATTTTGAATTAATTTTAGCTTGACAGCAAAGTTGAAAATACAGTACAAGAGAGTTCTCATATATCTTTCATCCAGTTTCCCCAAATGTTGACATCTTATATAACTGTCATACATTTTGTTGAAACTAAGAAATTAACCTTGGTATATCACTGTTAACTAGGCTCCAGACTTCATTTGGATTTACCCATTTATTCACTAATGTCCTTTTTCCATTCCGGGATTCAATCCTGGATACTACGTTGTATTTCATTGTCATGTCTCCTTAACCTCCTCTGATCAGTGACTCTTTCTTAGCCTTTCCTTGTTTTCTATGACTATAACACTTTGGAGGAGTACTCATTGGATATTTTGTAGAATGTTCCTCAATTTGGGTTTTTCTGCTGTTCTTTCCATGATTAGACTGGGATTATGAGTAACTAATGCGCTTTTCTCAACCTATTAGGATAATACTATTATGATTCTCCTTTACGGATGAGGTAACTGGGGCAGAGAACAGTTGATTTATTTGAGGGCTTTGGTTTGAACCCAGAACGTCTGGTTATAAACCCTGAGCTCATAAACACTATGTTATGTTGATTCAGAATTCCTAGATTTGAATTCTTACTATGTCTGTACTATCTGTTGGCTTCAGATTTCTCATCTATCAAACAGTAATAATAATTTGACTTACCAAATATGGTGATGCTTACTGTACTACCTGGGTATACTAAGTTTCTGGAACTTAGTTTGCTGTTTGCTGTTAGAATTGGCATTATTTTTCAGGAAGCCAGCTATGTCTATTTTGTTAGCTGCACAATCACAGTTCTGTAAACCTGAAAGAGACATGAAATCATAGATTTTGTTGATTCTTGCCCTTACTTTGCTTCTCAAAAGGGGTGTGCTAGTGCTCTGTTTAAGTGTCTTGTTTGTAGGAAGAAAGTGTTCTGTGAATTCAGCAAACCAATCCATGTATAGAAGAAAAGATGGATACCCTGATTGTTCCTGCAAGTTTGGGAATTGATTAAAAAAGTAAGGCCATTTTCCAAGTGAACTTTTAGAATTTCTAGAAAACAGACAGCTTTCAGAGTTAGCTTACAAGACTCTGTCTGGACATATGCTTATGCATGTTCATTGGAAGCTCACACTCTGGCATTTAGCAATACCAGGATTTCTGTGCCAATAATGTTAAGTGGTAATTCCTCTCTCTCACACACTGGAAAATGTTTCATAGGTTAACATGTGCATGGGAGTGTGGATGTCTTTTCCTGAAGTAAGAATTGAGGGAAAATAAAATAACTATGAAATGTGTTCATTTCATTAAAAAAACATGAAAAATTATTCCTAAATGGTGTTATCAACTCAACATTGACCATCCATTTTTTTCTAATCTCACTTATTTCCTACTGTAGGCAGGCTGCTTTCCTTGGGGCTGTGCTCTAGATAATACTTAGCAGTTAATATAAAATTTCATTCCAAAAGGCTATAATGCTTGAAAAAGTGTTTCTCAGATATAACAAAAAAAATTTTCATTTATGTGACTATTGATACTCTTGAGATAAAGTATTGATAAGCAAGCTTTATAAACCATAAGAAAATGCCCAGATTGGAGATCAGTTTGGGCATGAATCACATAGCAGATGTCTTCATTGGGTAAGATATTGATGTTGGCTGGCTTTTGGTGCTTTTCAACTTTAAAATCCTGTTTCTCTGATGTTAAGTTACATGGTTGTAATTACAAACTCTGCCATCATTTAAAGATTTGGAAGTCAAACTTCCTGCTGGTGCTTAACACTTCGGAATGATCAATAAGTTGGCTTTATTCAGATTTTTCAATTCATGTGGTAATACATCTGTGGCCTATAATGCATATAGTTGTGAATAACCAACCTTGTCCAGCGGTTCATATTTTTAGGTTTCTCTCAGTAGTGCCAAGCAGTGGGAAACATTATTTCTGCCCTTGGATTTCTTATTATATATGTATAAAATGATCTTGGGATTCCATGTCTGTAAATGAATGAGGCTCTGTAGATTTTGCCCTGTATTCCTTCTATGTCAGGGGGAACGAAATGTATGTTCACTTTTTAATGTGATTCTAGTCCCTTTATTAATCTTTCACAAGGCTTTTATTTAGTGTGTCTTTGATGGATTATATTAAATCAAGCATGTTTATCTTTCTGCTTCTCCTACAGTCTGCTCCAAGTCAGTGAAGGCTATTCCATTCCCTCAGCTACCCAGAGCAAAAACCTTGGGGTTATTCTTGAGTCCTCTCTTCCTCTCATACTCCCTTATCCAAACCATCAGCAATTTGCTTACTTTTACCAGGTACGAAGTGTATCTTGAGGCAATTTTAGCTTTACATTAAATTATTCCTAACAGGGTGTTTTTTTGATTTTGCTTGGAATCAAACACCAATTAAACTGTATTATTTCTCTTTGTTTTTATAGAAAGTTCAAGTAGTTATGAATTTTCTCCCTAATTAAATTTTTATACATAACAATAAGATAATCTGCAGAGAAATATCCATTTGAAGTGTCTTCTATGATATATACAAAGGCTATGATTCACATTATCATGGATGTAATGCAAGCTTAGAACTGAAATTATAGCTATGTTTCTATTGTTTCAATCATCATTGTCAAATGCACTATTAATAAAACTTTCAAAAACATATAATGGTATTAGATTGATACTTACATTCTTTTACAATATAGTATTGAGTATGCTAAGCTAAAAATAGTCACTTGATTCAATAGGAGAAATAAACATGGTCTAGATGAGTAAGAAAATAAAGATATGCCCTTGTCTATTTTGAGTGGCAAAATAGAGTTTTCATGTTTGTTTGGATTTTTTTTTAACATTTCTCAAAGCAAGTAAAATGTGTAAGGGGATGATTTTTTTTCAAGTTGCGTACATGATTGAAGTTATAAAAAGAACAAGAGTGACGTGGCACATACTTTAAAGACTCATGCTTTTGTGTACACATAATATGTGGCTTATAAATCATTGTGCTGTTAGATTGACTTTTTAACTTACTGGAGATTGGTCTTCTAATTTAGATGCATGCATATGACTCCCCACGTCTATTTTAAGATAGATTTAATCATAAAATGATTTACCTTAGGCAAATTAGAATAAACTCACTTGGGTAATTAATTTAGGTGTTTTAAGGAGTTACTATAGTTCACATAAATAAGAACTTTGTCTCAAGGAATCATTTAATGCTCTGTATTGCCATTTGGCCTAGACATTTTTTTTACCCACAGGGCAATCTGTTGATACACTGTTTGTCATACTTTATGTTAATCAAGGTCTTTAGTGTGTTGAATACTGTCTTAAAGTCAGTAGAAACTGGTGCTTCAATATGGGCATAAACTCATTAGAAACGGGATTTTGATCAGTCTCTAATCAGAATCATTGCTTTTATATATTTATTTTTCAAGCTCATAGCTAAGGATAATGTTATTGAAGATTTGATTCAATTTACAATTGATCTTGAATCACAGAGTGATTGAAAGGGAGACCTCCTATCACTAATATGTATATATATACATATATATATTCACGTAGATATAAGATATTAACAGTAGAGATTTGTGCATTTTTATGTACATTCTTCTACAACTTGCAGTTACCACAACGCTTCACGTCAATAAAACGCTAGTGTCAATTTAGTTTAAATCTCTAATATAAGTGTTTATTCTAAATTTTTTTGAGTAGTACTGGGCACTGCTATTAACAAAGAGTAACTGTTTATATCACCTGCTAATAGAATGTACATTACTTCCACTCAGTAATTTTTCTTCATTTGTGAACCTATTATTCATTATCAGACATAGGGAAACATTACTTAGTAGTTATGAAAGTTTAATCATTCTCAAGTTTAAAAATAATTTCTTACATTTTAAGCTGTGAGAGTATTTCAAAATCCCATACACATGGATAGAAAGTTTTATTTTTCCATTTTTTAAAATAAATTAAATGAAATTATCACTTTAACTCTTTCAAGCCAGTAGGATTCACTTATATAAATGACCATGTTAACATAAGTAGTGTTACCCTACTGATCTGAAAAAGTTAGTTGAAGTTCCAAAAATTCCAGGGTGTAATTCTTATCCTGGCAGCTGTATGCACATTAGGGCAATTAAAGTGCCTAAGGATTCTCATTTTATTTCTTGGTTATTATGTCTAAGTAAACTGATGGCATGTTATTGAGATCTGTTCAGGACCCAATGATTAAAACAAAAACGATGATCTCATCTTGATATTCACATAGCACATTTATCCATTTCTCTTTTGATTTATAGCTTATTTTTTACCTAATGCTGTTTAGTCAAGTCTCCTGGGCTTATATATTTTTTTAGTCTTTGATAATCTATACTAATGGACTGCAAGGGTAGCAATATAATCTAATGAAGTGGCTAACCCAGAGTCTTGGGAATGAGTTGTGATAGTTTGAAGCAGATTGTGTTTTGTTAGCCTAATTTTATTATTGATTCACATTTATTAAGCAGTTTCAGCTGGATGGATAGTTCAGCATGGCTTAGATTTGAGTAGAGAGTTGGAGGGGGTCACCAGAGCCAGCTTCTAGGGAAGTAGAAGCCAAACAGATATTAAAATAAACAATGTGAATCAACATTTGGTGTTACCTGATGACTCTTAAAACCCTATTCTCTATTTAGCTTTGATATGATACATAGTAGTTAACTTTTTGTTATATGTGTGGCCAGGACTTACAAGTTATGTTTATTACTATCTTCTTCAATGTAGCTATAAAGCATGCTCTGTCTATGAAGAATGACCAAGATGTTAAAGTATGAAAGAAAAGTATACTTAAGCCATCCCTACGTAAAATGTATAAAATGTCCTATCTCTAATTGAAATGCCGATTTGGATGACAGCATTATGAATTGCAGTTTCTGATTATGGCAATCTTAAATCATTTTTTTCTTTGTGTTCTAAATTTAGTACTAGAAAAAAGTGATTTGTGGCTAATACAACATTCAGGTAAAATTAACATTTATCCTAGGGGCATTCAGATACTACATACAGTCTGTCCCATTCTGCTTAGCTGCAGAGAGACTCTCCTCAGAAGAGAATCTGCTGAATTTCTGCATCTAACCCAGCATCAATCAGTTTGATTGGGGTCTCATTCCACGAACCAGGCAGCTTCTCTTCCACAGCAGCTCCATATGTCTCCTACAGCTGTTTCACTTTCTGGGCAGAATGCGACTCTCTTTGACTCATAGTTAGTGTCCCTGTCAAAAAGACAGTCGAAAACTCCTTTATTTTTGAGTGGCCCGCCTCTCTTAGGGCTTGGAATATTATTTGTGGTCTGTTCTGTATCTGGGAACTGTAGAATAAGAGAAATTATGTCCATGAGCATTCTTAGAAGTGAAATAGTTGCATCAATGATCATTCTAAGGAATGTTTTGAAGAGCAGGGATAGGGTAGAAACTTTGCTCATGAGAAAATTTCTCCAGGTAAATTTTCACTGTGCAACCCAGTGATGAAAGTCTACCATCATTTTGTTTTATGTTAGTGAAGATTATATTGACTCTTCCTTTTCTCTATGGTTGGTTTATGCAGATTTTGCCTTGGAAAACCTATTTTTCCCCAATTAATATACGTGTGTATTTTATTTCGGAAAGCCAGAATAACTATTATACATTAACTCTCCAGCCAACAGAATTTTCTGTGTTTTAGAACTTCCTGTCAACCTTCTCATCACTCAAAATGTTAACTGCAATAGCTTCACTACGTGAAAACATGTGGAATATATAAAATGGGAGCCAAACAGGTTCAGAATAAAAGAAACTATCATTTCTATAAATGGCTACCTGATTCACTCATATCTAAAAATACAGAGTTTTCATAGAGCTTAATGTAAAAAGATAAACAAAGCAAAAAGTCTTTGAGAAAATAGTAGAGTATTACCTGAAGCTTGCTGAACAAACATTTTCGGGGAAAGACAATAAAGCTTTTGAACTTGAACTTCTGGGATTTCAACTGAAAGATCAAGCATAAAGAAACTTGATTATCCTGTTGAAAGGATGATGTTGGGATGCCTTTACATTATTCGGTGAGACTTTTAGCCTTGAGCTTATGTCTTTAATTAGAACAGCTACCAAAATCAAGACAGTAGTTATCATACCGTGAAGGGTCTAAATGAAATCTCACTGTACCTACCTATGGATTTGGGAGGGTTATATGAACATTTATTATCAGCAACAGCATCCATGGTCTTCAAAAAACACTAATGGGGTGTAACAAAGGGGTTTAGTTGATTTCTGATTTCAGTATGCTGTACCCTTGAGTTTCAAATGGCTCTGTTGGTGGCAACTTTCCTTGTTTGTGGAAATCTAGAAGTGGTCTAAATGTTACTTGATAATGTTGTTCTATCTCAAAGGCAAAAATACTAGAATACTTCAACTTCCCACACAGATTTACACATTCAAACTAAAATCTAGTTGTTTAAATGGAAGAAGGAGGAGGCAGATGAAGTAATATAATTAAAGACTTGATAGGAGGTTGCAAATGAATAAGCAGTTGGTAATATGAGTAGTTCAGAACCATTGCACATTTTATTATAGCTCTAATTTTTTGAGTTCATAAAGCATATTCACATAGGAATACACATACACTCATTTTTAGTAAGTATAACAATCAAGTCATTTTCTGACTGAGGGCTGATCTTTCCATAATTAGCCCACACTTATGTAAACTAATTCGACTGATCCAGTCCAGTTCTACCTGTCAAAGTACTCTTTGCACGAAACTCCCTCTCTTCCTGTTTTTCTGATCAAAATGTTTATGTCCACAATTTAGCTGATGAATTAAGTCTGGGAGGAAGGTTTTCGTTAGAACTGTCATTCCACTGACTTAATCATTGGAAATCCTCAAATCACCTGAAGTTATTGGTATAGTTTTAAAGAACAAAGTAAATACCTCATTGAGATATCAGGTAGTACATGACAGAATTATTCTAGCTATAAGTAGGAAGGGATTTTAGGTGTGTGTATGTATGTGTGAGAAAAATGACCCTAGGGTTGGATCTGCCTGCTAAGAAGTCCGGTACCTGCTCCTGACTTCAGTGAGCATGCTTTACTTCAGCTGTTCATGAATTCCCCTAATTCATTGATTGTTTCATCCTTATGTTACTGAATCATAAGATTATTTAGATTTACTATTACTTTAATAATTTTTATTTCTTTGTTTTCTTTCTAAATTTATAGTCAGAGATTTTCAATGACCAGAGACGGTTAATAGAATGGTTGGACCAGGAGTAGCTGCAAACCAAGGGGAACTATGTCATTAAAATGATAAAACATCATCTACTGCCAGCCAAATTTACAGTGTATTGAGATGCATTGATCTATTGTTTTACAAATGGTTAATATCTTGTTTTGCATAAACTGCTTATAAAACCAATCCACAAGGATACATACTATAAAATATAAAGCTATATTGTGGCACCTCAAACGGTTAAGCATCGAACTCTTGGTTTCAGCTCAGGTCATGATCTCAGGGTCATGGGATCAAGCCCTGCTCATGCTCCGTCCCTCACGCCCCCTCTCTAAAATAAATAAATAAATCTTAAAAAATAGAAAGCTGTAGAGAAAGGACATCAAGAGGTAGTTAACACACACCAAAAACAGTAATACAACGTGGGTCATTTTGAAAGCCCAGGTAGTAAACTATAATATCAAAAGAAAGAAGACACCAAAATGCACTAAGTTATTAAATATGTTTTACTTATATTTAGCAAATATATATTAAAAAGTCCAGTGAAAGATTTCAAATATATTCACACTTGCTCTTTTCAAGATGTTTACAGTCTACTGAGAGAAAGGTAGAAATTTATCTATTGAACTGTTTACCAAGTACTTCCTGAGTGTTAGAAACAAATATCCAGAGTTATGAAGATATATATAATACATGACCCCTTCGCTAAAAAAGTTTTCTACATCGGTAATCCTGGGAACATTTTAATACTCTTTTTACCATTGTTCTTCCTTCCATTCACCACTGACCTTTTAATTGGGCACCAGATCCTAAGATCTCATCTTCTAATTTGTTCACATAATTAATTGCACTTGTTTATTCACATATCTTTTCCACTACCATTAGACTTATTGATGACTAACACTCAACAGTGGTGTCAACTATTAGCACTTAAATGTTTGTCAGATTAATGTGCAAATGAATGCATGGAAGAATGCAAAAATAATGATTTGTAAATGTAGAGTAGGGGAAGGAAATTTCACACTGGTAGTACCATTGAGGTCTTTGTGATTGACATGAGCTAGGTTTTAACCTCTTGGAAGTTAGGAATTCTAAACATGAGGGGTTGAGCCATACAGATAACTTACATGCTAATGTTACTTCTACTTTAAAAGGCTGAAAGGAAAATTTTGAAATCTGTGTCTAGATTTAAGGTTTCAACCTATAAATTCAATCTATAATCTAAGTACTATTAATGGAAATTAATATTTCTATTTAATTTTCAAAAGCAAGATTCTACTTTTTCATGTTGGGAAATGCTGCAAAAAAATAAGGCAACATTGTTGGATTGTCTTTATGAGAATACAGAATTTGTTTTGAGGAAGATCTAGTGGATGAATACTCAACTTGCTGAGTAATATTTTCATATAGATTTATGGCTAATAACTTCCCAAGATAATTTTGTAATGTTTGGTCATCCAGAATGAACTGTACTCAGCTGGAGAAACTGAAATAGTCATTTTTGTAAATTTTTCTCTCTTTCTCATAAAATAATCTTACCTGTTGCTATAATCAGTTGTTTGTATCTTCAAAATGTATCTGGAATCATTATCACCTTCTATTTCTAGTATTTACCTCCCTGACCTTCATCATCTTTCTTATTATTTCTGTAGTACCCTACACACTGCTGCTTGATTTCTCTTTTTAAAACACATACCTGGCCATATGCTTAAATATTTTTCATGATTTCCCATTGCCTATAGAAAATAAGCTTTTTGAAGTGGCATTCAGAATTACATAGTCTGTCCCACACACGTTCATCCTTTTCCCTGTCACACCCCGTTGTAGCCCCTCCAGTCTTGTGTAACCTAAATGATCCCCAGGCTTCATGAGACACAGTCTTTGAATGATGTCAAGTTAAAGGAAATAGTCTGATATTCAAAGGGTGAATTAAAAGTATTTCAAAATTAATTTATCTCACAATGAAGCACCAAGCTGGTAGGAGGAACTATTCATAGTTCACAGCTAACATCTTAAATATTCTTGCCCATTAGTGTCTCCCCGGTGTCTTATATTAATTGGAAGGACAGTGTCTCAGTCTCTCTTGCACAGCAATGTTTATTTTTCTACCGTATCTCCCTTAATATTTTACTTGTAAATGAATTTAGTCTGTTTTCTTTAGTTTTCTTTCTGCTTCACTCATTACTCAGTTTTTTGTTTTGTTTGTTGTTTACAATAAAGAAAAGCTCAGAAGCTAACGCTATAAGCAAGAGCTCTTTTCTATCAAAGTCAGGGAAATGGGAGAAAGCTTAAAATACTCATCTTAAAATAACTTTTGTTCTCATTACAAATCTATCCTAAGTCACAGTTATTCAGCATATGTTACTAATTGAGATTCCCCCTTTCTCCTTTTCCTCTTCCTTTTCATTATTCAATATTCATTGTTTTTTCAGCTTAGATGCCCCAATTCCTAAAGTCACAGTTGTCTGTACCCTTCCCTATGTTCCTTCAGCTTTTTACCTTTTTTCTAGTGCACTTTCTGTCTTGAACAGTTTGGTCATAGCAGTGTCCTATGCTAGATTGTGAAATATGTGGTGGCATGACTAGTGGTTTTATTTGCTTTGTTATCCCCAATACTAAACACATTGCCTTTTATAAAGGAGAGACTCCATAAATGTTTGTCAAATTGGTTTAAGTTGAAGTAGATTTTGAAGGTAGGTTTAAATAAATTTACAAGCAGTTATACTTTAGACTGTCAAGAGAAGCTATGTAGTTTTCAAATCAAAGTGCATGCATTGTTAATCACTTAAGAACATTTATCACTGATTTCAATATAAATTCCAATCATATGGATGGCATGAGGTGTGCAAAATTACAACCACTGTATTTGGGAAAAAGAATTTTCTCTTCAAATTTATAATTTTGGTGGAAATAGTTGGACCAGCACTGCGAAACCATGTCTTTAATCTGGTCAGCTTTACCCAGCATGTACATTTTCTTTATAAATGTGGTTTATGGATAAAGTGTTTATTTTCAATTATGTATGATAAGTATCTGCATGACTGATGTTACATCATTCTAGTTTTTTTAATGTCATGTACAATGTTGAGGCACAACACAGTTATTTAAATTAAATATATTTTGAAAATACTTTGGCTGAAGTTTTGAATCTAAGATTATGACAATATTTTTGTTTTTATTTAGTTTTTGTATAAACATTTGAATAACATTATTTTGAAAAAAGCCATTTAAAAATATTCTTGTGAAACCTAATTTAGGAAGCCTAGCATTTGTATTATTACTGTACAATAATTAGGTAAGGGAAGGTAAAAATGATATAAATATGTTTTTAAATACCTTGATTAATCATTGCCAAAACCATCTTTTTTCATCATGTGGAGACATCTACCTTTTTTAACACTAGCTCTTAGACATAATGTAAAATTTCCAAATTTAGTTTAAGTAAACTTACAAACTGACATTGTAAATATATGAAAACCAGTTTAGGACATTTAAAACTCAGAAATGCTAGACACTTTTTAAAATTTGGAAATAAGCTTCAGTAATGGTTTGGACATGCTTAAATATAAATAAGTGTATAATTTTATAGTAAGGTAAACAATAAAAGATTATTTTTCAGATATATACTTAATGGACATCTGTATGAGTTTTTTGTACCTTAAAACAAAGTAAAATTACTTTCCCAAGCTTGCTAAAAGAGTAACATATGATCCATTCTTTGGACCTGGCAGCATGGGTAACAAGAAGGCAATGTGAGGAAAGGTAAGTCAATTCAAAATAGTCACCCTGGGAAATGATGGTTATTTATGGCCCTTGCCTTCTGAAGCTGTCTGATAATGGACATACCTGTTATTTTTTCTCTGTCCTCCAGTGACATAAAGAGCTGGGGTTGGCTCACTGCCCTTTCAGTTTCTTTCCCACCAGGATGCAATAAATAGCCCATCCTGCTTTGCATTCTTTTTTTTTTCTTTTCTTTATTTACTTGCTTATTCAGTTATTATTTTTATAGTGTACATATTTAAGTTACAATCTTTCTTTTTTCTTTTGTTGCATTTTTTATGTTAATCACCATACATTACATCATTAGTTTTTGATGTCGTGTTCCATGATTCATTGCTTGCGTATAACACCCAGTGCTCCATTCAGTACATGCCCTCTTTAATACCCATCACCAGGCTAAACCATCCCCCATCCCCATCCCCTCCAGAACCCCCAGTTTGTTTCTCAGAGTCCATAGTCTCTCATGGTTCCTTTCCCCCTCGGATTCCCCCCCTTCATTTTTCCCTTCCTACTATCTTCTTTTTTTTGACATACAATGTATTATTTGTTTCAGAGGTATATGTTTAACATATAATGTATTATTTGTTTCAGAGGTACAGGTCTGTGATTCAACAGTCTTACACAATTCACAGTGCTCTCCATAGCACATACCCTCCCCAATGTCTATCACCCAGCCACCCCATCCCTCCCACCCCCCACCACTCCAGCAACCCTCAGTTTGTATTCTTGATATCTCTACTCTTCCTTGTTGCTGTGGTGTAATAACCTCTTCCTGGTAGCCTTTCTTCAGCAAAGCTTTTAACACTGACTCAAGTTCTTTTTCCGGTGTTATCTTTGCATTTGGATGACTAATTCAAAACAAATTTTCTAAAAAGTTGCCCTTTTTCTCCATTGTGTCAATTTGTATGTAAGTGCCTAAACCCAAGTCACATAAATTTATCTGCTTGTCCAGGCCTTACACCCTGGCAGCTTAATAATGACACAGAGAAACCACGCAACCATGAAGATTAATATCCCTGTAAACCATTGTCACTACCTTCGTGTGTGTTCTAATTACAGTTAACCTTTGTGGGTTTTCTTGGCATTGTCCTCCTGGCCCATCCCTATTTGCTATCATGGAGATTTGAGTAGTCTCTATTTTTTCTTCAAGTCTCTGAGCCTGTTCCCTCACCTTCATTGTTAACAGGTAACTTTACCTCCAACCTATCAAAAGAAATAGAATCCATCAAGTGGGCACTTTTTCATTTCTTCCATAGACTTACATACTCATTCATCCTGTCACCTCCCCTCTGGCATGCTTTCTCCAGTTTAAGCTGAGGTATTCCCTCTGGTGACCATCTCCAGATTCTCCTTCTCAACCCCAGCTGGCTTTTTTTTGTCACTACCTAAACATGTTCAAATATCCCCCATCCAGAAGAATAAAAATAACAAGAAAAACATATTTTCTCCATCCTCAGCCCTCCCTTGACTTTAATAGAACCTCACATTGAAGTCTCTGACCTCACCTTCTAGTTTGTTTTACTGGTTCCCTTTTCTCCATCTACCAGTTGAATGCACCTCAGCTCTCTGTCTTAATTCCTCTTCTCTGAAAATGCAAGGAATCTAGCACAGTTCATGATGCAAATTAATTTCTCAGTATATAATAGATGATTGAAGAATGCATTTCCTTGCCCCCACAAATCCCCCATTTTCATTCTCTTTTGCTCTAGTTCAAGACCAGATCTGAAGGTCACATTTGAAATTACCATCTCCCAGAATTCTTCCTCCTCACACACTTTATATTTTAACCCTAAACAAATCCATATATACTTCACTATTAATTTCCTCAGATTGTCATGAAGATTAAATAAAATATTACAAAATGTTAAAATATTTAAAAATGGAATGTTCTATAGCTTATGTTACACAGTGCTATTATCAATATTTCTCAGATATTACTGTTAAAATGATTTTGATAGTAATTTAGAAACACTATTTTTTAAAGATCTATTTTATTTATTAGAGAGAGAGAGAGAATGAATGGGAGGGGCAGAGGGAGAGGGAGAGAGAGAATCTCAAGCCAACTCCACTCTGAGTGTAGAGCCCAGTGTGGGGCTCCATCTCAAGACCCTGAGATTACAACCTGAGCTGAAACCAAGGGTTAGAGTCTTAACTGTGCCACCCAGGTGCCCCTAAACATTAACTATTTTTAATAGATAGTTATTATGTAAGGTTACTTTGACCTAGGATGAAATGAAAAAGATTGGCTTATTTAAGATTGTGTTCTAGATTTTTATAATGGAGTCAAGTATGTCAAGTCCTTAAATTGTATATATGAAATGTTTTACTATGGCAACAGCTTTTTGATAAATATGGGTTTAATTAATTTATTTTTTAAAAAATATTTTGTTTATTTGAGAGAGAGAATGTGCGCACACACATGCAGGAGCTGGGGAAGTGGGGAGGAGCAGAAGGAGAAGGAGAAGCAGACTCCCCACTGAGCAGGGAGCCTGACTTGGGGCTTGATCCCCGGGACTCCAGGATCATGACCTGATCCGAAGGCATCCACCTAACCTACTGAGCTACCCAGGCGCCCCTATGGGTTTAATTTAATCTCTGAAGAAAACTAACCTATAGTTTTAATTATATCCATAAATACAGTATTTTTTTTTGTTAAAATATAATACTTAACACGATAGGTAAATGTTTATTTAATACTAACTGAACCATTGAACAATAATTCTGAAAGTGTTTTACAAACTATAAAACACTCTACCAAACTATAAAGTGCTTTTACTAATCAGTTTGGAAATCTTAACACCTGGTCTGATGAGCATGCTTATTTTAAATTGAACAGATGCAGGGTTTGATGATATACCACATTAGAGTTATGACTGAATAGATTTCCTTGCAATTACAAGTCATATAGTGAAGGTAGCTAAACTATATATATTTATTTTTGCCACTGAAGGAATTGCATAATTTCATGTATTTTAAATTGTCTTTGTAAACCAGCCTTCAAACAATGGATAAGACATTGTAGCGCTTTTTTTGGTAGTATTGTGTGGTTGTTCTTCAGTTGTCATTTCAAAACCAAAGCTAAATTGTATACTAGAAAAAAAATCTAATCGAATTAATCTGTGCCCAGAATTTAGCTTTATGGATTCAGAAATAGACAAGTACTAGAACTTTTTTAGTTAAAAAAATTGCGCCCCTTTGAAGTTTAAATAAACAATAGTAGGACTTCTGAATACAAGTGATATGTGACATGGAGAAAATTATTTCCATTACATAATCTGTGTTGTGTATGTTTTTATATATAATTCATATTGAGTTAATATAGTTTGTTTTCAGACAAGAGAATGGTATTGTACTAGAGTTAGTTAAATGCAGTGATACGGAACTGAATTTCAAGTGCAAAAGGAAACTTAAATTCACCTAATTGGTTATAGGTAATTTGAATTTTTTTTTACTATGCCAGTAAAAGTGTGAAATTAAACACAGATATGTTCTCCTACAAATTTAAATAATCCTTGACTTGTAAAGTGACATAGAACAGCCATGCCTGCATTTGATTTTCTTGCAAAGATCTTGTTTCCAAGTGTTAGATAATTTTTCTTAACACCGAAGAGTGCCATAATGAAATATCAATGAAATTTGCTCTGGAAAAATTATGTATAATGATAAACATTAATCAGTTAAAGATTCATACAAGATAGTATATAATTAAGCATTAATGTCTGAGACCAGGTAAATGGTTGCCTCACTGATTTAGTTATGAGATGGTGAAATTCTAGAATATGGATCTTACAATGGAAATTGAACATAAAATATGTAGAGACATTTTCTTAAAGTAATAATTAACAGTACTTGGAGGTGTGCTTAATGTGAAGAAATAATAAAATGAATAAAATTTCAAATAAAATTTTATACTGATTTGATTTAATGGCATATATTCTCTTTACAACTCTGTGGTGTGTTTTCATCCATCTATTACATTTTGGAATTTTATCACATTCTTATTTTACTTCATTAAGCTTCCCTTTTAATTTTTGCCTTCATCTTATCATCTTCTCTATGGTTTTCTTGACCTTAGAATTTTTTATCAAGGCCATGCTGTTTAGTATTTCATGGATGGCATCAGGACATTCTCTAAAATTCTCTCTGGTTTCTGTAGAAAAAATTCAGACTCATTAGCTTTCTAAGCCTGGAGATTGTTGTATCCATATAGATGCAGAAAATTTCTATAGACACCTTCTTGTTATGCTCCCTGAGCCTTAAATGAAAAGAGCTATGTGCAGGCCCAGTGTTTGGTAGTAGCTTATATGCGTGGGCCTTACTCTCTTTTTTGTCTTCATGAGTGGAGATTGATCTTTACAGTCTAAACTTAAATTTCTGGTGTGTCATCAGCCTTTACCCAGTACTGCTTTCCTGATGCACATGGGGGTTTTTTGTTTTTGTTTTTGTTTTTTAAATGAAAATACCATATCTAATTCTAAGCACACTAGAAAGAAACATTCTGCTTATAGATTTTTTTTACCTTAAATTTCTGTTATGGAAATTTCTAAATACATACAAAGTAGAGAATAATAAATGAAGACTTATATATACCCATTAAGAAATCTCAACAACCATTTATAACTGTTTAACCAATTTTTGTACTTTCTGTACAGGTGCTACACAGGGAAGTATATATCCCCATTATGCACTGTTCTAGATTCTTCTTTCTATATATACTTAGAGTGCTTTTTCTGAAGTGCCTACCTCTCTGAGCATGCCATATGATCAACCATCCACTTCTGTTTCCCAACTATATTTTGATCTCTGAGTTAGAATATTGGAATCAATGTAGGAATAGAGAAACTGATACAGAAAGACAAAGGGGGGTGCACCTGGGTGGCTCATTCGGTTAAGTGTCTGCCTTCAGCTCAGGTCATGATCCCAGGATCCTGAGATCAAGTCCCACATCGGGCTCCCTGCTCAGCGGGGAGACTGCTTCTCCCTCTCCTTCTGCTGCCCCCTTGCTTGTGCTTCTCACGTGCTCTCTCTCTCTCTCTCTCTCTCTCTCTCTCAAATAAATATATAAATTCTTAAAAAAAAAAAAGACAAAGGGAAGAAAGGAAAAAGAAATTGAAGTAAGACTACAGTAGTTCTAATGAATCAGGGGAGTAAATGGCTGATTTGTGCTTACCATGAATACTAAAGTAATGGAGATTTATATTCTTGACAGTATCCTGGTAGTTGCTTTCTAGAGAGCAAACTATGCATAGTCCAGAATTGTATTCTTTCATTTTAACTCTAAATACTTCAGTAATGAGAGTTCTTCCTCAATTTGTCATTTGCCCTACTATATTTTTAAAATCCAGTGGGTTTTTTTTTTTTTAATGTGTATTTTAGTAGGTAGTTGGGGACAGCTTTTCAGGTATTGTTATTTTTTTTTTTTTTTTTACTATGTAAACATTGAAGTTACTATATGGGCCTGTTTTCCTGTCGGAAGTACTACCACAATATGGCTTTCCACGACCTGCCCCATTGATCCTTGAGATCCAGTCATAGAAAGATGAACATGTGGGGAAGGCATATACCCAGCCAGCTGCATGGGCAAGCATTGCCTCACACCCAAGAACAGGGCAGAGAAAAGAAAGCCACAATTGCTTAGTCATGAAACAGAGATCATTGAATGTTAGAATTTTACCATCTTGCCAATCCGATCGATCCATTCTTCTCTTGCAAGAAAGATTGAGTTAGAGGTGGGAAAAAGTCTGAAAGTATTTTTCTAATACACTATTCCAAGGAAATATTAGGAGGAAGAAGACGTTCCCTTCTGATAACCCTTTGCCAAGGTTTGACTGGTGGTTTCTTTTCTTACTCTCTGCTCCCTGAAGCTCTTTATAAAGAGCAGAGAGGGAGCTGAGGTTTACGCCAGAGAAAAGTCCATGCTGTATTTTAAAGAAGCTGATAAAGTAGAGGAAGTATATATTTATAGAATTTGTTACATGAACTTTCTTACTTACCATTTCTTGTTCTCTTTATTATTTGGTCCCACAGGTACGATCTACCCTTTGGTGTCATTTTCTTATTCCATTTTCTTATTCCTTATTCCAGCTTTGCTCCCATCCACCTTCTTTGTGTTATTGTCAAATATATTATGTAATATATATATATTAGAGGTCTTACAGTACAATTATATAATGTGTTGTTTTCTTCAATTGCCTTGAAATCAGTTTTAGGAAAGGAGAAGGATTTTGCCTTTTTACTGTCTTTTATAATTACAATATTGCCTTTATGGTAGCCCTTATTTTTTCTGTGAGAAATTTAGCTTATCATCTGGGGTCACTTACTTTCAGCCTGAACAGTTTCCTCTTGTATTTTTTGTTAAGGCGGTTCTGCTAGCAACAGTTTGTCTCTGATTTTGTTTGTCTGGGAATGTCTTTACTTCAACTTTATTTTCAAAAGATTTTTTGGGGGGGCGCCTGGGTGGCTCAGTTGATTAAGCGACTGCCTTCGGCTCAGGTCATGATCCTGGAGTCCCTGGATCGAGTCCCGCATCGGGCTCCCTGCTCAGCAGGGAGTCTGCTTCTCCCTCTGACCCTCCCCCTCTCATGTGCTCTCTCTCATTCTCTCTCTCTCAAATAAATAAATAAAATCTTTAAAAAAAAAAAAAGATTTTTTTTTTTAACTGAATAAAAGGTTCTCGGTTGGTAGTTTGTTTCTGTCAGCACTTTGAGTATGTTATCCCACTGTCTTCTGGCCTCCTTAGTTTCTGTTGAGATGTGAACTGTTAATGTTATCGGAATTTCCTCCAGGTGATAAGTTATTTTCTTTTTGCTACTTTCAAAAATCTCTCTTTCAGAATTTTTGCTATAATGTGTTTGTGCTTGGATGTCTCTGTGTTTATCATGCTTGGAGTTTGGTGAGCTTCTTGGATGTATAGATCAGTGTTTTTTCTTTAAAAAAAATCAAATTTCTGAAGTTTTCAGCTATTGTTTCCTTGGGAATATGTTTTCTGCTCCTTTCCTCTCTTTCTGGTATTTCTATTACATGTGTGTTGGGTGCTTAATGGTGCCCCAACTCTCTCTAAGGCTTTGTTAATTTTTCTTTATTCTTTTTTCTCTCTTTTCCTGGGATTGCGTATTCGCTATTGAACTAGTTAAGTTTGCCGATTTTTTGTTCTGCTACTTCAAATCTACTCTTGAGGTACTCTAGCCAATTTTTTTTTTATTGTAGTTATTGTATTTTTTAACTCCAGAATTTTCATTTGTTTGTTTTTACTAATTTCTATCTTTTTATTGATATCTTTAATTGATGCAACACTGTCCTCATATATTCCTTCATTTTTTAAAACATGTTTTCCTTGATTGTTGTTAACATATTTACAGTGGCTGCTTTGAGTACTTTGTTAAATCTGACATCTGGTCCTTCTCACAGGCATTTTCTGTTTCCTGCTTAGTTTTCTGTGTATGGGACAGATTTTCCTGTTTCTTTGCATGTCTTGAAATTTTCTTGGTGAAAATTGGACATTTCAGATAATATGTTACAGCAACTCTGGATAGTGAGTGATACCCCTCAAACACACTCTGGGGATTGTTTTCCTTTGTTTATTTGTTCTGTTATTGGCTGAACTATTTTAATAAAGTGTATTTCCCCCACAGTATGAAGTTTCTTATGCCACTCCTCAGAGGGTACAGCTTTTTAGGCATGTTATAGTCACTCTGGGTTGACAGAGTTTTAGGAAGTCTTTCCCTGGTCTCTCTGTTAAACTGTCTGCCTTTGCTGGTGTTAGACCCAGTTTTTAGGCTCCATTAATTGTCTGCTAATTGCTCTGTTGTTTTGGGATGATACCTGAAGGTATAAATCAGTCTACATTCTGTTTCAGTTAAACTCTTGTCCCTTTGCAAGGCAGCTTTTGAGGCAAGTCTTTGAGTTTTTTCCTGACCTCAGAAAGGCTCTTCATAGCTATCTCTTCCTTGGTTCTCTGTAGTAAACTAGCTACCCTATGGTTTAGCTTGTTGCTCATAATGCTTACCACCAAAACATCCATTGTTTTCAAGAGTACCCTTAGGCTTGAACGTCCCTCTACTCTGTTTCAAATAATGTCAGTTGTCTGAAGAATGTTTCAGGTCTCTCTTATTGATCGATTCTGCCCTTGGGCAAAATCTGTGAGCCGCTGCTCCCACACTGGGGACAGGACAAATAGGCTGCTTCTCATGGACTGGCATATCTGCTTTATGAGCAGTATGCTGGATAGGGCCTATAGTCTGGGCTTAGCTTACCTCTCCCAGAATGGAACTTCTGCCCTATGGATGAGTTGGGGTGAGGGTGATCAGGGCCCAGCTCCAGTATTCTCAGCATGTGGAAGCTGCAGTAGAGTCTCTGTCCTATGAGTGTGTGTGTGTGTTGGGGTGGAGGAGGTGAATGGAAGAAGAGAACCCCTATTCTCTCAGCTGCACTCATGAGGAATTTAGCACTCACCATGGAACTGCAGGGGTTGAGAATTTCTGGTGTCCTACTGATTTTGGGAAGACACCATAGCCCTTGACTAGGACCTGGGGAGTAAAGTTGCCCCACTTTATTGGCCACACCTGCTCAGATTGGCACTGCCATCATTATGCTGAGATGTGAAAGGGGGAGAGGGAGTAGGTAATTACTCAAGTGCCACAGACTCTCCTTATTCTTAGTGCAATTTAGTGCAGTTTCTTGAATAAATGTTTCTTCATTTGCTCTATCTTCTTAGGATAATTTGCTATATGCCCTTAAGAACAGTTTAAATGGCTGTTTTTGTGTGTGTGTGTTTTAATAATTTTTATCAGTTATGGTTCTTTCCTGGGGAGTAGAACTACAGAGCTCCTCATACTGCCATTCTGGAAGTGGAAATACTCCATGCCATATTTTAATGGCCTTTTAGAATCACTGTTAAATAAATATTAAAAACACCTAAGTGTTAAATATTTCTGTATGTTTCATGCTACTAGTAAGAAAAATAAGATTTTCCAAACATCCTCGACTCATATTAAGAAATAGTAAGCACTCAAGACACAAGGTCTTGGTGAAATGAGGGAAATGCTAGCTTCTCAATCACCATTGAATATGGAGTTGGTTGTTGAAGTTAAGTGTAAGAAAATATTCCTTCATTTTTAAGAGGTAGCTCTTTTATCATTGAAATGCTCCACTAACTTGTTCCATACCACTTAAGAACCTAGCTAGAACTTAAGATGAATGCAAATATCAGTGTTTATGAATCAGATCACAGGGTGGGAAGGACAACTGTTCATGTGATTTTCTCCCCCTCATCACCTTTCCTTCTTAGAAAATACCATAATGTTGGCATCAGACTGCTTGGATTTGGATCCTTGTTTCACTAGTGTCACATGGACTTGGAAACAGTTACTCCAAACTTCAGTTTCCCATTTTTTTAAATTTTTTTTAAAATTTTTAAAAGATTTATTTATTTTTAATTGAACAGTGTATTTTATTTTTAATAAGTCAGAATAGCAATTCAGCTTTTATAGATGTATGTAATTTGGCACAAAGAAATCACTGACTCATTTAAAGAAATTATTTGTGCTTTCCTTGTATCATGTGTGTTAATTATCTGTAAGTCATCCTTACTAAAGATAAAAAGGTGAGACTTCAGCATTAAAATGAGCACAGTCTCCATATTAAATTTCTGATAAGCCTGCAGTGGTTAAAACTTTTAATTCTTGAGCATTAGATATACTATATTAGATGTTGTCAATATTATTTTTGGCTAAGAAAACAGGCCATCAGTTTTGCAAACCTGTATCCTTTTGGATCACATTCAAAATTTTATATTTTTAAATTTAAATTCAGTTAACATATAATGTATTATTTGTTTTAGAGGTATAGATCTGTGATTCATCAGTCTTATGTAATACCCAGTGCTCATTACAACACATACCCTCCCCAATGTCCTTCACCTAGTTACCCCATCCCTCCACCCTCCTCCCCTCCAGCAACCCTCAGTTTATTTCCTGTGATTAAGAGTTTCTTATGGTGGGGCGCCTGGGTGGCTCAGTCATTAAGCGTCTGCCTTCGGCTCAGGTCATGATCCCAGGGTCCTGGGATCGAGCCCAGCATCAGGCTCCCTGCTCTGCGAGAAGCCTGCTTCTCCCTCTCCCACTCCCCCTGCTTGTGTTCGCTCTCTCGCTGTGTCTCTCTCTGTCAAATAAATGAATAAAATCTTTAAAAAAAAAAAGTTTCTTATGGTTTGAGAGGAAAAAATGAACGACGAAACCAGTGAGGGAGACAAACCAAAATATTTATTTATTTTAGAGAGAGAGTGTGTGTGTGCATGCAAGCTTGAGCATGTGCAAACGGAGGGGAGGAGCAGAGGGAAAGAATCTCAAGCAGACTCTGAGCTGAGCATGGAGCCCAAAGGGGGGGCTCGATCCCTTGACCTTGAGATAATGACCTGAGCTGAAATCAGGAGTCAGATGCTTAACCGACTGAGGCACCCAGGTGCCCTTGTTATGAGTATTGTAGGTAATTGATCTTTCTTAAAAAGCGTTAAGCAATTCCTAATGTATAATAATACATGTATATAATAATAACCCCTAATGTGTAATAAGTTTAACATGGTAATACAAATAAGGAATCATAAAATCATTAATTGAATATTATCCCTTCAGCTGCTTGACATAATCCATAGAAAATTGAAGGGTACAGACCTTATTGTTTAATGAAGTATAGCTTTGAGTAATAGATAAGAATTTTCTAACTGTTCTCATTTTCAGTGATTTCAATTTATTGGATTTTCTTAAGCCCTATACATTTTAGTACCTTCTCTATGAGAATACATAATAATTTTTATTAGCCTGGTCCACGTAAAATTGTTTTATCAATGTAGATAAACTAAGCAATGAAACTGTTGATGTCAGAGTTCTTTATATCCTTCATTCTTGTCAGTCATGTAATTTTTTAAGAACTCAAATTGTTTTGTGTACACCTCCAGTGTAGTACCTGAAACCAGACAAACTTCAGTGCAAGACATTCTTCCACCTGCTAGTCATTGAGTAGCTTTTACCCAGTCTCCTTGTATTGTGCCAGGTGTTTGGAATTCAGAAATGGGTGAGAAGTGGGTTCTTCAGTCGAAAGAGTAAGATAGCCATGAAAACAAACTGCTAGGGTAAATTTTCATAGGTACTTTTGGAGAGATACCTCCAAAGTATTGTAGAAACACCAAAATCAAGGACTGCCTGGAAAAGCTTCAAAGAAAAAGGGAAGGAGAAGTCATTTGAGGTAGTTTATAAAAGCCAGTGAGGGATTTTCCAGGTATGGTGGATGAGATATAAGGCCATTTCTGATGCAGAAAACAACAGATTTTAAAAAATGAAATAATTATGTTGTTCAAGAGATGCTGAAGACGTCAGGCATTTGGAAAGTTTAGTGAATGGGATGGGGAAGGATAATTTCAAAAGTTTGGACTTCTTTCTGTAGACAAAGGGAAGCCAGAGGGGATTTTAACCAGTAGGAATGACCTGTTCACTTAGGTCTTTAGAACAGTAACTGTGGCTGCATCTTGAATGATTGGAGAGCATGGTGCTTAAAATTTTATTGTAATAGTTTGTGTCAGGGTAGGTCAGAGCTGGGTAAAAATAGCTAGATACAAGACAGCTTTTCTCTTCCATGCAATAGAGTGTTTCCTCCTTAATCTCCCCTCTTCCCAGCAAATATGTTTAGTTTTGTTTTATGAAACTAGTAAAGCTGTTAAGATTCAGCTACCCAGCTTTCTTTGCTTAGCCAGCTCAGGTAAATTGCTTTAATGATGTCCATGTTGTAAGGGAAGCATATTCTAATTTGGAAAATATATATCAGATGCCTCTGAAATTGTACATTTTAGTGCAATGAGGAAATTGAAATACATAGTGAAATGTTTTGAAATGTTGTTACTAATGATATTTTCTACTACCTACATAATGTAATGTACATTTAGAAGAAATAAAGTTAATTTTGTGTTTCTCTGCCCTAATGATGAGAGAATTGTGGTAAATATCTGGGAGCTTAATCTAATATGTAGGTTGTTTTAAAGTGAGCTCTTTTCTTCCGAAGAAATTTAATGAGAAAAATATATTGATGTGTGCATATGGTAATAATTTGATTTGATAGTTGAGATTTATATACATCTTTTATAAATGATTTCCAGTGGCTATTCTAGTCCATTCTCTTGCTATCCTCAGCTGCAGAGTTTTGCCAGGGTCACTAAATGGCACATTAAACATGTTCACCCACCATGCCCTTCTTTCTTCAGATTTTTCTTGCAGAAGACACATACACACACACACACACACACACCTGTGCCATTGTTGATATTTTCTTCAGAGAAACCTGTGGCTTTCTGTCATGCAGTTATATCATTACATGTATTTCTTTATAGCGACTAATTTTCATTTCTTACCTTTGTTCCTGTGCTAGAGGGTAGTTTTAAAATTGTTCTCTTTTCCTGAATATTACCAGTAACAGCCCTACCATCCATCGTGGATGTTGTCATCAAATTAACACATGGGGCGTGTAGATTTACAAGTAAGAGTGAAATTTTATTAGACATAATAGCTCTTGCATTGCTCAAGACCGTATCACCTCATGACCATCTGGTCCTATATCAGTTCATTTCTCTTATAATTCAGGAATTAGTGTTTTTGGAGTGCATGGGGTGTAAACTATGCCTAGAAGCTTAGCCACGTATTGGATTCTGTTGAAATTTCTGAATTCTTCTGTTATCTTTGGGGAAAATAATTTCGAATGCTTAATAGTACAAAACACATTTCTTTATATTTTTAAGTAGCCTGTCAAGTAGTCTCACAGACTGTTAGAATCCCCCCTCCAATAAAAAGACATGTTTCATTTTGACATCCTACTTTTAGTTATCAAAAGCACTAAAATGATAAAGATTGTTTCCAGAATGAGTAGACTATAGCCTGGCTTACACTGTGATTCTAGACCCATAATTTTTTCTTTATTGTATAAGCCTTAGAGTGTTTTTAATTTTCTTCAAAGCAGCAGAACTCAGCACCCTAATTAACACCTTCCACCATCCCTCTTCTGGTACTTGAGAGGTTGGCAGCACTGTAGATGGAAGAGAGGCTAAAGTACTAAACATGGCCCCAACACAGATGGACATCAGTTGTCTTGCATGACCTTGGGGTGCTTTCAGATTTATTTTGTGCACCAATTCCTCTGGATCCTGCTTCCCTTTTCCCAATGCCATATTTTCCCATGTTCATTCCTCAAGCCTGAGATCTCATGCACCAATGGGACAAGTGGTCACATAAGTCTGGCCCTCCTGGTACATTTAATGTAGAATGAGGATGTGATTGGTAGAGCAAGTATGAAAAGGTATGTGAATGCTTCAGGGTTATTCATATTTTTGCTGGATGCTTAGTACTTACTCTGGAAAATAGGTGGTTGATAATTTGTAAAGACAGAGGAAAATATGTTATACATGATTTCAGTATAGAAAAAGTTTTAAAATACTCAAGAAGTTAATAATAGCTTAATGTTAATTAGAGTTTTACTTGTCTTTACATATCTAACCACTTATCAGAGAAACTCAGGGTTTTACGATTTTGTGGAGAATATTACTTATTTTTAGCAGATATAATCAGAAATCAGTATCAGTCCCTAAAATACCCTTTATATTATTTACACAAATTAAAAAATTAATTATATCACTATGTATTGAACAGATTTGAGGTGCATGAAATTGAAAAAGAAATTCTCAATCTTTTCAGATCTTCAGAACGCCTACAAGGTAATGCTGTTGAAATTGCTCTATCATAAGTGAGTTCTTCATTTGTATTACTAGTGTTTGTATTTGGGTTATAGGAAAGAGAACCTGAGTCTGCCTACCTTAATAGAGAAGATAGACTGTAACAAGAAGGACATTGGTTCAGTCATAGACTTGTTTACCCTCTATCACAGGCCTCGAGGATGAACAGGAAAGGTACATTTCTAGAACATGCAATAACACAGTTTTATGAATAGTCTAAGACATTCTAATCAAATAAAGGTGTTCTAACCATTTCCCTCCAAATTCCTGGAGGAGTGTCTGATTGGCTGAGTTTCATTCTTAGGCCCCCCCCCCATGTCCTGATGTGGGGAGGGTGACACTGTGCTTGACAATGCCTTCAGGATCCCATTAGTTGAGAAATGCCATTACTTGTGTTTGCTTGTTTGTTTCTCCTACTCTGTGGAACTACATTTCTGCCTAAGTCTCTTCTCTGTAACCTCAAATGGAGCAGGATACAAAACTTCTTCCCTGCTAAAACAATGCTTAATCTTTTTTATATTTTTATGATTTTATAAACTGAAGCAAGTAACAAAAAACAAGCAAGTCATGCTAAATACACTCTGTCATCTCAGTTCTTCTGTGTATGTTTTGTTATTCTCACTGGAATTGCTAGTTTTTGTCATAGGAATCCACTTTTATTTAGATGGTTAAATCCAAGTAATTTGCCTAGAGGTATGGTTTGGGTTAGTATCAGGTTTAGAAATGATTGGGTATGTGTTTTATTTCTGAATCTCATTCCTAGCTATCATTAAGAATTCTTTTTCATGCATCCCCTGAATTCCACTTTTGGGTCTTTGCAGCATTTCAAAAACACTGAGTTAGGCCTATTACGTGTCAGTCCTGAAGTGGTAAATATTTTTTTATCATGTGTGACAACCCTGATAAATCAGTAAAGGCTTATGGTGTGCTGTGTTGAAGAACATTGGAATCAATTAACAGTATCTGTTAAGAATGAAGAAAGGGAGTGTGGATACAGCTCTCACACATTTATATAAACCTAATATGGTCCAGCCCTTGTGGAGATTATCATAATCTGGTTGGAAAGCCTGGAGCTTAGCATCTCAGTTAGGAAGTTCCCATAGTATTGTAGGTGAGTGGAGATGAAACCCTAGGTAGGACAGTGATACTAGAAATGGAAAGAATGATATGGATAAATGAAATAGTTTGGTTGGTTGAGCTGAAAAGGTGCTGTAAATCCTATAGCACTGAAGGCACATTTTTTGGTAACTTTAACACTGAAGGGAAGCTATGTCTTTTTGCAGTTTTGTTTGTCTGCAGTACTTTTACCACATTTTCTAATTCTTTCCTCATCTGACACTCTCCTTTTCTTTCCACTGTCTTCAGTATAGTCTCAGAACATTCGAATGCTGGGTCTCATAGACTTGAGAGTCTATTCATTAGTCCTCTCTCCTCTAGTCCCAGCCAACTTCTGTTGAAATGTATGACTCCCATCTAGTGACCCACAATAGCCAAGGTAACTCAAGAAACTATTATGGACCAAAAGTTGTGGAACTGTACCTGGCTCAAGGACCCACCTTTTCCCCACTTACATGGATTCTCTGACTCCTCATTAAGGAAAGAAAATTGTTCTGTAGGCTCTTAACATCTTTGGTTTATGATACCAACGTGCGGTAACCATAAAAGGAAAACCATAGTTACAGGTTTAGTAATGCAGTCTCAAATTACCAACACTTCACTCTTAAATGAGGAGAGCAGTGTGGAGTCCTTTATTTTCACAAATTGTTCTGATCTCCTTTCCTCTGGGTAGGAGGTGAACTAATTTTGATCTTACCGGATCTAAACTCATTCTAATCCTTTTGTTTAATCAGTCTCTTTAGCTTTAACTTAGTCTCATTTGAAGACTGCTTTTTATTGGAGACTCCTTTCCTTCTCTCTATAATAGCATCTGAGGTATGGAGAAGTGGCTTTCATGACACCATACAGTTCAGAGGAAATGGATCCCCTCACCTTATGCTGGTTCTTGGGGATTAATGGCAGAATCCATCCAATGGGTGTTCTGCTAGCTGACTGGAATTGACAGTCAGTAAAATTCAGAGTTCAAATTCTCTCAGTTTGGTTAAGACCATCTAAATATCCCTGGCTTACTCAGCCAATGTAAACCCATCCCTGAAAGTGTCCGCCTTGTCTTCCTTTTTCGTTCCAAGGACGTGCTATTTCTCTATTGTGAGGTGGCCAGGCCCTCTTTACGGTGGGCCTGGCGGCTGGCCTATAAAAACAGAGGAAGGCCTGGGAGATTAAACGAAGTTTGTCTTTATGCTTAATCACATCAGTCTGCTTTGTAAGCTGTTACAAACTCTGCTGTTTCCACACTCATCCTGCACAACACTTTCCTCCTAGTGTTCACAGTGGAGACAGATATGTCCTCACTGCTTCTCACAGTTTATGCAACATACTATTTCTGAACTGAAGCATAAGTAAGGGAAATAGATAAATGTGTCCTCCTCACCTATATCTGTTTCCTGTCCTCTTCCCACAAGTGTCCAGTCAAAAAAAAAAAAAAAATCACACTTTTAGTTTTCAAAAATCTTAATCTTATTACATATCAATAGATCATAGGAATTATAGAAATTTTATTAATCACTCTCACTAAGGCTTTAGTCTGTTATGTTTGATTTATTGTAATAGTTTTTAACATGTCTCTTGACTCTTTCTTTTCACACTCGAGCCTATTTTGCATCCTGTTGCCAAAGGATTCTTCTTCTTTTTTTTTTGGTGTTCTTTTTTTTTTTTTATTATTATGTTATGTTAATCACCATACATTACATCATTAGTTTTTGATGTAGTGTTCCATGATTCATTGTTTGTGTATAACACCCAGTGCTCCATTCAGTATGTGCCCTCTTTAATACCCATCACCAGGCTAACCCATCGAACTATTGGGACTTCATCAAGATAAAAAGCCAAACTATTCTTCTAATCATTCTGCTTTGATTATACCATTTTTTTCCCCTTTCAGAGACTCTAGAATTATATCTCATCATTTATCCAGTATTCTCTTTTGATGCTACTCCTGCTGAGTCCTAAGACCATTTTCTCCTACTTGTTATTTTCTTAGGACGTACTCCTAACTTTATTCCTTCCTCATGCCTTTGTTTGTCATATTACCCCTTACTGATGAGACATCCACACACCATCTTTCTTCAGAGGATAGCCTTAGACCCACCTGAGTGAAACTGACTCCTTCTATAACCGTGCTTCCTTCTGTAGGTTCACTAGGGAATTTTCTCTGTAGAATGTATCTTGAAGTCACATTATAAGTTTTGGGACTCTTTTTCCTTTGTATTGTTCTCCTAACTCATTTGTAAGCATCTTAAACAAAAAATCATATTTACTGTTTTTCTTCAGATTTTACCATGTCTAGCGGGCAGTATTGAGCTCTAAATATTGACATTTTAAGCAAAATTGAATAAGATTATAAAAATAAAAGCATCTACAGAAAAACAGGGACATGGATGATAGTATTGTTTTTTTATGCTGTTCTTTAGATTTATTTTTTATGTTTTCATTAATAAGCATGTACTATTCTTATAATTTAAAATTGTGTGAGTTTAACAGTACTGTAATTTAATTACATTGGGGTTCAAACAATTAGACTGTGTAGTTTTATTTATGATACACAAGTAAGTCTGTAGTTAATGAAAAAGCAGCATTTTTGGTGTTCATTTCCAAACATTTTGTCTACATTATTAACTTAGAATATTTGTATTGTGTTGCTTCTCAATTGGGACCATGATCATTCGCTCATATTTATACTTCATCATTGAAGAGAGGTTCTCAGTTTCTCATTGAAACTAAATCTCAAACTAAATCAACCTGACATGATTCTAATAAAATTAGAGTTTTTTAGAACAGATGGTTCATCAGAGATTTGAACCCGGACAAACAAGATCTGGTAGATTCTGTATATTATTGGGCTTTTTATTTTATTCAATGGCCAAGTCATAGTTCTCTTGCAAAAATGTAAGGATTTAGACATAACACTACCTTTAGGTTTTATCTATATAAAATGAGAAGATTGATTTGGACAATGTCTTGTTTCTAGTTGTTATATTTTGTGGCTATGTGATCAGTCTGCCAGACTCTTTAGGGAAATTCATTTACAAGTTAGTGGGGACTCACAAATGTCAGGTTTCTGTGTAACAATCCAAACATACTTAGATGTGGAAAGCACTTCACCTCTTGGACAGTAAAGGTATTGAGTAATCTCTTTCTGTATTTCAAAAGGTTATGTGACTATAAATAGAAACAGCTCACAAACTAGAATGAAGAAAACAAGAAATGTACCTATTTAATTGAAGGGGTTAACTACTGTACTCAGAAATTACTTTGGTGGAAAAAGAGCACTGATACATTTTTATGAAGGAGTATTTAACTGTCCAGTTAGTTGGAATAAGATGTTCTTTAGCTCTAAACGAAACATAAGATTTTGAAGAAAACTTCAGAAAAAAATAAAAACACTTAAGTAAATGTTGAATTTATGGCATAGGCTTGCCATTTTCTCATCAAATTTAGGCCAATCTTGAAAATACTTTTCAAGAGTAATATTTTCTCAAGGATGAAGTAAGTATTCTTGCTCAACTTCTACATAGAAAATGATATAAATGAGCCTATTGACAATATTTGGATACACAGCTCATCTTTTAAATGTGTTCCACTCCTGTTAAAAAGAAAAAATAAGTGCACTTATCCTTGAGTTGGGCAATGCCCAGAACTGATGCACAGAAGAAAAAGCTGTCTGAAGAATATATACTAGCCACTGCAGTAAAGTAAATATTGCAATACAGCAAGTATCATAATACAGCAAATATTGCAGTACAGTGAATATCACAATAAAGCAAGTCAAATGAATTTTTTGTTTCTCAGTGTATAAAAGTAATGTTTACACAATTATTATAGTCTCTTAAGTGTATACTAGTGTTATGTCTAAAATAATATATATTGCTTAATTAAAGATACTTTATTGTTAAAAAATGCTAACCATTATCTGAGCTTTCAGCAAGTCATAATGTTTTTGCTGGTGGAGGGTCTTGCTTCCATTTTGTTGGCCGCTGACTGATCAGGGTGGTGGTTGCTGAAGGTAAGGGAGGCTGTGGCCATTTCCTAAAATAAGACCACACTGAAGTTTGCCACAGTGATTGACTCTTCCTTTCACAAACGATTTCTCTGTATTTGATACCATTGGATAGCGTTTTACCCACAGTAGAACTTCTTTCAAAATTGGAGTCAATCCTCTCAAACCTGCCACTCTTTTATCAGCTCAATTTATGTAATAGTCTAAATCCTTTGTTGTCATTTCAGCAGTCTTCACAGCTTCTTCACCAGGAGTAGATTCCATCTCAAGAAACCACTTTCTTTGCTCATCTGTAAGAAGCAAGTCTTCATCTGTTTAGCTCTTATCATGCGATTGCAGCAATTCAGTCACATCTTCAGGCTCCACTCCTAATTCTAGTTCTCTTTCTGTTTTCACCAACATTAGTTACTTCTTCCACTGAAATCTTGAACCCTTCAAAGTCATCTGTGAGGGTTGGAATCAACTTTTTCTAAATTCCTATTAATGTGGATATTTTGAGCTTTTCCCATAAATTGTGAATGTTCTTACTGGCATCTAGACTGGTGAGTTCTATCCAGAAGGTTTTCAATGGACTTTGCCCAGATCCATCAGTAGAATCACTATCTATGGCAGCCCTAGCCTTATGAGATGTATTTCTTTTTTTAATTTAATTTAATTTTATTATGTTATGTTAGTCACCATACAGTACATCATTAGTTTTTGATGTAGTGTTCCATGGTTCATTTTTTTCATATAACACCCAGTGCTCCATGCAATACGTGCCCTCCTTAATACCCATCACCAGGCTAACCCATCCCCCCACCCCCCTCCCATCTAAAACCCTCAGTTTGTTTCTCGGAGTCCATAGTCTCTCATGGTTCACCTCCCCCTCCAATTTCCCCCCCTTCATTTTTCCCTTCCTTCTCCTAATGTCCTCCATGCTATTCCTTATGTTCCACAAATAAGTGAAACCATATGATAATTGACTTTCTCTGCTTGACTTATTTCACTTAGCATAATCTCCTCACAACAGACAAATGGATAAAGAAGATGTGGTCCAAAAATACAATGGAATATTACTCAGCCATCAGAAAGGATGAATACCGAACTTTTACATCAACATGGATGGGACTGGAGGAGATTATGCTAAATGAAATGTATTTCTTAAATAATAAGTCTTGGAAGTTGAAATGACTCCTTGGTTCATGAGCAGCAGAATGGTTATTGTGTTAGCAGGCATGAAAGCAATATTAATCTCATTGTCCATCTCCATCAGAACTCTTGGGTGACCAGGAGCATAGTCAATACGCAGTCATATTTGGAAAGGAGTCTTCTGACAGTAGGTCTCAATGGTAGGCTTAAAATATGCAGTAAACCATGTTTTAAACAGATGTTTTGTCATCCTGGTCTTGTTGTTTCATTTTTAAAGTACAGGGAAAATAGATTTAGCCTAATTCTTAAGGGCTCTTGGATTGTCAGAATGGTAAATAAGCATTGGCTTCAACTTCAAGTCACCAGCTGCATTAGCCCCCAATAAGACAGTCTGCCTGTCCTTTGAAGTTTTGGATCTATGCATTGATTTCTCTTTTCTAGCTATGAAAGCCCTAGATAGTGTCTTCTTCCAGTATAAAGCTGTTTTATTTACACTGAAAATGTGCTGTTTAGTGCAGCCCCCTTCCTCAGTGACCCTGGCTGGATCTTCCAGATACCTTGCTGCAGCTTCTCCCTCAGCACTTGCTGCTTCACTGTGCACGATGATGTTATGGAAACAACTTTTTCCTTAAACTCGTGAACCAACCTCTGCTGGCTTCAAGCTTTTCTTAGGCGGCTTCCTCGCCTCTCTCAGCCTTCATAGAATTGAGAGTCAGGGCCTTGCTCTGGATTAGGCTTTGGCTTAAGGGAATGTTGTAGCTGGTTTCCTCTTCCAGAGAGTCCAGACCACTCATGCTTTCTCCCTATCAGCAAGAAGGCTGTTTCGCTTTCTTATCATTAGTACGTTCACTGGGGGAGCACTTTCAATTTCCTTCAAGAACTCTTCCTTTGCGTTCACAGCCTGGATAACTGGCACAGGAGGCCTAGTTTTCAGCCTCTTTCACTTTCAGCCTATTTTACTTTCCTCACTAAGCTTTTGACTTAAAGTGAGAGACATGCAGCTCTTCTTTTTGTTTAAATTTACAGGCCATAGTAGGGTTATTAATTGGCCTAATTTCAGCATTATTGTGTCTCAGTGAATAGGGAGTCCTGAGGAGAGGAGGAGAGATGGGGGAATGGTCGATTGATGGAGCACTCAGAACACATGAAATGTATTTATTAAGTTCAGGGTGTTATATGGGTATAGTTTGTGGTGTCCCCAAACAATTATAATAGTAACGTCACACTGATCACAGATCACCATAACAAATAAAGTAATAATTAAAAAGTTTGAAATATTGTGAGACATACCAAAATGTGATGCAGAGACACAAAGTGAGCAAATGCTGCGGGAAAAATGGACTTGTTTGATGGAGGGTTGACACAAACCTTCAATTTGTTAAAAAAAAAAAAAATGCAAAGCACAATACAGCAAAACTCAATGAAATAAAAGTGTGCCTGTATTTCAGGGCCCTTTCTCTCTAGGTTTACCTAAATAAAAAGATCACGGCTTTTATTATCTTGCATTTTAAAAATTATTTTTGATGGAGTGTACTTGAAACTGTGTATCTCATATCTTTTAACCAACATACATAAATGTTACAATTACTAAGTAATTTCATACACTGAAAAACATGACTACTGCCTCTATAAGAAATAGCTCCTTCTCAAAAGTGCCTAATAAGACTAAAGGGATTGAATCAGTTGGAATGCTTTATTAAAAAAAATCATACTAAAATGCTTAAAAGTGTTACTTTTCTTTCCTAATCTTCAAAAGAAAATATTTAATCTTCTTTCATATTCATTGTTTCTGACTCTGACTTCATTTTAATATTTGATAGTAAGACTATGTATTGCTGATAATCTTTTCCTTTATCTTCTTCGCCTTTCTATACTACTCTCCTTTATTAAAAAAAAAAAAGAATATATATATATATATATATATATATACACACCAGTCTGCCACAGAAGGAAAGGTCAGAAAGATGAAAGAGAATTTCATTGTATACCTAGCTCCAAACAGTTGTTATTCCCATCAAGGTATAAAGCCCTATGACACTTACCACAAATTCAGTATTTCTCCTGGGGTAAATTCTCCTGTATTTTCATAACTTATACCAGGCAACTGTCCTTTACTTAAAATCACTGGATATAATTTTCAACCAGGTAAGGGAACTTTTTTTCTCCTGTCCCTTATGAAATCTCATTATATTTGAAGATCTAACTCTGTTTTGTATTTTTTTCTAATAGGTTTTTATTTCATTCATTTGTTTATTCATTAACAAACATTACTATTCACATGCCATAGGTTTCAAGATCATTAGTCATGGGAAATATCAAAATCCATAGCATTCTCTCTCCTTTGAAGCATGTTTTCATGGGAGAAGACACAGAAATATATAGTTAAACTATGATGTGATAAATTAGGTTGTTTATGAAGGGGATATGAAAAACAAAAAAAGAGAGATACCACCTGTAGCAGTGTTGTGGATTTGGAAAATGTTCATGGATGAGGTAATCCTGGAGGATTACTGTGGGTAGTCTGTACAGCTAATGGTGGAGGAGCAGGGCAGATAGGAATAGTCCAGGTAATGTGAGAAGAATTTGTAAAGATATAATATGTTCTGGATATGAAAAGACTTTTCAGAACATCTTGACTCCAGAAAGGAGAAGAAGTGTTAAGTGAATAAAACAGTAAATATAGAGATAATAATGAGTAGCTTTGAAGGCGATGTTCAAGAATTTGAACTGTGGGGGTGCCTGGTGGCTCAGTCGGTTGGGCTTCTGCCTTCAGCTCAGGTCATGATCTCAGGGTCCTGGGATCGAGCCCCGCATCAGGCTCCTTGCTCAGCGGGGAGCCTGCTTCACCCTCTGCCTGCAGCTTCCCCTGCTTGTGTGCTCTCTCTATCTCTCTGCCAAATAAATAAATAAAATCTTTTAAAAAAAAGAATTTGAACTGTATCCTAAGGGGTTATGGAGGACCATTGGAGGATTTTGAACAGTCACAAAATTAGGTCATTTTAGTGGAAGTATATGGAATTGAGTGGGTGAAAAGGCTAATGGAGAAAAAGTCCAGTTTGAACACTGTTGCATTAGTCCAATGAGAAATGACAAGACCTACTGAGTGAGATGAAATAGTAAGAAGCAAACCAGAATATATTGAGAGGCTATGGTAGTTAATTTGATGGCTGATGTGTGGACGACAGATAATAGTGGAGCAATTTTATAAGAAAGGACAAATCTTGAGAGGAATACTGTGTAGTTTGAGGTATAGACTAATATAGTCCATGGGAGGGACTGAGCTGGGAGTAGGAGGAGAGTAAGCATGTAGATAAAGAAGAAAAACCATCTGAGATAAGACTTGCAGAACTTCAACATAATGAATAGAGAGGTTTGTCTATCATGGTTTAAAAGTTAAGGCAACTGAGGATACTAACTAGTATTTCAGCCATTTGACAGTGTCCCTATCTCTTCATACACTTGTAAATGGAATCCTCACTACATATGATTATAACCAGATAAATTTGGTTACCCAGAAAAAAATAAGGTCATGAACTCTATTTGAAGGCCAAGAAAAGTTATATAATTAGTGGCCTATCAATTAGCTATTATCTAGTTGGAAGCATATTTTGTTCTTTGCAGATTTAAAGTATTAAGTTATTTTACTCTTGATAGCAGTTTACTCCCTATCAAAATTCCATGGAGAAATAATAGATTATTGTTTATCTTATACTGAGTATAGACCATGAAGATTAAAAACAGCTCATGAATAAAGGAAATACTAACTCCATATGTGGGATTTTATATAATTATGGTAATAATTGTTTGAAGATACTATGGTCTGTTATGTAAATTTGTGTAATGATAATTTCAAAAGCCATGTTATTTACTCAGTAGTTTAACAGCTCCTTCACAAAATAGTCACTTTCACAACTCAGGAGGGGTATTGCTATACTGCCTCCAAAAATGAGGATGAATTTAATATCTCAAGTAAATCAAAAATGTATTTTTATAAGAAAGACTTCATAATTTAAAAATACATTTACCCTATTTTTATTTTCATACAAAGAAGTACTGCTGATGCATGGATCATTATTACCTAAGATCAGGTATGACATACATGAAGACTTGATGAATGGTCAGAATGAACTGGTGGTATTCTTAGAGGTTTTCCTGGGCCATGGATGTTTTTTCTCATGTTGTGCAAGGGCCCATCATGGGAGGTATATGAGTGCTATAACCAGAAATCTAAAATTTCAGAAGGAAGGAGACTATCCTCCGTTTATTCATTCAATGAGTATTCAGGACCAAAAATGTGCTATTCATGGGGCTAAATTTGGGGACCACAAAGATAAATGAAGCACATGTCTTCGGTGAATATATTTAAGAGGAAGTTGGATACATGGATTTGAAGCGTAGAGAACAGGTGTGGGTTAGACACATGGATTAGAGATTATGAACATACAGGCAGTAGTGAAATTATTGGTTGCTTAGGGAAGATATGATTTGAGAAGGAGATGAAGCAAAAATATCCATTGGCATTCATATCTATATTGAGGGGGCCAGCAGAGAAAACAGCATTGTAAGAGGAGAATGAGAAGGAATAATTAAGGCAGGAAAGGAGAAAATGAAAAATGTGTTATTTCTAAATGTAAAGAAGGTGATATTCAAGAAGGCAGGTATTTAAAAAGGCCAAGTGTTGCACAGAAGTCAAGTAAGATGAAGGTGAAAGAGTCCATTGGATTTGAGAATTAAGTCATGAGCAACTTTGCTGAGAGCATGTTCAGTAAAGATATGCAAATAAATGAAAGATTTTGGGGAGAAGATGACAAGGCCAGTGAAACAACTATGAACAATTCTTCTAAGAACTCTCATAGTGAGGGAAAGAGGGGTGATGTTCAGGGTCTTTATTTTTTGCTTTAGGTTCTTTATTGTGTGGTTTAGTTTTTGTTTCTGTGGTAAGTATTGAAGCATATGTATAAATACAAGGAAGAATGTTTAGATGTGATAGAACCAGCATCTGAAAAAAAGAGGAGTCAGATTAAGAGCAAAGGATTAAGGGGCTTTGATCTGTGAAGGAGATAAAGGTTCATTCCTATCTGAAGCAGGAAGGAGGAAGGATGCAGGTAAAGGTGGATTCTGAAATAAATGCATGCAGAAAAATTCTTTTTTTTTTTTTTTTTAATTTATTTATTTGACAGAGAGAGCACAAGTAGGCAGAGTGGCAGGCAGAGGGAAAGGGAGAAGCAGGCTCTCCGCCGAGCAGGGAGCCCGATGCGGGGCTCGATCCCAGGACCCCGGGATCATGACCTGAGCCGAAGGCAGACGCTTAACCGACTGAGCCACCCAGGCGCCCCCAGAAAAATTCTTAACCTTACTTTTCACTTAAAATCACAAAAAACCCAAATTAAAATAGAGTCACTAAAGAACATACAAATGTGTTTATATTATATTCAAAGGCTATTCTGTTTCCCCTCAATTATCATTCTTAAGAGCAGGTACTTTCTGGCCTCAGTATTCTGCCTAATTTGTGTAAGAGTTAATCTGTATTATCCAAGGGAGCAGCAGGCTTTTGCTCCCTAGCAAAGGACATTGGAAACACACTAGTTTTGTTTGTTTGTTTGGGTTTTTTTGATCAATATGGCTCATTCTTTAAGAGGAAGTTGTTAATTTCTTTGAGTCATTGATTGTGCTTTTTCAGAGAATGTACAATAGCGTGGCAGTTAGGAATGACGCACATGTTGAAAAGATTAGTGCTCTGGTCCGGTTGTTTAGTTCTGACTTTAGAAGTTTCATCTGCCTCTGAAAATTTTCAGACCTCCATCTGCATTCCTAGCATGTAAGAAGTGGATCTGGTATGCCATGGCCGCCTTCTGCCTAACACAGTGCTAAATCTTCTATAGCTATGGAAGAAAATGTCAGTTATATAATCATTGTTCTGGTATTTGTGAATGCTGGTGTATCATTTTCCTCAGGAAGATTTTCGGTTTGTATGGCTTACTTACATGGAAACCAATTAAAGGAAAGTGGAAAGTATTTAGGGAGTGAAACAATGTTTGGCAGTGATGCAAATATTATTGGAAAAACTTGTATTTATTTCTCTGTGTAGTAGTGATTCTTATCTCATATATATTCATATTTAACCTCATGATAATCCCAGGGAGTAAAATTCTAAAGGCCAGAAGATGCACAATTTCCTTAACAAATAGGGCTTGCATCAGCAAGCCCTGTTAATAAAAGATCCAGCCCATCCCGTTTTGGTTGACCAAATTAGAAAACCCATTTAGCATGCAGTCATAATGCTTAGGAGATCATGGTGCTTTAATATATCCCTAAACATAGTCGTGGCCAGTGTCAAAGTAAGGGGCTGCCCAAGTTAAATATAGAAGTGTGTACCTGGAGAGTCACAGTTTTTCTGCTTGGCATGTTTTTATTCAGTGTTCCTTATCTATACATTAGTGGCTAGTGTGGTGTGCTGGAAAGTTTGAGGACTTCCCTTGCCAACAATTAGCCGAGAGAATGTGGGAAGACCCCTTAAGCTCTCCTGGTATTATAATCTATGGGAAGAAAGATTTGGAGTAGATGATTTAATGTTCTTAATGGATAGCAATCTGATTAATACTAGGATAATAGTAAAGAAAATGATAACCCTGTCCTGTGGTGGGTATATAGAGTGTAGTTAGTTATTCAGATAAAGATTATAAACAGAAAACAGTCTGAGAATTTATTTCAAGAAATAATTAACAAAAATTGTGTGAAACCAAAGAGAGTTACCAGGAAAACACCTTCCAGTCATGCTTCTGTCTTCAGAGAGAGAGACCAGACAGACTCATATTGTTGGGAAACAAGTAGCCGAGCAACTGCTTAAAAAGCCACCAAAGGGAGCCTTCTTCAAAGGGATGGACGCATTGCTGAGATAATCCCTGCTTTAGCCTTTGACAGGCTTGCACCTCAGCACTCGCCTCTGTTTGAGCTATTATGTGCTGACTTCAGCATGGGAGCACTGAAATTGGGGCATGACTGCACATTTCATTACCAACTCTGCTCTCCCAAGCCCTGGGAAAATAATACTCTTTTTAAAACCTATCCCTGTCAATCTAATGAAAAGGGGTATGTAATTATAATCAAGTTGTCTTACTATATTTTTCATTTATAGAACATAATCTAGGATGTCCTCAGATGAATATTTATGATTTTTTATCATGAAATAAAACTAACCTGTTAAAATAGTTTAACAACCAGTGAGAAAGCTTGTTAGGCTAAGTATAATCAAATAATCATGTTTTATAGAAATGACTGGATCTGGGTTTCAAAATAAAGAAGTCTGTTTTGGAAAATATGCAATTAAATGCAACAAAAAATTGGCTATTTCATTTAGGGTAAGGCTTTGAAATTGATATAATGTTATTTTAGGATATTTGTACATGAGAATTTTTACTTATGTATTAGCTTAAAAAACCCCTAGGGAGTCCTAATAGTTAAGTTTATTTAGTTAAAAGAAGTACAGATGATGGGGGCACCTGGGTGGCTCAGTCAGTTAAGTGCCTGCCTTCGGCTCAGGCCATGATCCCAGGGTCCTAGGATCGAGCCCTGCATCGGGCTCCCTGCTCTGCAGGGAGTTTGCTTCTCCCTCTGCCCCTCCCCTCACTCGTTCTCTCAATGCCCCCCGCTCAAATAAATAAATAAAGTCTTAAAAAAAGAGAAGTACAGATGATGAGAGCTTATTTTTGCATTTTGCACCATTATCTGGGTTCTGATGAAAGCCAGTGATCATTTATTCTTTCAGTAAGGTATATATTGAGATTCCACTTAAATTAAAGGGATGCATAGATAAATAAGGACTCTGCACTTGAGAAGCTTAACTTTATTGGTGAAATAATAGAATCCTATTAGAATAGACTAATAGAATTGTAATAGAATTATAAAGTGATAATACCTCTTAATAGATGGCATAGGATAACCATATAATGTACCAAGGTATAATATTGTGTTCTTTAGAACTTGGAGGAATTTCAGAATCAATTTAGATAAGCCAGATGTGTTTTGGTCATTTGTACAAAAGGGTGGAATGACAAGTGGGCAGCTAGCAATTGTGCGTGTTAAAGAGCTATGGCAGTAGTGGTGAGGATGATGAGAAAAGTGATAATGAGAAGAAAAAGGAGGAGGGAAAAGGAGAACATTAGCTAACACAGTAGAGGTTACTGTGTGCATTTTTCTAAAGGTTTTTGCATATATGAAATGTTCTTTGAAATATGTGCTCTTATTAGTCCAGTTTTGCAGTTAGGGAAATTCAGGATCGGAGAAGTTTGTCTGCCCAAGGCCACCCAGTCAGTAAGTCTATGGTTGCGGTTAAAACTGGGGTATGCTCAGGGCGCCTGGGTGGCTCAGTCGGTTAAGTATCCAACTCTTGGTTTCAGCTCAGGTCATGATCTCATGGGTCCTGAGATGGAGCGCCACCTCCAACTCTGCTCAGGGAGGAATCTCCTTGGGATTCTGTCCCTCTGCTACTCCTCCCACTTTCTCTTGTGCACTCTCTCTCTCTCTCTCAAATAAATAAACAAATCTTTAAAAAAAACCTGGGGTATGCCCATGGAATGTGAATGTTGAATGTTCCAGAGAAAGACTGAGAAGTGTTGATGGTTTACGTCATTGAAATATCTACGCTGGCGAAATAGTAATGTGTATAATACAGTGCAGAGCAAGGATGGGTAGACAATATGGCAAACTGGGGAACTTACAGTTCATCTCCAAGTGGCAACTAAACTCCAGCTGTCTGTGGCTCTCTAGAAATGCTGTCCCAATGTTATCAGATCATCCAAATTTGTAAAGAATCTGAAATAAGTATTCATAAGTGAAACCTCCAGATTATGAAGTATATAGCAAGTGAAACCTCCAAGTTATTAAATATTTGACAATTTTTAAGATAAAATATTAGAGGGGCTCCAAAGAACACATCAGTCACTGAGCCTGATGTGGTTCAGGATCCATCAGTGCATCATTACATCATTATCCAGAAGCCTTTACTCACTTTCTCCAGTTTCTAGTAGTCTAAACTCAGAACAGAACACACAGTAGTTAAAAGTCACTTTCACTCAACATTGATATTCTTGATTGCTTAGTGAATTGATTTCATTGCTAAAATATTTGTTTTAAGAATAAACACAGGAGCATGTAAAATCGAAGTTCAGCAATATATTTTTAGTTTGTTGCCTTAGCTTGTATGCTCCAAATTGTGAGCATCCCAGTCCCCATCTGATTAACTTCTCATGAGCTATGGCTTTCTCAGTCCATTTCTCTTATACCAGATTATGAAAATTATTGGGAAAAAAGTCTGATATCTAAAGAGTACATATGAAGCCCTGTTAGAAACCCATATGACAATATTAAATCCTTTTCTTTGGCAATCTCAAGGTAGAATTGGGCTCATATTTTTGATAATGGCAAATGTTGGGAAACGTCTCAAAAGAGACTTGACACATGTACCTGGTGTTTTCTTACTTGCTGTCTTGCTTTCTTCTTCCTTTCTCCTTTTCATCCTTTTCCCTTTTATCCTTACCCAATTTGCTTTCTGGGTTCTTAATATTATTCTCCTTGTTCTCTAATCCAATTATAACTTGATTGTCTTGGCACCAGATTCTACTTTATAACATGAGGGATTGAAATTATAAAAATATTATTGACAAGGTACTAAATGTCCTGGGTAGAATGATGTAAATGGTGAAGAGTATCAACACCTTACCATATGAAGAATACTTAAACTAGGGTAAGAAAGAGAGTGTTTAGGGGAAATATGATAGCTGTTATGAAATATTCAGCAGGTCGGCAGTGAAAAAGCTCTAGTATTTCAGCTAGATTGAAAGGCTTACTCTGACTTGGATGATATGGAAGCTGTGAGAGGTAGGTTTTAATTAAATGAGAATATTCATGATGAGTACTAACTATAACTAGTGTGGTGAATAACTCAAAAAGTAATTAAGACAGTGGTATAAAGTTTCTAAATTACCAGGCAGAAGTTTTTGACCTCTAACTGTATGCTCTGGCTCAAGAAGCATAGAGAAAAATTATTAATATGAACTAATGCTGTCGTTCAAGATGATTTTGATGGTATTACAGAGGACACTATTTTATCTAACTAAGTATAAACATTAAAACAGACTACATCATAAATTGACATTGATAGAGACCCAGGGATCATTGTCATATAAAAATATGAATAAATGCCACATTCTCTTTTCGTATTGAGATCATTTTCTTAATGCACTTGTGAATAACAAACAATTCAACAACAAAACCAACACATCTAGAGAAAAATTTAAGAAATCATCAAAATATGCCCATAATTATTCCCCTGTAGTATATATTTTCACACATTGTAATTGACCAGGTACATCAAGTGATCTTATTTTTAAGTTTGGAGAGTTTTCATAGCACTTTCTCCTTGCTTGGCTCTGTCATAAAGCTGTTAAAATACATGCACATTATATCTCCTTTTCAGCACTCTGTACCTATTAATAATCTGTCTAAAATATACTGGCCTCACTATTTTAACCATTGTTATCCAAAGGTCATCACAGTTTTCTAGGAAAATCAGACAATTTGAGATTATTCAAGAAAAAATGTTTTTTATTTTAAATCATTTCTTTGTTTTTTAAATCTTTCTGTTTTCGCTATATAGGTCTGGCTTGGGGTGTATTACAAAGTGACTGGGACATAAATGTGGTTTTTGTTGCACAATTACATGAAGAAAATACTAGGCAATTGTAGAAAATCCTAATAATTGTCTTCAGAAGACGTAGCTTTTAAATAACTACGAACTAACACACAGTGTTTTGCTTATGAAATCAAAATAAACAAGCAATTACATTTAATGCAACAAAGGGTTATAGAATATCCTTATGGAAAAATAACAGGCTGCATTGTAGTCTTAGTCTATGGCCCTGAAAATTTTAGTCACTACTGTTATTCTCTACAGACTTCAGCATGTCATGCTTCAGTGTTCAGCAGTTGTTAGGGAAAAATGTCTGTTCCCTGGAGAAAATGAGATCAGTCCTACCTGTAAGCAAATTGATATTGATGCCTTTTTGTCCTAGAAATGCACCTGCATTTTATTAATGTTCTTATTTGGATTATTTTGTTTTAACTGGTTATTTTTCCCATGTTATTCTGTATGGGGAAGAAGCAGCCAAGAGGGGAGCTGTGGAAAGAGGTAGAATTAAATGCTACTGGATTTAGAGTAGGTAGACATAGCTTGGATTACTCAGATGTGTGTTTTAATTGAAATCTGAAACCTTTTCCTGTACTTTCTTCATAGTCATTACTAGTTTTTCTGCTTAAAAGTTGAAAAATATGAAGGGCAACTGCTCTCTACTTTCCTGCATTCTCTGTTTGGCCCTAATTGATAGTGAACTGCTGTGCTAGAAAATGAGGGGAGACCTGTATGAGTCCGTTGAGCATGCTCGAAACAGATTGTGTGGCTTTGTTTGCTGAGGTCTTTGTCTTCCTTATTTCATCCCAGGGAGATGGAAGCCTTTGTGTCACTTAAGTTTTGAGGCTAGGTGTCAACAAGAGCACTCACTGTGATGAAAGTACAACTGTAATTAAATGGCCTGCAGGTGATCTCGACGCTGCTTTCTGTAACATTCTGGGATGCATATCTCAATTTCTTTATTTCTCTGTTGTTTTTTTTTTTTTTCCTTTACCTAGTTTAGCTCTTTCACTGTTCAGTAACACCTCCTATTAATCAGGGAACTAAATGGTTTGAAACATGGTTTTCTTAAAGCTGGTTTGAAAGTTCAGAAGAAATAGGCAGATTTGTGAAACATACTTTAATTCTGTACATTTTCTTCGTATTTTCTTTGCCTGTCCCCCACTACCCTAGATTATTGCAAACTGTCCCCTAAAGTATACCCATCGGAAGAAAGCAGTTCAAGTAGGAAAATCCCTTAAATGCTTTTTTAATAAAGCTCAAACTGAAAGGAAAACTTCCCCCTTGAATTAATGAGAATTCAACTGTTTTAAAAGTTTGATGACTTTTGAAATTTATATGCTTATATAATCTGACTCCCATCTCTAGGGAGAAAAAAAAGACATTTTGCTTTCATTAAAGCAAAAATGACCAAAAATGTTGACCATACATTTGCTGTTAAAGATAACTATATTTAATTCAACAGAAATGGGTTTTTCACTGAGTCTAAATGACCTGCAGCATTATAGAATTGGCTGCCGTTCTCTTTGTCAGAAACCAGGCTGTAGAAAGCCAGACCTCTCCTCTACAGCTGGTACAAAGATTGTGCTTAGGGTTTAAATAAAATGAAAAGAATAAGGTGGAAAATTAGAATATGTTGAAGGTTGAAAGATTTGATCCTGTGACTTTTACATAACTCAGGAAGGAAATAACCCAATTTCTCTCCACTTTTAGTGGAAAAGCAAGTTAAAATCATAGAGGCCGAGAACTTTCTCTATGTGGATTTTCAAACGATTTATATAAAGATCTTGGGGAAATTCACAAAGACCTGGATAATGTTGGAAAATCTTGTGTTTTGAAGGCAGGACAGAGCTGCCTGATACAACAATGCCATCTATTGGCTTCCAAGGAATGTCAACGACCACAGCTTGTTTGGAATGTCTGAAAAGGGGCGAGTTTAGCAGTTTGGAATATGTAAATAGAAGCTCATTAAAGGAGCAGATGCTATTTTTCATGTGCTTTATTCTTGAATGTGGAACTATATATGATGCACATACTATACATGTATAAATGTAATACATATAGAAATGCTCACACACATTGTCAGTCACATTCTATGCTAGATGATGAGCTTTTCTTATATTTTTAAAGTAGTTGGGTTTTGTCTACATATGGACTAGTAGTTGTCTTACAAGACGATGAGTTTTTATCAGAACAGATACCAGTCTCTTTTTTCAGTATGTTACTTATATCTTAAGTCTCCCACACCTCCTATTCCCCATAGTTACTGTGATCCCTAAGGAGGCTTAGAACAAGAAAAGCACAGGACAGGAACTTCTCTCAGTTGAGCTGAATCACTTCTTCATCCAGATATTAAAACACAGCTTGTGAAAGAGAAATTTTGGCTGCTTTGAAGAAAGAATAACACAAGTGATTGTGGTTGTCTTGCTCTGTTTGCCTTTAAAGCTTATTTAAAAAATGTGTCCTATAAAATCAGTTGTAAAAACGTGATGATTTTGAAAGATAGAGTCTAGATTATAACTGCATGCCTCATATTTACATTTGAGTCAAAATATATAAGGAGTACACACATTATTTCATATAATATTAATACTAAGGGACTCGGAAGTACAGTAACCTGAAAACAATGAAGATGTCAAAATTGTCCACTTAAAATGGAGCTAGAAGTTAATGAAGTAATCAGTTCCCATTACTTTTTGTTCTTGAATATTAAGAAAGTGCAAAAGAATAAGGGTCTTGACTTGCAGTAAGTTGGGGTGTGTTTTTCTTAGATTTCCTCAACGATGGTGAAAAACTATATAACATAATAATTAGTTCAAGGAATTCTTATGTTCTATATAATTATATGTTGATAGATTTGCATGACATACTTTTTAAGCAATCGTTGCAGATAGAAAAATATGTGCTAAAAAAGTAACAATTTAAATAACTCCCTTTGCTCGTTTTAATCAATTTGATCACTTTAATAATTTGGGGGGTTCTAGGTAGCACTTCAATTGACTGCTACGGATTAGTAATTTGGCTAATTGTCAAATTGTAATTATTGCTATGCAACGTAAGTGTTTACTTGAGGATAGTAAAGACTGTCTAAGTCATTCTCATTTAAAACATTTACACTAATAAGACTTTTCAAACAAACGTGTTTATTTGAATACTGTGGCTCATTTGAAAGAAGAATCAAGTTATAAAATAAGAACCTATTTTATTGTTTCTATTGCCTCAGTAAAAACACAAAATAGCACATTGTTTCCCAAACGTAAGTGCTATAAGCCCCAGCTTGTTTATGTCTGCCATGTTGATTACAACCTGTGCTTCATATACATAATATGTCTTTAAATTGACTTTTATTTTTTAAAAATACATTTTGAAAGTAAGGTTTATAACACATAAATGAAAAACTTGAATTTCCATAAATAGTAGATCATTATTTTTAAAAATTGAAAAGTATTACAATTTTGTTGTATTAATATAATAAGTAAACCATTATTGCATTTAATTGATTTACCAAAAATGAGAATTTTTAGGAAGAAAAATTGAACTGTATTTCATCAGCCAGCAATAATGGCATATTTGGTTTAATTCATGTTAAAGTGTGGTTCTTGGGGGATGCCTGGGTGGCTCAGTCGGTTAAGCATCCAACTCTTCATTTTGGCTCAGGTCACAATCCTCAGGGTCATGGGATCGAGCCCTGCATCAGACTCCACGCTGGTTATGGACCCTGCTTAAGATTCTCTCCCTTCCTCTCCTTTTCCCCTCCCCTCCTAAAAATAAAAATAAAAGAAAATGAAGTACAGTTCACAGTCAATGGGAAGTTTATATTTTTCAGTTCTAATGTGAACTAGTAGTGAGAAGCACAATTTGCATATGTAAGTCCTAGGAAAGGGTAAAAAGGTAAAATCATTTAACTTGTTTTCCGATAGTGTTCAACACTGAGATCAATCCTAAACACGTTGTAAGTGACTTTGGTTCAACAAACCTTTGTGTCAAGCTTCTGCGTTAAGAAACTATTTGAAGAGCATCTGCTCTTTGGACAGAATCTGGATTAACCATTCATTGCTGCCATGTTTCCATACTGTACAGAATATTTTCAGTAGTCTTCACATGTTTCCATAACCAGATCAATTAAGAAACCTTGGCTGTCTATAGTTGTTGGTATATTGAATATGTGAAAGTAATGAAGACATGTTCTTAGGATGCTGGCTGGGATAGTACAGAATGATCACCTTCTAGAAGGGAACATTTATTATGTGTCAGGCATTATGGTAAATGTATCATATCAGTTTTCATGTAATTTAACCCTCACTACAACCTTCTTATATGGCTACTATTATTACTCCCATTTTGTAGGGAACAGGCTGAGGAGCAGTCAGGTGAAGTGATTTGACCAAAGTCGCTTAGCTAAACTTGCTACCTTGATGAACAATGGCAAGATACTGCATGCTACAGTTCTGCCTTATGCTTAAAGGACTTGGTCTCTGGCTTGGGGCTTGGCCTATGGTTCCTCCCCAGGAGACACAATGCAGCCTAGCCCAGCTCTGGGGAATCATTCCCAACTATCCACCCAAATTTTCTGCCCAGCTAATCCTTGGAAACCCAGGAGCAGAGAGTGTGACTAGAATATTCAAGTGTGATTTAGAGGAGCCAGGGAAGGAAATAATGACAGAAGTTCTCTAACGTTTGCTTGATGTCTTTTCTACCTGGTCCAGTCTTTCCCTTTGTCCCACCCTCATACTTTAGTCTGGATATCTTCAAGAACTCTTTCTTGTACCATGACTACACATAGCCGCTTCAGAGACACTGACCAGTAAAACCAGTTCTAAATTTACAGGTCTTGTGGGAAATCTTTATCGCCCTACAAATGTACATATTTTACATATTTTTTGTCTATATATACTTATTTTAAAGTATGATAGAAATGAGTTCTCTTAAAATAAGTAATTCATTTCTGAAACTTACAATGAATGCCTATCAATTCACTATGGAATTGTATTATCAGGTGGCTTCTAAGTTGTATCTTAGTTAATAGCTTTTTGGTTTTCTTTTACATTTCTAGATTTTTTTGTTTTATTTAAGAGAAATGCCTATTTATTTAAGAAATTTTAGAAAATATACCCATGATAAAATGGAAAAAAATAAATAAAATCACTGTTAATCTCCCTGCCTAGAGATAGCCACTTTTAAGATTTTTTTGTGTATATCCTTTTCTATTTTCGTTGATTTTTAATTTCAGTTAAGTGAAAACTCCATTTCTTTTTTATGGTTTTGCTTTAAGGGAGCAATTTCCTATACCTTTGTTGAGAATTTCATATTCATTCCTCTTAAAGTCCTTATTTTTTATGGGTCATGCTATTATCATTTTTTTTTTAATTTTAAGAATGGAAAAAGTATTCTTATTACCCTGAGAAGGCATGGAAGTCATATATTTCAACCAAATATGATGCTGTTTTCTATGCAAAGGATGTAAATGTTTTATTTCTTTGTTCTCACAGACTTGTTTGTTTATCTTTTTTCTTTCCCTAAATTTTAGGAGTGTGCTAGTCTTCCCTTTCTTGCTAGGCTGCTCTTAACAGCTGTTAAGAGACACTGGTCTCTTAACACTGGTCAGTGTCTCTGAAGCGGCTGTGTAGTCATGGTGCAAGAAAGAGTTCTTGAAGATATCCAGACTAAAATATGAGGGTGGGACAAAGGGAAAGACTGGACCAGGTAGAAAAGGAAGGCAGCTGTCACCCTATCAGTTGCTTGATGATAGTCTGCTAATCCAGAGGTCCTCTCTTAGTCGTTTTGCACTGGTATAATTTAGTGGTTTTCCAGACTGGCTGAATAAGTGAATTACTAAAATGTTTAGCTCTACTGGGTGTTATACACAACTAATGGATTGTTGAACACTACACCAAAAACTAATGATGTACTGTGTGTTTGCTAACTGAACATAATTTTAAAAAAATAAGTAAATAGATAAAATATTTAGCTCTTAAAGCAAATGTTCCAGCTCCACCTCAACCATAGTCCACAAGATATTCCCAGTGCTTCATGGTTGAGAACACCCTGATTGAACCAATCCCACTAACGCACATCATATCATAGTACCTGGCACATGGTAGGATCCATAAATACATAGGTTTTAAAATGAATAGAATGAAATCTTGCCATTTGCAAGGACATGGATGGAAATAGAGGATATTGTGCTAAGCGAAATAAGTCAGAGAAAGACAAAGACCATATGATTTCACTCATATGTGGAGTTTAAGAAACAAAACAGATGAACATAGGGGAAGGGAAGGAAAAATAAGACGAAAACAGAGAGGGAAACAAACCATAAGAGACTCTTAACTGTAGGTAGCAAACTGAGGGTTACTGGAGGGAGGTAGGTGGGGGCATGGGGTAACTAGGTGATGGGCATTAAGGAGGGCACTTGATGGAATGAGCACTGGGTGTTCTCTGCAACTGGTGAATCACTGAATTCTACCTCAGAAACTAATAATACAGTATGTATTAAATTGAATTTAAATAAAAAAGTAAATTAAAATGAATAAAATTCTGGCAAGATTTACCCATGGAAAGCATGAAGAACGTTATTATTTGGTGACTTTTCCTTTGTACAGAAATCAATTATTCATTTGCTTACAGTTTTCTCAAAGACTAATGGTCCCCCTCTAAAAGAATTGGTTTTACACTGTGAGCTTCTGGTTGTAATTTGAATTCAGGGCACTAGTGCATTTGCCATTTCTTTTAATACCATTTTGAAGACTGCCTGTACATAAGAACTTAAGTGGGATGTTTTGTACTTTTTCCAGTTCCTTGAGAACAGTTTTTGTTGTGTTTTAAATGGCAACACAAATAAAATCCAAAAGTTCTAGACATATCTGATAGAACTTTGGTTGTTTATTTAACAAGTAAATGCCTCATGCCCTTTTTTTTTTCCACTTCAAAATGGGGTTGATTGACTGATAAACACAAACTTTCATTCTCTTATGTTTAAAAAGGTATCAATGCCCTTTGAATGTTTAGTTCCTCTTGATAATCACCGTGATCCTTTTTAGAATTCACTGGAAAAATATTGAAGTCTATTCGAAACTAGAATGCCAGACAATGCCTATATTAATATAGTGTTTAGTTCAGTACTATGCAAAAAACAGTCCTGTCATTGTTTTATATCCTTGTTTTCTGGTAAGGGACTTTTTTTTCAAGTTGCAAAGAAAAAACAGAAAAAGTTTAATGAAACACCGTCAAATATGGCCATTGTTCTTATAGTCCCGGTGCTTATGTACGCCTTCAGCTTCATGGGGAGTATTGGTACAGCCAAAGTAGCTGTATTAGTCTGTGTATATTAATGTAAATATAATGTCCTTATATATATGCCCATCCATAAAGAACCTAATCATCGTTTGATTTTTTTTTCAAATAATGGCCAGTCCTTGGGGGAAAATACCTATAACATAAGGACAGTTGCCAATTAAAAGAGCATTGTTTAGATGGAAACCCAGAGTAACTCACCCAATGAGGTTATTACTTGTACTTACACATTTGATCAAATTAATAATTTATTCAAGTGGTAGTATTCAATTCAAAATATTCGTATCTTGAAAATAAATAGTTCCTTAAAGAAAGTAAGTGATTGGAACAAGAAAGTATGTAAGAAACGTGTGCATAAAATAGACATAGTATAACATATAATAGATAAAGATTTTCAAGGTGATAGAGTGAAAGAGATTAATCCAACACTTTACATGAGCTGAAGGACTAAGATAGTTCAGTATTTAACTTCAAAAACATGCGCTTCGGTCCTCTCACAATTGTTTGAGCCTACTGAGGGCCTAAGTAGAGAAGTGTCCATGGTGAGAAAGATTCAGCTCTAGACTAACATTGGTTCTGACCAAAAAAGAAAAAAAAAAAAAGAAGAAAGAAAAAGGAAAGGGCAGATAGAGCACATCTTTCTATTTCATGACTTCCATGTCAGGAAGAATCAGCACAATTTAAATATGGAACAACTCATTTAAGCCATAAACTTTGTCAATAAGCTCAACTTTACGTGTAACTTTGATATGTTTATTTTTTCAAAGCATCAGTAATATACTTTATAACTTATGCGTAAGACGGGAAGTATTGGAACACCCACACTTTGAGTATTCGTTCCCTTTCACTAATTATCACAAATGTGTCATGGGAAGCAGAAGAGGAATAGAAAATCAACCAGGTAATCCTGCACTGCCTGCCAAAATTTGTGGTGGTTTTGCTTTAGTTTTTTTCACATTCACTTTGGTTGTTCTTTATAAGGTTATTATAAACCCATAGGATTATTAGATAGATGCTTGGAATTAAAAGAAAGGTTTTCATTTTTATACTCTAGTAACTGTAGATACATTTGAGTACCATAAATACCTGTGTAAGAAAAGGTCTCCAGGTACCTGGGTGGCTCGGTTAGTTAAGCTTCTGCCTTCAGCTCACATCATTATCTCAGGGCCCTGGGATTGAGGCCCACGTTGGGCTTCCCGCTCGGTGGACAGCCTGCTTCTCCCTCTCCCTCTGCCTCTCCCCCCAGCTCATGCTCTCTCTCTCACTCTGTCTCATAAATAAATAAATTCTTAAAAAAGAAAAAGAAAAAGAGAAGATCTCTTTTCCAAAAATGTAGAGCAAGTACTAAAGCTTTTCCACTTAGGAATAAGAGGGAAAAAAATCTGTTACTAAGGGTATTTGTTCATACTCGCAAAGTGTCCAAGGAGTTGTTAGAGCTTTCAGCTCTTTATGTATTTCCATCAAATATGAATACGAATTAGTCCTTCTAGTAGTTTAGACCAGTCATCCCCATTTCTCCCTTACTGGTCTATATTTTATTGGGTATTTCGTTCCATATTATTTTCATCCACATTGGAAATCACTTGATTCAAGTTAAGCATCCTGTCGCACAACACTCAGAGGCTGATTCCAACAATTACTGTACAGCTTCACATATATGCATTTCAGCTTATCTGTCACAAATTGAATGGGTCTTAAACTTAAGACTTGCAGCAAATGTCAGCAAAATTACTCTCACCAAAAAACTAGATATGTGACAATCATTTTTCCCACGATTTTCATTATTTTTTAAATCTCTACTGATTATACACCATCTCTTACACACAGTTGCCTTTGAACTGGTTACATGTGATGGACTTAACCACATTCTTAAAATGTCTCAGACCTGAGATGAGCAATTGTATAGACACAGCAAACCTGCTAGAGATGAATGGCCTGGTTTTAAATGATCTTGCTGACCTCCAAACTCCTCTTGTGATACTGGGCAAGTGACTCTTGCTCTGGATATAACCATGTATGGATTTATAAGAGTTTATCAAATGCAAGTTAAAACTTCTGTGTGCAATATACTAGAAAGGACACCAATTTTCTAGTTAATTATAGTCTGTTAGAAAGGCTTGAAAGACATAATGCAACTTCACAATTGTCCATCTAGTACTTAGTGAGGAGCTTGTCATCTACGGAGGAGACTTAAGTCTATAGTTCTTTAGTCTTTTCCTTCTTTCTTTTTCCCCTATGCTCTCTTTTCCCTTTCTCATAACCTGCTTTATTCCCTTTGAATCCAGCTACACATCCACATTCCCTGCCATCGCTGCCTCTCTGCCTTTTTCTGCTCCCCTTCTTTTCCTGTCTTATGTCTTCCGCTTACTACCTGTGTCCCCTACATTTTTGTTGTTGTTGTTGTAGTTTAAATGGGTATTCTCCATGGTTATCCTATTTATTTTTGGTATGAATTCATCACTTTTAAATTATTATAGTATATTGTCACTTAAGCATTTCATTACCAAGTTTCATATTAGAGTCTTGCTAATCAAAGTATGGTCCATGGGTCAGCAGCTTGGACGTGACCTAGGGACTTATTAGAAACAGAAATATCAGGACCCACCCCAGACTTTGAATTAGAATCTGCAGTCCAACAAGATCACTTGGTCATTGGAATACACCTGAAAGTTAAGATGCACTGTACTAGAATACATCTCCCTTATGCTAAAGTAGCATTAAAAAACAGGTTTACAAAATAGTATTAGTTATTTGTAATTTTAAGGGAAAAAAGGCTAAAAGAGTATAGTTTCTTTTTTCTTTTACAGTGGAAGCTTTGTAAGGACAGAGATACTTTTCTTAAATATTTAATACTCTTCTTAAAGCTTTAAAATGTTATGGTATTAGCTGTTATGCTGGGAAGCTTTTTAATCAGTAAATATTGAAAACATTAAGATTTGTCACATGTATATAAACTAAGGTCACAGGTAAAAACTAACCTTCATTTATATCCTTCAAAATGTACAGGCCATAAATTTTATTATGTTTATGTTTGATAAAGCGATATGATTGATTATTAATTATTACTAGAGGTAGTGATTGTGGAAAATTTATAATCTGAGAAGCATTGTGTGGGACACTTTACAGAAGTTGACTTACTTGGTGCTTACATCAACACAACTAGATAACAAAGCTCTAATCCCCATTTTCAGAAGAGGAAACTGAAGCTATGTTTCCTACGCTCATCAGTGGCAGAGTTGAGATTGAAACCCAAGTCCATCTGATGCTAGAACTTCAGTTTGTAAACGTCATGTTATACTGCGCCCCTTAGTGGATAATGCACAATTTGGCTCATCAGTTGAACTAGCAGTAAAAAAAAATTGTATCATAATAGCAAATCTTAGATATCTGTAGTTTTCATAATGAAAAGGTTGCTATTCTTTCAACAATCACAGTGGAACCAGTAATCTCCCTTTTTACATTAGTTAGAATACCTTCATACTTTTTAAAATCCTCAAAACATTTCACCCATGTATTATTTTTATTAGTGTATTGTATTTTATAAACTTTTAACTATTTGTAAATGAGTTTCTTTCCTTCATATTACAACATGGTAGTTAAACCTTTAGTCCTGGAGTACAATTCTTTGGGTTCTCATCTGGCTTCAGTGTTTTTAAGATATTACAAGGCATATTAACCTTCTCTACTTCAAAGAGCTCATCTTTAAAATATAGATATAAAAGAGTATCTATCTCACAGTTTTACTTTGAGGCTTATGTTGGGTAATTTATGTAAATTGCTTAACACATTCCTTATAAAAATTAAGCACTCAATAAATAGTATCTGTTAATATTATAAGATTTTCATGGCTGAGAATACAAATTTTGTCATACACGTCTTTGTATATATGAGTTCTGAGATATGATGGGCAATTTTGGGAATGTGTTCCACTGAAAGCATTAAAAAACCTATCAGTAGCTTAAACAAAGAAAGATACATTTTTCTCATATGAAAAGAAATCCAGAAGCAGGCATTTAAGCACTGATGTGCCAGTAAGAAATCAAGTTTCTTCCATCTTTCTGTACCACTGTTTTTTAGTTTGTGAGTTCATCCTCATGTTCACATAATTGCTGCAATAAGCTAGATACTGTGTTCACATTCTGGAAAGATATGAGGGAAAAGGGTAAAAGAAGAAAGGAAAAGGTTAAGGATGCTGGTAGAGAATACTAGAGGAGTCTATCCGTGCTAAGAATCTTTCCTGATACTCCTGTCAAATGACTTCTGCTTGTATCTTGGCAAAAAATTGGATATATCTACGTTTAGCTGCAGGGAAGTCTGGGAAGGTAAATATTAGCTTTTAGCCTCTATATTAAAGGAAAACAATAGAAAAGGGGGGTCCTGAATGTCTTTGGGGTAACTGATCCAAAATATCTACTGTAGTACTCATTAATCAGTCATTCAATGAACCAAAGAAAAAAGTCAACATGAAACCCTTTTAACAGAAAGCATTTTTATACAAAATGAAATCCATATATATTTAAATATAATGATTCCCTTTATCCAGTATTTTGCCACTAAATTGTTTGAAGTAAGGAATGAAACTTAGATAATTTATTTTGGCAGTGTTGCCATGGTGACAGGGAAAAAATTGTCCCTAGAACAGACCCTGGAAAAACTGCTCTTAGCAAATACTCGGAGGTGTTTCTGCTGCTACAGATAATCACAGGAGTTGCCAGAAATTAAAATGTGCAAAGGATAAATACAAATTTTTCTCTTTCTTTACCGTGTTGGAGAGATCTTAACTTCTTTTTTAACCTCCATAGTCTTTCTGTCACATTTTGTAGCTTCTTTCTTTGCATTGGCTTTATGTCCGCTCACTTACCACTTTTTCCATCTCAGTAACCACTCAAACTTGTATCATTTGTGGATATGTGATCTCAGGAAATTCTTACCTGGCCTCTTTGTCTCTAACCAATCCCCCTCGAACCCATTGTTTTATGACCCCCTCTCTCCCCCCCCCCCCCCCCCCCCCCCCTTTTTTTTTCCCCCCCCCCCCCCCCCCCCCCCCCCCCCCCACTGCAAGGCTCACTTAATCTTCTGTGGTTTTTTTTAGTCCTAAAAGTCATCAACAGACTGCACCCTGCAGAGGTGCAAGATGAGCTCACTGTTCTTCCCCTTGCCACACGCTGGTAGCCTCACATTCATGAAGACCCTCCCCTATCCCTATAAAAAGTCGTTATCATTCTACCTTTTTTTTTTTTTTTTACAGATTTTATTTATTTATTTATTTATTTAGCCTGTGAGCAGGGGGAGAGGCAGAGGGAGATGGCGAGAGAGAATCTCAGACTCCTCACTGAGCAGGGAGCTGGATGTGGAGCTCAATTTCATGACCTTGAGATCATGACCTGAGCTAAAATTGAGAGTCAGATGCTCAACCAACTGAGCCACCCAGGCACCCTCCTTGTCATTCTACGTTTAAAGGGATACCCCTGATCTAGAATGTGTTTGATTAATGTAAGATGACTTGAACTAACTGATTCCACATTGAATTTTTCTGTCCATTCTTTCCTTTTTGTCACTATTCTTTATAGATTCCTTGATTCATTCACTGATTCACTAGCAGATACTTTTTTTGGGTGTGCCAGACCTTTCAGTATACATAGGATTTATGGAAATAACAGAGTATGTTCTCCAGGAGATTGCAACTATTGGGAAAAAAATGATTTTATACTACTCTTAGGGTAGTCTCTAGTTTTTTGGAAGTTTTGAACTGTAGTTGATCTACCCCCTTACTCTCCCCCTGCCAATACACACATCCCCTGTCTCCCTCCCCCCCACATTGATATGGAAGTTTTTTAAGGGCAAGAGGGGTTCCATCTTTGTGTTTCTTTTGGCATTACATTTTCTACCATAAGAACACAATAGGGTCCTAATAAAAATTAGCTTTTCTAAAATATTCTGGGGAAGTACCTGAAAAAAATAGAGTGAGAAAAGGATAAACTGTTTTCTTGACTTGTGAGAAGATAACACAACAAACTACCATGTAGTGTGATTCAATGAAGATTCATGAAAAAATACATCTTTAAACCTCAGAAATTAAAAATAATAGACATTATTAATAATCATATCCTGTGTATGTATGTAGTATAGTATGATGTTGTTACACTGCTGGGTTAGCAGAATAGAAATTTGAGTGTAATGTAAGTAGAGAGAAAAGATTATTTCCACTTCTGTGTTTTTCCAATCTACTGTTTTTCAAAAATCTATCAAAAATTAAAAATGACATTTTCAGTTTGTACAAAATTTTATTCCGTATTTTCTTATTTTTCTTGTAACATCTTTGATTTTTTTGTTTGAAACACGTATTTACCACTCTTCAATTATACCTACATTGTATTTTACTCATGGAAGATTATTAGGTCCCATAAAAAAGATGTAACTAGTATTTCATTTCTCTGTCAAACAGAGCACCTCTTTTTACAAACTTGGGTGAAGACTGAATGCTCAGGATGTATTCTTTTATGTGAACATCTAGTTAAGTCAAATACTAAATGAATTTTTTTCATCTTAAGAATTAGTAGTTTTTCTTCCATAGTAACATAATCTTTTTCTGTAATCTGTAATATTTCCCAAGAAGTTAGACTCTTTGTAAATGTTTGAATCTTAAATTATTTTTTGTTCTGCTTTGGCTCAAAGATCTCACTCATTGGAATTACAAAACCCTTTCTCTTATTGCTGAAAGCATTTAATGTATGCAAACTTACATTTGGCTTGAGAGCATTTTTAAAAATAAACTTTTCAAGTTGGAATGTTCTTAGTGAATTCAGGCTTTTATGATGCTGTTTGATTTGGCATATGTTCCTTGTGATATCTGCATTGAAAACACTTTGCATTTGAGAGACTTTCCTTGCCTTATTGGGACATTTCAACTCAATTTATAGTTATCAGTAGGAAAAGAAAGAAAACATTTTCATCCAAAAGAGGTTTCAGTAGGATTTAGCAGCAAGTACTTTAAAAAGAACAGCAGCAGCAACCTTGAACTTTTGCCCACTTCTTTAAAACAAAGAAACATAACAAGATTATCTCTTCCTTTTTTAAGGGTCCACAGAAGGAAGGTTCTTTCTAGTCTACTTGAAAATGTAGCAGTCTTCTTCAAGAAACTTTTTTTTTTTTTTTGCTGGATCCATTTTCACTCAGAACGGGACTGAATTTATTACATGGTGTTACCTTTAATGCTAAAGTTTTGGCCATTGCCTGAATGAATGGATCTTTCATAGAGACTGTGTATCAGGTTGCTTTTGCCTTCACATAATCATCAATTCTCAGAGTTTTAGACCGTAAAGATGGTTACTGTTTCCTTAAAAGAAGCGTATGGGGCACCTGGGTGGCTCAGTCGTTAAGCGTCTGCCTTCGGCTCAGGTCATGATCCCAGGGTCCTGGGATTGAGCCCCGCATCGGGCTCCCTGCTCTGCAGGAAGCCTGCTTCTCTCTCTTTTACTCCCCCTGCTTGTGTTTGTTCCCTCTCTTGCTGTGTCTCTCTCTGTCAAATAAATAAATAAAATCTTAAAAAAAAAAAAAAAGCCTAAGATAAGGTGTTTCCATTGTTACAAAGGTACACATATCATAAGTGGACAGCTCCCTGATTCTTCACACATGGAACCCTCCTAGGAAATTAGCTTTTAATTCTGAAACTCCCTTTTTGCTCTGTGGTAGTCCTTACTCTCCAAAGGAAACCACTGTTCAGACTTCTGACAGCATAGGTTATTTTTCTTATTTTTGTCACTTTTATAAATGGGATCATACACGATGGACTCCTTTGTGTCTGGCTTCTTTTGTTCAACATTATGCCTGTGAGACTTGTGCACATCATTGCATGTAGTTGAAGATCGTACTCATGACTGTGTAGTATTACAGTGTGGGAAATATGCTGTAATTTTTATATATGCTCTACTGTTTGAGTAGTTTTCAGTTTATAGATGTTAATAGTGTTGCTATTAGCATTCAAGCATTCACTATATTATCATTTAGTATATGTTTTTACATGAACATAGGTATGGAATTGTATCTGATAAGTACGTAAGAGAGGAATTACTTAGTTATAAGGCATGTGTATGTGGAGCTTCAATTGAGACAACCAGTTTTCCAGCTCAAGGCCTCTTTTTCTTCATTCTGAGGATCCTGTTTTGAGTTTTGTAAATATATTTCCCAATCATTAGGAAAAAATAGAATATGTGAGCTAAAAGCATGCGCACATCGAATTGCATTTAATTAAAAATGAAGATGTGACACTGTGAGGGGAAAGAGTAGTTTCTTATTAGTTCACAAAAGAACATATCCCAAAATTCAAAAAAAATTGTACCTTGAGTATATTAAAGAGTTAAAAGGTTAAAGCCAGGTTTTTGAAAAGTGACCTAGTTTTTTTTTTTTCTCTCCCTTTAAAAGAATGTGATAGGTCACTGAGGGGAAAACAAATCCTTGTCATTTCAGAAAGCTTTCCTGTTCTTTCTTTGTAGAAAGTAAAGTTCCACCTATAAAACATGAAGATTAAACTTGAAGGTCACCAGAGATAACTCTAGCCATCAAGACACTTTTTTTTCTTTTTACAATTTTTCTAATGTAAAGTTATATCATTAATCTAAAATATTTGCAGCTATATTCATCTCCTTTATTTCACTTTTTAATAATACTGAACTATTTTAGGATATCTGATCTTGCCATACGAACCATCAAAACTTTTTTTAAAAGATTTTATTTATTTATTTGAGAGGGAGAGCATGAGCGGGGGAAGGGGTTTTTTATTTATTTATTTGAGAGAGGGAGAGAGAGAGCATGAGCAGGGAGCCCGATGTGATGGGGGGTTCGATCCCAGGGCCCTGGGATCATGACCTGAGCCGAAGGCAGATGCTTAACTGACTGAGCCACCCAGGCGCCCCAAGAACCATCAAAAGTTTTGATACAATTTTAAAGGGATTTTGATTGATTGAACCAATTCCAGATTGGGTGTAGAAGAACAGAGCAGTACCTCCCTTGTCTATTCACCTCTTGGGGGGCTGCAGGAGGTGTTTACTGTGTGTACAATTAAATTGCCAGTTTGTACTTAAATTGAATTAGCTAACAATTTTCCAAAAACATCTTGGTTCAGTGATACTCTTTTAGTTTATCTCTCACTGTCGAAGTCTTCTTCAATGTCATTTTAAGTGAGAAAGTCAAATGATATGTTGAAACATTGGCTTGAAGAAAACTGCAGTTTGCTTTGATGAGAAGGAAAAATAATTTCCAATATTAGACTGAAAAGAAATATAAAAGAAGTTTCACTGGAAGATCTTTGCCTTTCATCCTTTTCAGGTTTCATGGAACTATTATAGGAATATTCCATTTTGTCTAAGATGTTCCTTTAAGCAACTTTCTAAGCCTCAAGGCATTTATCGTTAAGAATTGTATTCTTCAGCTGTACTGCCAGAAGTCTTTTGTTTCAAAAAGCCTTTGGTAAAATTCTTTAAATTTGAATTTAGGCCTGAACAACAACAACAACAAAGTACTTAATATTGCTGCCTTTCTCTATGTAATGATCAGCTCCTCTTATGCTCTTTTTTTATACTGGTGAACCATTTTCTTGAATCCTTTTCTAAAATGAGGTTAAGGAATAATGTGACATAAATCTTATATGTATGCTCTGATTTTTAAAGAGTCTTTATTTTTACTTTTGTTGGTCCAAATATAGAAATTATCTCCTCCCATTCCCCTCTTCTCAATTAGCTGCCAATGGTCTGGAACTTAACAATTTTATCTCATGTGATTCTATTTGTTTGTAATCCTATATTCAACATTGTACTGAAGTCTGTTAAACATTGATAAGCTGCTTTTTATGCAGTAGGTCCTCAGAGAGCATTGCACTAAAATGCTGTAAAGACTGGATTAGGTTTAGGTATTGTAAGGTGGTTTCGAGACATTTTCCTAGTGTCTGTTCTTCCAAAGGTGCCAAATCAACTTGGCCTTGATTTAATATTGCTAAAATTGTAATGCTGAGCTGACTTGGAGCTTCAAATACTTCAAAATGAGTTTTTCTGGGAGTGATTTAACAAATAGTTCTATTTTTTTAAGTACTACAGAATGCAATGCACACATGGGACGTTATTGTGTAGTTGCTATGAGGCACTGAGTTCTTTGCCAAAATCTTAAGTTCCTTTTATTGCTATTCTAGTTATACCTTCTTCTGTTATCTCTTGCCAGGATTTTAACGGCCTCATCTGATACTGTTTTTATTTAGTAAGGAGAATTGTACTGTGTTTAATTTCTTTGAGTTGTATGGAATTAAATCATCCTGCATTCCAGAGATAACTACTATTAACATTTGGGAGTATATCCTTCTTAGGTGTTTTCTATACATAGACCTGTATTTTGAAAATTAAAATGGTGTTGTACTTTACAGGTTGCTTTATAACTCACTTTTAAAATATTTTATTATATAATATTTTTGTACATAAAATATATATGTGTATTTATAAGACATATAGAGTCATAAAATTAACACACCTGCAAGCACCACCTAGCTGATAGAATAGGACCAATACGTTGAAGTCTCATGTGTTCCTGTGAAATATTACTCTTTTCCTTCTTCTATAGAGATAAGTGCTCTTGTGAATTTTGTATTTATTATTCTCTTCCTTTAAAAAATTGTTTCACTATATACATATGTATCCACAAATAGTCTTTGTGTGTTTTTGAGCTCTATATAAATGTTGTAATGCACGTAATCTTTTCTGACTCATTTATAATTCATCATTTTCTCTGAGATTCATCCACACTCACAAATACAGCTGTGGTTTCATCATTTTGAATTCCATTTAGTATTCTGTGATATAAATATATGACACTTTGTAGTTATGGTCTTGTTGATGGAAGGTGGCTTGATCTCAGGTTTTATTCTAACGTATAGTACTCCTATGAAAATTACTGTATATGATACTGGTACACACGAGCAAGAATTTCTTCAGAGTCAGTGACTAAAAATGAGATTGATGGCTTATCATGTGTATGTACAGACTTCAAGATGATGCAGTATTCTTTTCCAGAATGGTCCACAAATGACTGTAAAACCATTAGTGTATAAAAGTTCACATACTTCCACACTTTTACCAGCCCTTAGTATTATCTGAAGTCTTAATAAAGTGCTGCCTTATTTAATTTACATTTCCTTGATTAATAGTGACGTTGAACATCTTTTTACATTTGTCACTCGTGTCTTCTGTTGTGTGAGGTAACTGCCTGTCCCTCGTATTCTGCATAATAATTTTTGTCAGCTTTGTGATGATAAATATCTCCTCCTTGTTTGTAGGTTGTATTTTCACCTTATTAATGATACATTTTTAAAAGTAGAAGCTCTTAATTTTAATGTGGCCATATTTATTAATCTTTACTTATGGTTTGTGTTTGAGTCTTACATAAAGAATTCTTCCCTACCCTAAGATCATGCACATATTCTCCAATATTTTCTTCAAAAGTTATTTAAATTTTTCCTTTTCACCTTTAAATCTACAGTCCACCAGGAAGTGAGTCTTTGAATGGTGTGACAGAATGATTTGATTTCTTTTTTTTCCCTATAAAAATAGTCCTTTATCCTAGTACCTTATGTTAAATAATTTGTTCTTCCCCACCAAACTGCAGTAGCAACCCCTGTCCTATATCAAATGTTTTAGAATACACAGAACAGCTATAAAAGATAATCTCCTGAATTTCAGTGGGCTAATGCAGTGTGACTGGTTTGGGTCAGTGCTTTCCTCCTCTTGATAATTCAAAGGTCCGGGCTTTTTTCCTCTTGTTTCTCCACCATCCACTAGGGCACTGTAGTCAGATGGCACATGGAGGAAGAAAAGATTAGAGAAGACATGCCAACTTCTTAAACACCTTGGTCAGAAAACGATATCACAACTCCTATATCATTGGCCTAAACTAGTCATGTAGCCTTGCATAAATGAAAAGGGTGTCGGGGAACATTGTTCTCTGATGAGCAGCAGCTTCCCAGAGTCATCTCTGCTATATGGAAGAGTAAGATTTTTGTAGCATTCAGCTATCTCAGCTGCGTTGAGTTTCTGTGTATGCATTGATCCCTTTCTGTTTGGTAGGACAGGTCCTTCCACCTTGTTGATCTTCCAGTGTGTCTTACCTATTATTTGTCCCTTTGTCAAGTATTACAAAGAAAAATTGGCTATTTTAATTGGAAAATCTATAGATCAGTTTGGAAAGAATCAATATATTTACATAATGAGTCTGTTTATCCATTAGCACTGTATCTCTCTACTTACATGGGCTTTAAATGTCTTTTTTGTCCTTTATAATCTTATTCAAAAAAAATCTTACACTTTCTTATATTTATTCCTAGGGATTTTATTTTTGTTAATATTATAAACTATCTTTCCTAAAATTTAGTTTTCTGTCTGTTGCCAGTACATAGACATATAATTGATTTTTAGATATAAATCTTGTATTTTGATATCTTGGTTTGATTAGTTACTAATTGCAGTCATTTGTGTTCAGATTTTTTGGGGGGGTTGGTTGTATGAGGAAATCATGTAATATATACATAGATAGGATTTATTTTCTTTCTCATTGTTAAATTTGGTTGTCTTACTGAGTAAAAGTGGTGATAATCTTGATTTATTCCTGAATTTAGAAGGAATTATTTTGAAATTTCATTTTCAAATATGTTTGCTATAGATTTTTGTTTATAATGCATTGTAGCTGTTGTAATACATTGCAGGATTCTGTTTGCCTTTATTTTGTTTAGAATTTTCTATCTGTTCATAAGTAAAATTGACTGATGATTTTCCTTTCTTATACTGTCCTACTTACTTTTGGTATCAAGATTATACTGGCTTAATTTGGGGGTTATGGTCCCACTTTTTGTTTCTTAAAATTATTTCTGTAAGCTTTGAATTATCTCTTCTTCAGGAGTTAAGTAGAACCCACCCATAAAGTCATTTCAGCCTGGTGTTTTCTTTACAGAGATACTTTACTGATTTTGTTTTTCTAGTGGTTAAGGAACTCTTCCGGGTTTCTTTTTTTCTTTTTTTTTTTTTCTTCTTAGATTGGTTCTCGTAACTTCTTAGTTTCAAGAAATTTGTTTAATATATTTTAGCTTTCAAATTTATGGGCATTTTTAAAAATAACCCTTAAAATCTCTTTTGTTTGCCTCTTCCCTTTATTTGTACTTTCTTCTCTTTGGCCTGATCAATTTTTCATGTGGTTCTAAAATTTTAAACTTTTCTCTAAATACTGGCAATTTTGATGTCTATTAATTTCTGTTCTTATTTTTATGCTGTTTTCCTTCCATGTTATTAGTATTTATTTTGTTGTTTTTCGTACTGCTTTTGGTAAGTATTATTGTATTTAGGCTAATTTCTACTGTAAATATTAACAATGTAAAAGTTCTTCAGTGTACAGGTACTTTGTTCATTTACTTCTAAGTATTTTTGGGATTATTATAATTTCTTCTTTTACCTATGAATTATTTAGAATTATTTTTAAATTTCCAAATGTATTCCCTAGTTATCTTTTTGTTATTTCTGTTTTACTTGATTGTATCGTATGGCATCACATTGTTGAAATTTGTTGAGATTTGCTTTGTTGCGTAGTACCTTTCAACTTCTTGTAACTGTTTCATATGAACTTAAGAAGAATGTGTTGGAACACATTTTACATGTTCATTAGATGAGGCTTGTTAATTGGGTTGATGGGATCTTCATGTTTATGTGTTGAAATGTTTCACTAAGCTCTTGGATTTGAATATTTATCCTATAAATCTTTCAGGCTCTTTTTTTTCCTTTATATATGTAGGAGCTATTTTAAGAAACTCACTTATCTGGAATGGTATTATTCATTTGGAGGATTGATCCTTCTATTATTAAATGGTGACCCTTTTATTGCTAATAATGCATTTTAGCTTAAAATGCCTTTTGTGTGATACATTATTTTGTAGTTATCTTAGGTTTCTTTTGATTTGTGTTTTCTTGGCATATCTTTCTCTGTATTTTATCTTTATGCTTTCTGCTCATATCCAGGTGTGTCTCTGTCTCTTTAAACAGTATATTGCTCTATTTAAAAATATGTGTCTCTAGATAGATACCCAGTCTAGAATGTTTAGTTCACTTGTATTTTCATGTATATTTGTCATAATTTTATACTTGAATTTACTTGTAGCATAATATTTTCTATTTACTTGCTTTGTCTTTGCTCTTTTTTTCTTCTTTATTGCCTTCTTTTGGGTTGAGTTTTATATTCTTAATCTAATTTTCCACCTTCCATTTTGGAATTTATACACTCTATTATTTTCGTGGTTACCTTTAAAATTTTATTATAGATTATTCCACAAACTAAAAAAATAATCACCTGTTTAATTTATCCTCTCGAACAAAGTCAGATCTTTAATGATCAATCATCTTTCTCTTGTTTTATCTGATCTCATTATCTACTGTTTAGTTCTAGTCTGTATATGTTAATCTTCACTTATAGATATTATACCTATAGCTTTATATGATAAATTTAATGTAGATCACATTTACTTACATCTTTACCACATTCTTTTTTTTTTTTTTTAAAGATTTTATTTATTTATTTGACAGAGAGAGAGATAGCTAGAGCAGGAACACAAGCAGGGGGAGTGGGAGAGGGAGAGGCAGGCTTCCCGCCAAGCAGGGAGCCCGATGTGGGACTCGATCCCAGGACCCTGGGATCATGACCTGAGCCGAAGGCAGACGCTTAACGACTGAGCCACCCAGGTGCCCCATCTTTACCACATTCTTTACCGTTTTTAGAATGTTTAGATAAGAATTGAAATTTCATCCACTAGGAAGGGGGGAATTATGGACATATTTGATTTGAAGAAAGATGTGATCAAAATGATACTTTATGGAGATTAAACTTGTGCAGTTAAAGAAAGAATGGAGGGAAGAGAAGATGAAACAGAGACACAAAGACTGTTTCAACAATCTAGCAATTTGAAAGAATGAACTGAACTAGTGTGGTGGTTAAGCAGACAATAATAATCAGAAGTAAAAGTCACTGTGGAAGAATACATAGAATTTAACAACTAGTTTGATATGAAGTAGTTGAACAAAACAAAATGATGAGGTATTTGGACCCAGATTTTTAAAAGGTTGGCAGAAATACTAGCAAGTAGGAAAAGCAGAGGGAAGAGCTACTTTGAGGAGAACCAGAAAGGGGTGCCTGTGGCATATACCAATGATATCCTCAGCACACAGTTTCAAATACAACAGAGCACTTGGGAGAGAAATTAAGATTGGAGAACTGAACATTATAGAGGTGGATGTATACAGGTAGTAAATGAAAATAGGTATGAGAGAGGGTGAATGTGTCAAATGAAAGTACTTTGTGGAAGATTGGCCACAGATACACCCCAAAGAAAATGTTCACGTTCAGAAAGTCAAAGAAGAGTCAGAACTGGATGTATAAGATTCAAGACAGAATTCATTCTTGTGGGTTGTCACCTATCTGTGGTACTGAGATGGGTATTTCATATGCATATTATCTCATGTAACTATCTAATGAAGTGGTGGCGTGGTATTTAGTGGAGGAGAATGTTTCAAAAAGAACACGGTGTTCAGTAGTGTCAAATGAAGCAGAAGCAATAAGAAAATTAGAATTAAGGAAGAAGCATTGTGTCATTAGAATGTAATTGATGAGTTTTGCAGAGGATAAGTTCCGATTTAAAAGAGATGGAAACAAAACTGTAAGGACTTGATATGAGAATGAATCTTGTGCAAGTGAGCATTGAAATGCAAACAAGATTTAATAATTCAGTGGCAGAGGATTGTAGCAAGCCTGGGAGAAGAGGCTTTTGATTTAAAATAGAAAAGATAAGCTATGTGATGAACATGCTGTCTATACATAATAGGCACTCAACAAATATTTTTTGAATGCAAACTAAATGGTCAGAGTTTGAAAAATAGGACCCAGAGGGAAGGAAGATAAGCAATTGAAAGTTACTGAATTGCTAAGTTCTGTGATTTAAAATTTCCAGCAATATCTATAAGAAACACGACTTTGTGAAATTGCATAGATAAAGCATCAACTTTGAAGATTTTGTGACTTTTTATATGTATTTTTAAATGTACAGCAAGTATAGGAAAATAAAACAAGCCCTGATAAAACATTACTTAAGAAATGGCAACTTGCTATCAATAACAATTGGCATTTACAATTTAAAAGGCCAAATAGAAATGAATGTTAATAAAAATAGATTCTTATTGAAAACATGTATATGTAAGTACACTGACGAGGTGTCCTTAATATGCCACTTTATAATTCATCTGAAATGTTAGTAGCCCCTTTTTATCTTTGGCTTTCAAAATGGGTCCTCACCAATCATAATACCCAGTGTTTGAAGCAGATCCCTCATGACCGTTATTTGTTGTTCACTTAAATGTGCTTATTTTTGATGACTTTTAAAGTCCCCAAAGCAGTATTGTTCCAGATTGATTTTTCTATCTCAGCATTGCAGTCGTTATTGAAAGTGATTTCACTCACAAGATAAAAATTTGTTGAAACATGTAAATGGCTTACTTTCAACCAAGGGATTGACTTAGATTTCAACAACTGCAAGAAGGGGTATCATGCCAAAATTTGTCTGTTTTTCAGATTTTAATCTGAAGTCTAAAATTTGTGCTGCACAAACACTCATCTTATTCAGTATAACATATTTGCATACATATTTATTTTCTGTGTAAGTACTGAATGACTAAAATGTATTTTCTATGTGCTTACATAAATATAGTAGCAATGAGACACTGATAATAATAATAGAAACATTTATTGATTGCTTACTAAGTGCTAAGTTCTGATCAAAATGCTTTATGTGTATCATTGTACAAAACACTTACATAAGCTTGTGTGGAAGATATTCTCAGTACTGTTTTACAGAAAGGGAGATAAACAAAGAGGCAGAGAGAGGTTAAAAAATGTGCTCATGATTACAAAGCCAGGAAGTTTTGGAGCCAAAATTCTAAGTAAGCTATGCATGCTCACCCCAACATATACTCTCTAGTGAACAGAATCGATTATGATTTTATATTAGTTGAAATTCATAAATGCAGAAGTTTTGAAAAGAGTTCCTGTCTCTAACCATTTAATTTCCTAAATTTAAAAAAATGTACAAATTTCTCTTCCTGTCGTTATATCATAAGAAAATAATCATGTAAGGCAAGGGTATATATCACAATGTACTGTTAAGTTGTAAAAACAAGTTACATTCTAGTGTATACAGTTTGGAATAATATAATCAAGTACCAAAACTTTGTATGCCCAGATGGTAGCATTATTTGACAGGTTATGTTTTGTATGGAATATCTAATTTTTAAAAAATGCATTAATTTTGAAGTAAACTATAAAATTTTCCAAATTTTTACATATGTAGACCTAGGTTTACAATATAATATCAGTGCTGTTAGCTTTGATTATGCACATATATTATATCCTAGCATGTATGAAATGATATAATTAGTTCATAATAAATTATTTAAAAAATACATCAAGAGTCATTGAGCATTGTATTTATATATTAACAGTACATATGTTATGCTCATGGCTTGGGAGAACAAATGTTAAAATATCCATACTACCCAAAGCAATTTATAGATTTAATGCAATACCTATCAAATAACCAATAGCATTTTTCACAGATGTAGAACATATAATCCTAAAATGTGGATGGAACCACGAAAGGTTCTGAATAGCCAAAGCAATTTTGAAAAAGAATAAAACTAGAGGTATCACAATCCCAGATATCAGGATATACTACGAAACTGTAGTAATCCAAATAGTATGGTACTGGAAAAAAAAATAGACACATAGATCAATGGATAAGAATAAATAGCCCAGAAATAAACCCATGATTATATGGCCAATTAATCTATGACAAAGGAGGCAAGAATATGCAATGGGAAAGACAGTCTATTCAAAAAATGGTGTTGGGGGGACGCCTGGGTTGCTCAGTCATTAAGCATCTGCCTTTGGCTCAGGTCATGATCCCAGGGTCCTGGGATTGAGTCCCACATCGGGCCCCTTGCTTAGCGGGGAGCCTGCTTCTCCCTCTGTCCCTGCTTGTTCTCTCTCTCTCTCTGACAAGTAAATAAATAAAATCTTCAATTAAAAAAAGGGTGTTGGGAAAACTGGACAACTACATGCAAAAGAATGAAACTAGACCACTTTCTTACACCATAAGCAAGAATAAACTAAAAGTGGATCAAGAACCTAAATGTGAGACTGAAACCATAAATATTCTAGAAGAGAGTACAGGCAGTAATTTCTTTGACGTCAGCCATAGCAGCATTTTTCTAGATATGTTTCCTGAGGCAAGGGAAACAGAGGAAGAAATAAACTATTGGGATTGCATCAAAATACAAAGGTTTTTGCGCAGCAAAGGAAACAATCAACAAAACAAAAAAGCTACTGAATGGAGGAAGGTATTTGCAAAAGATGTATCTGATAAGGGGTTAGTATTCAAAAAATATAAAGAATTTATACAACTCAATGCAAAAAAAAAAAAAACACAAAAAAACAGATAACCCAATTAAAGAATGGGCAGAGGGCCTGAACAGACATTTTTCCAGAAAAGACATCCAGCTGGCCAATAGACACATGAAAAGATACTCAGCATCACTCATCATCAGGGAAATGCAAATCAAAACCATGATGAGATATCACCTCCTACCTGTCAGAAAGGCTAAAATCAAAAACACAAGAAACAAATGTTGAGGAGAATATGGAGAAGAATCAACACTTGTGCACTGTTGGTGGGAATCCACACTGGTGCAACCACTGTGGAGAACAGTATGGAGGTTCCTCAGAAAATTAGACATAGAATTACAATAGGATCCAGTAGTTCTACTACTGGGTATTTACCCAAAGAATGTAAATACACTAATTCAAAAAGACACACGCACCCCTGTTTAAGCAGCATTATTTACAATAGCCAAGATATGGAAGCAACCCCAGTGTCTATCCATAGATAAATGGATAAAGAAGATGTGTGACACACACACACACACACACACACACACACACACACACCGTGGAATATTACTTAGCCATAAAGAAGAATGAAATCTTGCCATTTGCAACAACATGGGTGAACCTAGAGGGTATAATTCTAAGTGAAATACATCTGTCAGAGAGAGAGAGATACCATATGATTTCACTCATATGTGAAATTTAAGAAACAAAAAAATGAACAAAGGGAAAAAAGAGACAAAAAAGACTCCTAAATATAGAGAACAAAGTGGTGCTTAACAGAGGGGAAGAGGGGGGGGGGATGGGTGAAATAGGTGAAGGGGATTAAGAGTACACTTACTGGAATGAGCGCTGCATAATGTCTAGAATTGTTGAGTCACTTTATTGTACACCTGAAACTAATGTAACACTATATGTTAATATACTGGAATTTAAAAAAAATTTTAAAAAGCGTAGAATAAATAAAAAAGAAAAGAGTACATGTGTTAATTCAAACAAATTAAATAATCTTTAAAACAACCCAAATCTCAGTCCTTGGGACCATTTTTTAAAGTCTTATATTTCATCATAAATATAAGTAAATATGTTAAATATATCTTAGATACAGTAAATAAATATGTACAAAATGATGAATAAATATTTTCGACATATTTAAATAATAAAACATAAGTAGGCATTATTGGTACATTTATTCTATTTTTTACAAGTGATCAGAGGTGGGAACCATTACCTCAAGATCATTTATGGACCACATTTCCTCAAAATTAAAAGAACATTTCACAGGCACCCTAAGAAGAGTCTTAGCCATTAGTTGGGTAGACTTCCGCCTTCTGATCTGGCAAGCAAGGAGCTTAGAAGTCATCACTCAGTCCTAATAAGTAAAAAGCTGAAAAAAAATGAAGAAAAAAACCCAACTCTTAATAAAATAGTCAGGGGTTGGTGGTCTAAGATGACGGTGGAGAAAGTTACTGAACTCACCTCCTCTGAACAATTATACATCAACAAATTTGACAACATAGAAGTGGAAAAATTCCTAGAAACATACAACCTTCCAGTCATGAATCATGAAGAAAATCTGAATAGACCAATTACTAGTAGGAGACTGACTCAACAATCAAAATCCTCCTAACAAATGAAAGTCCAGAGCCATATGGCTTCACAGGTGAATTCTACCAAATATTCTAAGAATACTAATCCTTCTCAAACTCAAAAAAATAGAAGAGGACAGAATGCTTCCAAACTCATTTTTCAAGACCAACATTAAGATAAACCAGACAAGAAAACCACGAGAAAAGAAAATTACAGGCCAATATCCCTGATGAACAAAGATGTAAAATTTTCAAAAAAAAAGTTATCAAACTGAATTCAACAGTATGTTAAAAGGTTCATATACCATGATCAAGTGCAATTATTCCAGAATGCAGTGATGGTTCAACACTCACAAATCAATCACTGCGGTATATCACAAATCAATCACTGTGGTATATCACATTAACAGAATGAAAGATAAAAATCAGCTGAACCTCTCAATAGATACAGAAAACGTTTGACAGAATTCAACATACTTTATGACAAAACCTTTCAACAAAGTGAGTAGAGAGGGAATATAGCTCAACATAATAAAGACCGCATATGATAGGCCCACAGCTAACATCATACTTAACAGTGAAAAACCAAAATCTTTTCCTCTAAGATCAGGGACAAGACAAGTTTCCTACTCTTGCCACTTTTATTCAACATGTTATTAGTAGTCCTAGCCAGAGAAATTAGGCAAGAAAGAAAGGGAAGAAAGGAAAGAAGGAAAGAAAATAAAAGAATCCAAATTGGAAAGGTAGAAGTAAAGCTGTCCCTATTTGCAGATGACATAATTTTCTTTATATAGAATCCTAAAGACTCTGGCAAAAAAGCGGTCAAAACTAATAAATGAATTCAGTATAGTTGCAGGACACAAAATCAATATACAGAGATTTGTGGAATTTCTGTAGACTAACAATGAATTTTCAAAGATATTTAGAAAACAATTCCATTTACAATTGCATCCAAAAAGTCGAGGAATAATTTTAACCAAGAAGGTGAAAGATCTGTATAATGAAAACTATAAGCCACTGATGAAAGAATTTGAAGAAGAAGCAAATAAATGGAAAGATACACCATGCTCATAGATTGGAAGAATTAGTATTATTAAAATGTCCATACTACCCAAAGCAATCTACACATCATGGGATCCCATTGAATCAAAATTCCAATGGTACTTTTTCCCCCACAGAAATAGAACAAATAATACTAAAATTTGTGAGAAACCACAAAAGATCCCAGATAGCCAAAGCAATCTTGAGAAAAAGAACAAAGGTGGAGGCATAAAGCTCCCTGACTTCAAACTATATTATAAAACTATAGTAATCAAACAGTACCATACTCACATGAAAATGGACACATACATCAATAGAATAGAATTGAGAGCCCAGAAATATGTTCATGTATATGTGGTCACATAATCTACAACAAAGTAGGCAAGAATGTACAATGGGGAAAAAAACAGTCTCTAAAAATTCCTCTTCTGGGTATATATCCCAAGAAGATGAACACACTAATTCAAAAAGATATATGCACTTCCATATTCATTGTAGCATTATTTACAATTGCCAAGATATGGAAACAACAAAGTTTCCATTGGATGAATGGATATAAAAGTTGTGGTATATATGTATACACAATGGAATACCACTCAGCCATAAAAATAATGGAATCTTGCCATTTTCAACAACATTGATGGACCTTGGGAACATTATGCTAAGTGTAACAAGTCAGAGAGAAACAATTTATGATTTCACTTATATTGGAATCTAAAACAAAACAAAACTGACAAAACATAACCACACTTATAGATACAAAGAACAGATTGGTGGATGCCGGAGGGGTGGGGTTTCAGAGAAAGGTGAAATTGGTGAAAGGAGTCAAAAGGTACAAATTCATTGTTGTAAACAAGTCACGGGTGTGTAATGTGGAAGATGGTGAATAAAGGTAATAATACTCTATGGCATATTTTGAAGTTTCTAAGAGAGTAAATCTTAAAAGTCTTAACACAAAAAAATTTTTGTAACAATGTATGGCAACATATGGTAACTACATTTTTTAGATGATAATTTTGTAGTGTACAGAAATAGTGAATCATTCTGTTGTACACCTGAAACTAATATGTAATTGTCAACCCTACTTCAATTAATAAAAACCTCAAAAACGAGAAGTGTCAAAGAAGTAAAGTCACAGGCTAAAATACTGACCCAGGGTTCCACCATAAAACTTTTGTAGTGATATTTGGAGACTTTACTACCCCAGTCACAATAATGGATAGAACAAGCAGACAGAAAATAGGTGAGTAGAGAACTTAAACAACACAATAGCCAACTAAACCCAGTGGACACATATAGAACACTATACCCAACAACAAAGTACACATTCCTTTCAAGTGCACATAGGACATTTTCCAAGGTAGACCATATATTTGGTCACAAATCAAAGTCTCAATAGATTTTAAAAGGTAGATGTCATACAAAGTATCTTCTCTGTGCAAAAACAAGACATTAGAAATCAATAAAGGAAAACTGGAAAATCTGTAAAATTGTGCAAATCAACACACTTTTAAGCAAAGAAGAAATCACCAGAGAAATTTAGAAAATAAAAATGAAAATGAAAACATAACATACCAAAACTTATGGGATGTAGCAAAACTAGTAGTAAGGGGGAAATGTGTAATTCTAAATGCTTATATTGAAAACAAGAAAGATCTCAAATCAACCTAACTTTACAACTTAAGGAACTAGAAAAAGAAGAACAAACTAAGCCCAAAGATAGCATATAAAAGGAAATAATAAAGATTAGAGTAGAGAGAAATGAAATAGAGAATAGAAAACAGTAGAGAATATCAGTAAAACCAAAGGTTGTTCTTTAAAAAATTCAGCAAAATTGACAAACCTTTATCTGGATAGATGAAGAAAAATGGAGAGAAGAGTTAAGTCACTAAAATCAAAAGGTGGAAGTGGGGACATTACTACTGTTTCTACCAAAATAAAGGATTATAAAAATACTATGAAGATAATAAGAGAGTATGATGTTTTTTATACCAACAAACTGGATAACTTAGATGAAATGGACAAATTCCTTGAAGCACAAAACCTACTAAGGCTATATCATGAAGAAATAGACAATCTGAATAAACCAGTAACTAGTAAGGAGATTGAATCAGTAATTTAAAATCTCCCAACAAAGAAAAACCTTGGACCTTATGGCTTCCCTGGTGAGTAAGATCAACCATGTAAAGAAAAACTAATACCATTCTTTCTCAAACTTTACCAAAAAATGAAGAGGAGGATGCACTGTTTAACTTACTTTGTGAAACCAGCCTTACCGTAATACCAAAGCCAGACAAAAACATTACAATTAAAGAAAACTACAGACCAATGTCTTTTATAATTATATATGGATGGAAAAATTCTTGGCAAAATATTATCTAATCCAACCCTATAAAAAGAATTATATTTCATGTTCAAGTGGGGTTTATCATGGGTATGCAAGGTTAGTTCAACATTCAAAAACTATTAATATACTCCAGCAGATCAACAGGCTATTGAAGAAAATCACATGATGGTATTAATGGATGCAGAAAAATCATTTGACAAAATCCAACATGTATTTCTGATAAAACTCGCAGCAAACTAGGAATAGAGGGGATCTTCCTCAACTTGATAAAGAATATCTACAGAAAAACAACAGCTAGCATCATGTTTAATGGTGAGAAATTCGAATATTTTTTGCTAAGATCAAGAACAAAGCAAGGATGTCCTCTCTTACTGCTACTTTTCAACATCATTTCTAAATTCTAGATAATGCAGTAAGACAAAAAGGAAATAAAAGGTGTATAGATTGGGAAAGAAGAAATAAAACTGTTTGCAGATAGCATGATCGTCTGTGTAGAAAATTTACAAGAATTGACAGAAACAAAAACGGAACCAAAACAAATGGACAAAATTCCTGGAACTAGTAAGCACTAAGAGCAAGGTTGCAAAGTAAAAGGTTAATATAATATAATATGTGCTATTCTATATACCAGCAATTAACAAGATGAATTAGAAATTAAAAATACATTATCACTTAAAGTAGCACCCTCCAAATAGTATACTTAGGTATAAATCTAAGAAAATATATACAAGATGTATACATAACTCTGATACAAGATATCAAAGAAAAACAAATCTGTATTTATAAATAGAAAGATGTAGTATTATGATATTTCTTTCTATCTTGATCTATGGATTCAATGCAATTGCTTTAAAAATTGCATTGAGCTATTTTTAAGATATCAACAAACTGATACTAAAATTTATGTGTGGAGGCCACCTGGGTGGCTCAGTCATTAAGCGTCTGCCTTCAGCTCAGGTCATGATCCTAGGGTCCTGGGATCGAGTCCCACATCAGGCTCCCTGTTCACTGGGGAGCCTGCTTCCTCCTCTCCCTCTGCCTGCCAGCCTCCAGAGTGGCTGCACCAGTTTGCATTCCCACCAACAGTGCAAGAAGGTTCCCCTTTCTCCGCTTTCTCGCCAGCATCTGTTGTTTCCTGTGTTGTTCATTTTAGCTATTTTGACAGGTGTGAGGTGATATCTCATTATAGTTTTGATTTGTATTTCCCTGATGATGAGTGATGTTGAACATCTTTTCATGAGTCTGTTAACCATCTGGATGTTTTCTCTGGAAAAATGTCTATTCATATCTTCTGCCCACGTTTTAACTAGAATATTTGGTTTTTGGGTGTTGAGTTTGATAAGTTCTTTATAAATTTTGGATACTAACCCTTTATCAGATAAGTCATTTGCAAATATCTTCTCCCATTTCAAAGTTGCCTTTTAGTTTTGTTGATTCACTGTGCAGAAGCTTTTTATCTTGATGAAGTCCCAGTAGTTGTTTTTTTTTCTTTTGTTTCCCTTGCCTCAGGAGACAGATCTAGTAAGAAGTTGCTATGGCTGATGTCAAAGAGGTTATTCCCTGTGTTCTCCTCTAGGATTTTGATGGTTTCCTGTTTCACATTTAGGTCTTTCATCCATTTTCAACTTATTTTTTGTGTATGGTGTGAGAAAGTGGTCCAGATTTCTTCCTTTGCATGTTGCGGTCCAGTTTTCCCAACATCGTTTGATGAAGAGACCGTCTCTTCCATAAATTCCAAATGACACTTAAACTCATTGAATATTTTTGGAGGATGCAAGAGAACCTAACTATTATTCTTTACACTAATAAGTGAAGATTAAAATCAAGTATTCTTTTGTTCTAGATCAAATAATACTTTAGGGTAACCAGATTGGTTATGAGGAATAATTCTTGGCTTATGGCCCCCTTCCCCCATCTTAAAATCTAGTAAAGTCTCATGTCTTTGATCCTTCTTTCTGTAATCAAATGTCCCTCTGATCCTAGATTTCAAAGGTTCTCCAGTTTTAAAGACTCATGTGATTAGGTTGGGCCAACCCAAATAAACTAGGATAATCGCCCCAATTTAAATCCTAACCTTAATCATACTCACAGATTTCCAGGATGAGTACATGAACTCACGTACTGAGGGTGGGGTTGTTCTGCTTACCATATCCATTCAGTTACTTCTGGTTTAAAAACTCACTTATAGAGCACTTGATATTTGCCTGGCTAGGTGATATTTGATATTTTAAAATATCCTTTTGAATTGGTTCTATAAAAAAAATGGAGAGGTAGATTTCTACTCCTTATCTAATTTGAAGTAACTTATCTCTATATTTTTATATAATAATTCTCTACAAAGTTCATATTCAATACACGGTAAGTATTCATCCAGTATTAGGGAAATATTGTTCTTTGAGTTGTTCTAGAAATGTGACTCATTCAGAAGTGTGTTATCATTATTTAAACTCATATATGTCAGTTATTTAATACCTTCAAATGCATCTTTATCAGTATAATAAAATCTCCATTTCTAATGAAAAAGCAAGATACATTACTTAAGGTGTGAATCTGTATTAACAGATTAGATGAAATATCTTCTAATTGTAAGAGTTAATTACCATGTATATTATACAATAAATACTCTTAAAAAGTGGTTTACTTGGGTTAAAACATTTTTTACTTTAAAGCTGTCTCTTGCTTGGTTATAAATTGGGTGCTTTTATATACTCCAGGAGTATATAAGTGAAGCCATTATGTATTTCTATTATCCAAGATTTTTAAGAAAGCATTTTGTAGCATTCATTTACTAAAATTTGATAATACCTGTGACTTTAAAATTAGCAAAGGCAGAAAAAAGTGGCAGTTACCAACAGTGGAAAGACTAAAAGGTTTCAGGATTAAGGTGAACATGAAGTAGAATCATTATAAGAGACTACTGGTGGTGGAGCCTCCTGGTGTTTGATACTATTCTGACTTGATGCTTGGAAACATATTTCTGAAATAAATAGATCTTAGTGCTAACATTATGCTGAAGGACCTACTCAGAAAGAGCTTTCTTTTCTTACTGCCTAGCCATGCCCTTGAGCTAAGCACTAGAAATTTCTAAGAGGCAATGTAAAATAGCAGAGTAGGCATTATTGGGAGTATATGTATAGTTACACATTTCAGTTTTATAAATGTAAATGTATAATGTCATTTATAGAATAGCACATTTTTAGGTTAGTTTTATGTTCAGGAAACATAAAAAGAAAAGAAAGATCCTTGAAATTTTAACTAGAGGGAAACTTTCTAAACAGATTAAAATCAAATTTGATAAAATAAATATTCAGATGATACATATGAAAATATTCAACTGTAAAACATGATTAAGACTTGTCTCTAATGAGTGTCATTGTGATATACTCGTGGTAAGCTGTGGCCAACGTGTATGGATGTGATTTTAAAATCTTGGGCTATCTCATTACTATTTGCTATGTTTTTATAGCATTATTTTTACTTATGGATATGCACATGAAGAACAAATATATCAAGCAAAGAAGAAAAAATGTGGTGCTTTCTTAAGTGACATAACTAATACATTTTATAATTATTAAATTTTATTTTGGAGCTGTACTGTCCAATATAGTAGCTACTTGCCACATGTGGCTATTAAACACTTGAAATGTGGCTAGTCTGAATGGAGACCTGTAAGTGTGAAAAACACACTGAATTTTAAAGACTTAATAAGAAAAAATAAGTACATTTTATTATATTTTTAATATTGATTACATGATGAAATGGTAATATTTGGGATATATTACATTAAATACATATATTATTAAAATTAAATTCATTTATTTCTTTTTCCTGTTTGAATGTGACTATGAGAACATTTAAAAACTATATGTGGCTCAAATTTGTGGCTTATATGATATTTGTGATAGACAGTCTTCCATTTTTTTCTAATTAATGAGCTACTTCCCATTTGTGGAGGGGTGAAATTTAATTTATAAGTTAATGATAAAGCTACACAAGTAAAAAAATATATAGTTAAAAGATATGGTAAAATATTAATAAGCATTTCAAAATTTCTCATTGAATTTTATTCTTGAGTCAAGATGTAGAAGAGAATTATCTCAAAGGATATTTACAGTTGCATCCACTAGTCAAAAATGAGAGAGAAGATACTGATAGATCCTGCCGTCCAGCCTATTCTACTCAGAAAAGTCTGTGTGTGTCACTAATTAACAGTATTTCTCTTGCAGATCTTAGGATATCATTTGCTATATTAGAATCCTTTTGGAAGAATAAATTGCAGAGGAAAGATTTAGCAAGAAATTAACTATCAACTTTGATTTTTTTAAGAACATGTGAAAGCTTACTTACTCTAATTACTCTATAGCTGCAAAACAGGCTCTATATGCAACCCACATAATCAAAATCCAACAAGACTTACTGAAAAAGATTAGTAAAATGACAACAGGTGCTGCAAAGGATTTTGTAGGTTGACTTACGAGTTGGCACTTGAAATTGTTAGTTTTATAAAATGAATCATTGAAATAGGAACGCCAGTGTAATTGGCAAGCCACATGTCATCATTTTTCCCTGGGGTCAAAACAGATAATTTCCATAAAAAAGTACAGAACCCATAAAAATAGAAGGAAGTAATGATAAAACTTAGAATAAAATCACATGGACAAGTGTTTGTGGTAATGTATTTGGTACTGAGTGATAATTAGGCATGAAGGATTGCTCACAAATGGTACATTGAAACACGAATAGTGTACTATACACTAATGTATCTCCAAAACCAAACCCAAGGCCTAGCATTTTATGAAAGGAAAAAAATGAATCAATGACTAGTATTATATATATGACTATCAACAGACAAGGTGGGGGATAAAGAAGACAGAGAAAGAGGATTTAATTCTAATAATGCTTCTTTAATAATGACCAAATTTATTCTTCATGCCTTTTGGTATTTTCATCTTGAATTTCTCTTTTTCTTGCCTTCTTAAGCCACCCTTATTTTTAAAGCAGCTTGGGCTGAGTAGAATATTTTTATAAAATGGCCCTCTGTGCCATTTCTAAGAATCCTAGGTCAAATTAGTCAGACTGCTGTTCTAACACTGATAATTAAATCCACCCCCTACCAAAATCTATAGTTAATTGGTAGAATTTCAAGCTTTGTAGGGTTTCAGTTGTTAAAAGCATCATATGGAGAAAGTACAAAAGCTGTCCTAAGTAAATGACTTTTAAAATTGACTTTTAAAGCCTTTTCTTTCCGTAGAAAGGGTCATGGCCAGCTTAATGTTTGTGTTAAAATGGATTGCTTGTTTTGTTCATCATTATTATATTATACATTCCCTTGGAAATTAGAGATGATAAAGGTACTCTTCATGCCAAATATTGTGTAAGGTACACTGAATTGTGAAAGAATTTAGTAACACTTTAGGATGAATGTTTATGAGAAATATATGTGAGTAGATTTAGGAAGTCTCTCCTTTCTCTAGTCCCTTATTCAGCATTTGCTATTTGGGATCAAGTTTGAGTTATGCAATGCATGGTCATCTTACTCTACAAAATAGAACACCAGTAGTTCAGAGACATGGATTTTTGTTTGACTGCCATCATTTTACTGTGTATTGCTTGATAAGGAGTTGAAGGAGAGAGGGATTAGAACAAAGAGGTACTCAATAAGAAAGACCTTTCAGAAATGTATATGGAATTCTTTTAAATAAATTTCTGGAATGTTAAGAAAGTGGGATGGGGGACAGAAATGAATTAAGTGAGGTAAGTAGAGCAAGGTGACTGAAGATTTAGATTTTAGGAGTTACCTAAACCTTTTACTACTCAAATATGTCATCTGTACAATGTTATATTACCTACAATTTGGTGTTAGTAGAAGAATTAAAGGGCATAAGATATTTAATACACTTGACAGAGTACCTGACATATATTGAATGCTCAGTTTGTTGTTAGAGTAGCTGCTTGTAGGAACAGCTAAGTTTATAGTATAATAACGTGGATATGGACTGTCAGGAGCAAACAGCATGATTTCAGATTCAATTTTTTTTGCACATATGGCTTTGTGAGTTGAGTGCCCATTTTAGTCAAAAATATGTTTTTGCACAGATATAATTTCTAGAGGTGATTAAAAGTTTGATTATAACTACTCTTGGGTTTCATAATTTAAAAACATTTTCACAAAGTCTGTGATTAATTTTTCCCATTTAAAATTTTTATTCTCAATACTGTGCAGCATTAAATATAATTTAGAATTCATAAGGCATCTTGGGAGTTACACTTTTACTTATTAAACTATGCAGAAAAAGTTAAATTTCATAGCTGGTCAAGAACTCAGAGCAAAATGAAAAGATAAGATAGTGAAACATGGTTCATGGTCCTTAAAAGACCTTTTAATGTGGTTAGTTGTTTTCTAATGAATGCAAGTAACAAATTGAATGTCCACCTCTGAACAGAATGTAAATTAACAATTTAGAAATGAAAAAGTGACATAAAATTAAATGAAACTTTTACCTTCACCACTTTTCGCAGGGTCATTTGTTGATTAAATTATCTCTTGTGCTTGCTACTTGTCTTACTACATCAGTCACCCATGAATTTAAATTAGAGGCATTTTGAAAATAGTATGTTATCGCTTGTATCTACTGAGCAGTAAATTTATATTTTTATAGTACCTCAGCTATAGTGTGAATCTTTGAATAAACCATTTCTCACATGAAATAGGCAAATTACAAATATTTAGCAACTTGTAATTCTGGATAATGGTTCTTTAAAGGATGAAGAACAATCATTAAGCTGTACTTTTTGTCATGCATGGCCATACATACATACTATCTGTGGTTCTCCAAGATCAACTTAATCTCTAATATGTAGTTCAAACACCTGTTGAGGTGTACAGTGAAGCACATGGATAATCTGAAGGATTCGTTTTACAAGCAGATGTTATTTTTTTAATTAACAGTGATTTTAAAACAAGTTGAAAATTAGACTTATCATTCTCCAGTTTGGTGATGGTAGTGGTTTTGTTTTCCTCTCCCTCCACCTCTTCATTTTTTTCCTTCATCATTATCAACATTTAAAGGTCCTCAGACTCTAGAGACATCAAAATCATCTTGATGACATGTGAAAACACATAATGCTAGATACTGTCCCCAAATTTTCTGATTCAGTAGATATGAGATGAGGTCTTGGAAGTACACAGGTGAGGTTCCAGGGACCACACTTTGAGAATCATCACTCTGGCAAATGCCTCTGTCTCCTTATATATCCCCTTGTATATCTTTTTAATGCTAATATGCCCAAAGGTATAATATTACTGCTATTTGTTCCACTGTATGCCAATCTTTGTGGACTCCAAAAATAAATCACCAGCTCTGATCGCTCTTCTGAGTGTTAGTCCAATCTAACAACTGCTACAGTACATCTCCCTTTGGAGATCCCATAGGCTTATCAAATTTAACATGTCCAAATTGGAACTCATAAATCAAATCCCACTTGATTATTTCAATCAAGAATCATCAAAATTTCATGAGGAGTTTATTTGTATGGAGACTTAGTCGGCTTGGGCTGTTTTAAGAAAAGACCACAGACAGTGTGGCTTAAACAAGAGACACTTGTTTCTCAGAGTTCTGGGGGCTGAGAAGTCACAAATCAAAGTGCCAACAAATTCACTGTCTGATGATAGCCCTCTTCCTTATCTTGGAGATGGCTTTCTTGCTGTGTCCTCATGGCAGAGAGAGAATAGGCTCTTTGGTCTTTTCTTTGGCACTAATGCCATCATGATAGCCCCATCCTATGACCTCATCTAAATTTAATTACCTCCCAAAGATCTCACCCCTAATACCATCACATTGTGGCTTAGGGCTTCAACATATAAATTTGGAGGGACACACTCAGTCCATAACATATGGTCTTGAATGATCTCCCCACAAATTAATTATAGTTGCAAGGGAAAAGTAATAACTATTGTAGTAAATACACATTGAAGAAATTGAGCAAAACCTTGAATGGGGGTGGTCAAAAATACCATTACCAAGAAGGGCAAACAAACATTGTGTGCTTGCAGATGAGAAGCCGTGAGAGTGCAGTTATTGCCTCAGTGCTCTTTGAACATGGCTCAGACCCATGGCCTAGCACATAAGGCTCCTGCCTAACCTTTGGACCTCACTTCTCCCCACTTCCCACCTCCCAATTGGCTTTACTACTTGTCTAACTTATTTGAATCTGCTTCTCTCCTGATGCTGCTTTCATGGATAGTTTAGCAGCTCTGTCCTGTTTAGGGCTATCATAGAACTTATCACACTGTATTATAATTTTCTGCTCACTTCTCTGTCTCCCTGGCTTGACTGCGAGTTGCTGAAGAGTGGAAACTCTCTTATTCATATTTGTTTCCTCAGCTCCTAGAACAGTATTAGCTAAGAAATGGCTTCTTTATGATAGTGTATTGAATAAATGAGTGGATGAGAAAATTTTTAAATGCCATACATCAGTGATTAAATCTTCATTTTCATTTTGTTGACAGAACACTGATTTAAGAAATCAGCAGTACTGCTTAGTGTTATTTTTGGTACTCACTACTGGAGAAAGACAATTATCTGTTCCATGGTCTTCATCTAATTAGCAATTTAAAACCACTACTGTGGGGACATTTTCTGCTTTACTATTTAAGGTAGTTTACAAAAGTTTTGGAAATATAGTTTACAGTAGAATATTTATATATGACTGTTTTAGGTATGAATTACTTATTTACTATTTTGTTATTTTTAACCGGTATAAATGCATATACTTGCGATTTTGTGTTGTGTTGAGGGACATTAAGAGACAATGACTAAAAGAATAGAATAAAATTTTATTTGTAGGTTGTGGAAATCTCTTTCATTTTCTAACTTAAAATTTAATGGAAATTAACTTTATATGAAGAATAATGTAGGGTTTTTTAATAGCCAAGGTTTAGCAGTAATAGGATTTTCTAAAGAACCTCCTTGCTTTTTGTTTTTCTTTCAAAGGGAAAATTTTTTCTATTCTTCTCAGACTAACCATCATATCTGTAAGGTAAATTGATTGACAATCCAGATTCAGATGTAAAGTGGCTGTAAAGTGAATTCATTTGCAAAATCATCAGAAAAAAATGTAGTAACCACTCCAAGGTCTGGTATTCTTACTAGAGATGATACAGGGAGACTGCCCTTCCAGTAGCCTTTTGTGTTAACAGGTATTAAAGAGAAAACAATATGTTTAGAGCTGTTAATTACCCAAAATACGGCAATGCATCCTTTGATTTTTGGACGTAAATGCTGATATATCAAGAGGGGAGAAGTATTGACTTTTTCTCTTTTTTGGGGGGGGGGCATTTAAAACTTTCCAGACATCATTTATGATTTCATTTTGAAGGTCAGTCTGTAGTTGGACTTTTTTACATTCTTGCATACATTTGTCCTTTTTCCATACTTGTCTACTTTGACTTAGTGGCACAAGACGGTTAATGAATGAAGACACAGTCAGTTATCAGCAACTGACTAATAGCCAGAGTATTATAAATTTCGTATTTAGCTTAGCATGCGGGTCACTGTTGATGTAGGCATGCATCTGCAATTTCAGAACTTCAGGCTATTTTACTTTTCATATAACTGAACACTGGTTTTCTTTTAATTGTGTCACTTGATAATGCTGTTCAGAGAATATTCTAGGATCATGATTTACTCTCTTGCCATAAAGTACAGAGTTTCCACTTATATTTGGTGCTTGTCATTATAAGTAGCCAAAATCTGCTGGACCTTCCCCCTTTTCATTTGAGAGGACTAAGAAGCCTATTACATGCACAGCATCAGCATCTGGAAGAGTGCACTCTTCACAGATGCTCAGCGGGTATTAATTTCCTTCCCCTCTGCCACTTTGCTCCCCTTTACTTCCTTTGCTTACCTAGAGTTTTAAAAAATTACTTACTCGGCTACCGGTGTTTTAAAATACATTTTATTCAGAAAATGTCAAAGGATTAATAACATGGATTTTTAAAGTCACATTTACCATATCTTTGGTGGTAATTGGGGATTGTGCAGGATTAGTCAGATGTACCCTTCCTTGGAGTCTATGATAATTAGGAGCAGAATTTGACTGTGCTTCCATCAGTCACTGCTGAGAAGAGAGCAGTGTTCTCCATGCATATTCAGCTACTGCATGATGTGTGGCTGCATTTCATGTTACATATAGTTGCCCAGTGCCAACTCAGCACAGTAAATCTCAGTTCTAGGCTCTTGCCATTTTTCATAGTAACAGGAAAAATATACAGTTTTCCATTTTACTGAGTGAATTTGAATTCATGGAGGACATCACATTGTGCACACTGTCCCGTTTATGTGCCTCTGTATGCTGGCACTGTGGATGAGCTGACGATCCTGGGAAGATTGATGAAAGGATCTTGTGTGATAGTTTGGAAATGTCATTATTTCTTTGTCTCTTTGCCTTGTTTTAGTGTAACACCTCTGATTGTCCCCCCACCCCCGTGTAAAGTGTCAGGAATGACATTTGTGGCTCATTGTCTCATTAAAGTTTCTCACTTTTTTAAAAAGGGAAGGCAAACCTAACTGGTGGCTGTTTTTACCTCTCTATTTAAAGAGTGATGCAGAGTACTGTTAGCACTTAAGAGACTTTTCTGGCCTTACAACCTTGCATTTGATGTCTCTGATAATAAGATTTAGGCAGAATGGCCCTAAGGATATGCAGTGTTTTCCATTCCTCTAGATCAGTGGCTTTTGAATTTGGGGGTCCTTAGTTACCCAGCAAACCCAGTAAAAATTGACAATCCCAGACCCTATCTTAATCTACTGTAGGCAATTCTGATATATTAAAGTTTGAGAACTACTGCTCTAGACATTCAAGCAGAAGAAGATCTGTTATTTAACTGAGTGAGAAGCTCAGAGGGTTTTGGTTGTCCAATTGGCGCACTGTCCTTGACCCCTAGTCCCTGTGGTAGAGCTCTACTGAACTCCCTCAGGCCTTAGGGCTTTACCAGAGGAAGACTGTACAAGAAATCACCCTCCTCCTTTTATCTGCCATCCCCAAATCCTCAAATCTCTCAGAATGATAGTTTCTTTAAATCTGCTGCCAAAGTTCGTTTGAGGGTAACTTGAGCTAAACTTATTTATTTCTTGAAGTTTCAATATTTATATGTTTAAGTGCAGAAATACTAATATGTTTAATTCTAGGCTGCTTCCCAAGAGCCTGCTAGGGATTTTTCAAAATATTTGGTATATATAATGTAATTTTATTTCCAAAATCCAAGAAGTCTGCTTTTTAAAACGTATTTTGGTCCCAGAGATTTCATATAAGGATCATGAACAATGTGCTTCATCATATTGTATTTCTTCTGAAGAGCTGGCTTGTTTTTATCCCATGGATGCTGCAAGTGATTTGACTGGCCTTGCTTTCCTCTAAGTGTGGGGGCTGGAGAGCTGTAAGCTGAGGCTTTGGGCTCCCTTGATCAAGAGCCCTGTAATGTTATTTTACCGGCATTGATAACTCTCTCTTTTTTCCTTTGTCTTGATATCATTATCCATTTTATCACCATCTTCATCATCATTATTATTATCATTTATAATTATTTTGCCTAATGCATTTTGTAATCTGACTTTTTAGGATTAGTTTGAATGTGTATGGATTAATTAGTTCTTCCTTTAGTTGGATAGATAGACTAATAAAATAGATAAATACTCTAATTACTGATCCTGGGGCATTCTCTGGGGGAGGATTTGACATAACTGCCCTCATTGCCTCTTTCTCCTCATAATAAAATAACCTTTAGTTTTGAGGGTAACTTTCCTGTGAAATAACGAGCATGCATTCCCTGCTAAGTCAGACTCCTAGTAGGTGGCAGGCCAGGTATTAGCAACCTCACCCTTTACTTCCCTGAATAAACATCTTCAGGTTCATCTATCTACCAAAAAACACTTCGGTGTGTCCAGTCTGGAGAATTCCAGACTTTCAAGTTGTGATTCTGATTCTAAAAGTTATTTCTGGGGGCGCCTGGGTGGCTCAGTCGTTAAGCGTCTGCCTTCGGCTCAGGTCATGATCCCAGGATTCTGGGATCGAGCCCCACATCGGACTCCCTGCTCTGTGGGAGGCCTGCTTCTCCAGAACTCCCCTGCTCCCCCTGCTTGTGTTCCCTCTCTCGCTGTCTCTCTCTCTGTCAAATAAATAAATAAAAATCTTTAAAAAAATTAAAAAATAGAAGTTATTTCTGCAGTGGTGAGTGGTTGGACAGAAAGTGACATACCCTCAACAGCAATTCCAGATCCTCTGGGGAATATGAAGATTCCAGAGAGAAAAGTTATACATAGTGTTGCTTTGCTGCTCCAGTTCACTGGCTCAGAGCATGAGAAAGAAGACAAGTGACAAAGCATTAAGTTTTCCCTCAGGTCTTGAATTATCAGCCTGGATAGCAAACAATTCTGATTGCATATTTCAGTGGTTTCTGTGCTTTCCTTTTTTAAAAAAAAGAACAAGTAATAGACTTTATTTTTTAGAACAGTTTTGGGTTTACAGAAAAAATTGGACAAATGCAGAGAGTAAGTGCAAGTAAGCATAGAGAGTTCCTATATATTCCTTCTCTCTCCACCCCACACTTTCCCCTATTAACATCTTTTTTTTCTCCCATGTGTTTTTTTTTTATTATGTTACGTTAATCACCATACATTACATCATTAGGTTTTGATGTAGTGTTCCATGATTCATTGTTTGCTCCCCTATTAACATCTTGAATTAGTATGGTACATTTATCACAATTTATGAACCCACACTGACACATTATTAACTAAAGCCCACAGTTTACATTAGGATTCGCTTTTTGTGTTGTACAGTTCTTTGGGTTTTGACAAATGCATAATGTCATGTATCCACCAGTACAATATCATACAGAATAGTTTCACTGCCCCGAAAATCCCCTGTGCTCTGTCCACTGTGTTTGCCTGCGCCCCGCCCCCAGCTGCTGGCAGCCACCAGTCTTTTTACTGTCTGTATAGTTTTCCTGATACGAGGATGTCATAAAGTTTGAATCATATAGTATGTTGCCTTTGCAGATGAGCTTATGCACCTTACACATTTAAATTTCCCCATTATGTCTTCATGGCTTGATAGCTCATTTGTTTTTATCATTAACTAATGCTCCATTGTAAGGATGTACCACAGTTTATTTATCCATTCACATACTGAGGGACATCTTGGTTGCTTCCAACTTTTAGCAATTATGAATAAAGCTGCTGTAGATCTTCGTGTGCAGGTTTTTCTGTGGACATAAATTTTCAGTTCATTTCGGTCAATGCTTACAAATTTGACTGCTGGATTATATGGTAAGATTAGGTTTGGCTTTGTAAGAATATGCCAAATTGTCTTCCAGAATGGCTGTACCATTTTGCATTCCAGCCAGCAATGAATGAGAGTATGTATGGCTCCACATTATCACTAACATTTGGTATCATCAGTGTTTGGGATTTTAGCCACTCTTAAAAGTGTGCCATGCTTTACTTTTAACACTTAAAAAGTAGCAAATTTATGTTCACAACATACATTTCTACTAATTAGTAATAAGTAGCCTCAAGGTTATATAAGATCATTGTCCTGCTTTTTCTACCCACCTCAAGCCCCTCCAGAGTTCACTGTTCTCTCTTCCCTAAACAAGTCTGTGTCTGGTCATGCTTGTCTTGCCAGTTCACTCTACTCCCACATTCAATTTACATTCTTGTTTTTGCCTTTCTAGCATAAAACCCAAGACATGTTCCTTTTCCTGATGATTCAAAACAGTTGCTTTAAGATCTCACTGAGTCCTACTTTAACTCCATTTTCCTAAATTGAGCCTCCTCTGTTAGGCTTCTTTGGTATGGTTTTCTTATTCTCTGTCTGCTTCCTATTTTTTTTTATTATTATTGAGAATTTCAAATATACAATAATATATAAAGAATGATATAACGAACCACCACATACCTATTGAAAACTTTATCAGTCACCAGAATCACCAACTAGTGGCCAGTCCTGCTCCATCCTCTTTTTTCTTACTTTTCCCACTGTTGTATCATTTCGTAGCAAACCCCAGACGTCATCCTATTATTTCATACATAGATAGAAGAATATATATATATATATATATATATAATCTTTCTAACATTAACATTAAATGATTATCAGACCTAAAATAAAACAGTAGTTTTTTCTATCATCATATATCTAGACAATTTTTCAAATTTAAGGTAGGATCCAACAAGTTTCCATGCATTGTGATTGGTTGATTGGTTGATTATATTTTAATATATAGAATCCATCTCCATCTTTTTTGTCCCCTTGCAGTTTATTTGTTGAAGAATCAAACTAATTTGTCCTGTAAAATTTTCCATAATCTCATTTTTAGTGTTTACATTCCTGAGATGCAGTTTAGCACATTTCTCTGTACTCTGTATTTCCCGTAAATCAGTAGAACCTTTATATAAGTTTGATTTGTTTTGACATGGCTACTAGAACTTATTTTTTTTGGTTTTCTGTTAATGCCAGTTCATTACAGGTTTTCTCTAACCTGATCCTAAAGAGCATGCCAGCGTATCAGTTTATGTTAAACCTGAAATGTTTACTGAAGTTTTAGATGAATTATGTAAAGACTTTCACAGTGTTGGACATCAATTAATAACGTAGCTGGACTAGAATCCTGGACTCTAGACATTCAAATCAGATTCCTTTTCTCTCTTAGCATTAGCTTTAGCTTGGTGAAAGTGGCATGCCTCTTTATACATTTTAAATTTCCTGCAGCAGCAAACTGAAGAGTGCATTTACAGAATGTTCTCTATGCTGTGTAATGTAGTTCTAGTAAAAAAAAAATTAAATTACTTAAGTACTGTCACTACATAATCCTATAACTTGGTAGTTAAATTGTGTGGGCTCTTCATTTTGACATCTAAATAGGAATCCTGATTAGTGTACTTGCTGTTTGATCTGGAAGAAGTTGCTGAAACTGGTTTCTCTGTCTGCCAGATGGGATTTCTATCAGTAATGACCTTATGGAGTTGTTTTGATTATTCAGTAAAGATAATGTGTTGAAAATGTTTAGTACAATGCCTAGGGTATAACAGTAAATGCACAATAATCTTGGAAACTATAGGCAAGGGAAGTATTGTTAGGAGAAAACTGAGGCAGATATAGGGTAGGGGAATTGGCCTATTATTACATAACTGGTTTTCGTGTTTAAGGTAAGAGTCTGACTGTTGTTATCAGAGCTGACCTGTAAGTATCTCTAATATTATGAAGGAAGGAATCTACTTAGGTCTAGGTAGGTGGAAGGAGCAGTTGGTGAGTTGAATCTCAAGGTGATAATAACACTCACATTGTCATTTGCACACAGCCATAAAATCTGTTAGGCTACTTGAGACTGCTTACTGCTTACCTTGGCCACAAATAGACTAAGATTGTTACAGTTTTGTTTAAAAAAATGTTACACATGCATACACACACAGGGTGGGGGTTGTTTCATTGCCAAAACATTTCAAATAGGTTCTCTTTCTGTCCTTTGCACAAATGTTATAAAGTTGACATATACAGTAATACTTAAGGCATAATTCTTTGGGGTGAAATTTAAGTAATGGAAATAATCATCCATTACTATTTGGTTGGGTAAAAATGACAGAAGTACTCCATAGAGATTTTTTCCTTTGAAGTCCACTTACTGGGTGGTACCATAGGTGAATTAAGCTTAAATTGTTCTAAAAAGTTCTTGAGATTTTTTTTTCTTCTTTCACCCAAGTTCTCCTGAGTAGGTAGTAGATACACATATTTACTTTCCCCTTCCCTTGGTACTTCCTTTACTTTCAAGTGAGAATATTTTAGCTTCAGATGTCTATTTCTGTTTAATGACTATTTATTCCTTTTTGTTAATTAATGTATCTAATATCTTAAATTGAAAAATAATTTATCTCTAGCTTCTTAAAGGTTGTATACATGATTAGCAAAAGCAACTACTGTTGGCTTGTGAAAGCTAAAAGTTAAAATGTATGATGATAATGTTGATGTAATTTGTACCTTTTTATAACTCACTTTGCCCTTTGAAATTAAGTGCACCAGAACGGACAAACATAGTATATTGAATAGATTACCCTAATGTTTTTGTTGACTTTTAACAAGAACTGTATTAAAGCAACCATGAAGTGTTATGTCTTTTAGCTTTTAGCTTTTTCAATAAAAATCACTGAAGCAGTTTTAATTTGTATATCTGACTCTTCAAATTTAAATGTGTATTTTCCTTCATGTGCTTCCATGCCTTATTACTTTACATTTTCAAACGCACACACGCAAAGCCATGTCCACGAAATATCAGGTTTTTCCTGAAATAACTATAATACATTAAAACATCGCCTCAAGGAGACATCATTACTTCCAAAGCTGATGCAGCTTTTTAAAAAATAATCTTTGACTTTATATTGTTACCCTTTTGTGCACGATGTCAGAACAACACTAGTGATTTCACTAGAAAAAGTACATGTCACTGGTTAAATCTTGCTGGTCCACATAACTCTCCAGTTGCTAAGTTGCTCTGTGGCATTACCTACAAATAGTTAGGAGAATTGACAGTTAACAGCCAGGTAAAACTCGACCAGTTTCCTGCAGTAACCGAATAATACCAGATTAACATTTAAAAGATGTTAACAAGACTATGGGAGAAGTAATAAATGCTGAAATGTCATCCATTAATCTTTAATATTTTTAATGTTATAACTTATTTTGCTGTTTAAATTATTAAGGCTATATTGAATAAAGACAGTAGGAGTTTTGCTAGCAGCGTTGTGTAGGTGCCTTATGAACACAGTGTAAACTTGAGAATCGTGTTCCAGCCTGGCACTGGCTCCCTTCTCATGACAGTGTAAAACAACTCTGGAAAGAGTGCTTGTGTATTTTCCAAGGGAACCTGATTGCCCTGCTCTTGCAACTAGCTGCAGAAGGGCAACCACCTGCAGAAGTACAGCCAGCAACAGTGGCTGGCCACGGTCACCTCTTTTCCCCGGGGTCCACTTGCAGCATGAGAAAAGAGGAAAGCAAAGGCATTCAGAAAACCTGGTGTGACATGGGAAGTCCTCCTTCAAGTGTCTTCTTGCCCTCAGAGCCTATCTTATGGAACATGACAATAGCTAGGAGTGAAGAATGACCAGTGGGAAGGGAAGAGGAATAGTCTCAAGAATTACTAATGAGAAAAATAATCCAAAATTGTTAAAAATTGGGGCAGACATGTTAGAGAGAAGAATAATATTGTCATTGTCAATTTTTATTTTTTAAAAGATTTTATTTATTTGAGAGAGAATGAGAGAGTGCACAAGCAGGGGGAGTGGCAGGCAGAGGGAGAAGCAGACCCCCGCTGAGCAGGGAGCCTGATGTGGGGCTCGATCCCAGGACCCCAGGATCATGACCCGAGCCAAAGGCAGATGCTTAACTGACTGAGCCACCCAGGTGCCCTTGTAATTGTAATTTTTAAAATAGAACTCAGTAATGTGCACCTCTGCATTCTCTTTTTCTTCCTAGCTTTATCTTATGGTTTCATCTTGATTCTCCCTTTGCCTTAATTTGTCTATTTTTACCCCTATGTTTTTTTTTTAATTTTATTATGTTAGTCACCATACAATACATCATTGGTTTTTGATGTCGTGATATTTTTACCCCTATGTTATCCAGTAGATTTATGTAAACCATTTTGTGTTCATCAGCTTTTGCTTATACTAGGATAATACATGACCCCAAAGCTCAGTGTCTTTTAATGGCATTGGTTTACTTCTCTCTCATATTACATGCCACCTGGCATCTGTGGCTATGGTCTGTGTGTATTCTTCATTCTTGGATCCCAGGATAAAGGAATAACCACTATGTGGGCATGATGTTTTCATGGCATAGGGAAAGAATGGCAGAAACATGAAATGGATTTTAAAATTTGTGTTTGGTCATGAATTGAAAAAAAGAATATAATCAACTGTACCACCAAAATCCTTTGTGGTATAGTAACATTAACTTGAAATTGATGTGGGTAAAGGGATACCATTAAGGTGGATACTTAATAAAGAGGAGATTATGCTAAGTGAAATAAGTCAAGCAGAGAAAGTCAATTATCATATGGTTTCACTTATTTGTGGAACATAAGGAATAGCATGGAGGACATTAGGAGAAGGGAGGGAAAAATGAAGGGGGGAAATCAGAGGGAGAGATGAACCATGAGAGACTATGGACTCTGAGAAACAAACTGAGGGTTTTAGAGGGGAGGGGGGAGGGGGAATTGGTTAGCCCGGTGATGGGTATTAAGGAGGGCACGTACTGCATGGAGCACTGGGTGTTATATGAAAACAATGAATCATGGATCACCACATCAAAAACTAATGATGTATTGTATGGTGACTAACATAACGTAATAAAATAAAATTAAAAAAATAAAGAGTAGTAAGGATGGTTTTAATTTATTAAATTTTTATAGAGTATAATACAGAAGACAACAGGAAGAAGCAAAGAATAATAAACACTTGTATGCTACATTTAAAATGCTCTCATTTCAGTGAGGAATACAGCAAAATATATAAAACCAGCATACATGCATTCACTGTTGAGTGCTTACTTCAGGAATAAAAGAAGTCCTAATTTGCAGAAAGTATGAGTTTAGATAAACTGTCAACCACTGAGTTCCAGAAACTTTAGGATAGTTACTGTGTGAGAACCTGTTAAATGAAGTTAGTAATAAAGATGATATAGTAATAATAGATGGCCTTTATTGAGCATTTACTATATGTTGAACACTTAAAAATCTCATTGTAGTCTCTCAATAAATTTTTGACATATGTACAATTATTATTCTCATTTTACAGATAAGAGTATAAAAAACACAGACACATATTGAGAGACTATTATTTATAAAGTCTGCTGAGCCTGGATGGATTAAGTGAAACATAAGAATGAAAAGGTGTTTATATTTAGTTTGTAAAATGTAAAACTCTTGTGATATATATATATATATATGCATATATATTATATGATTTACATATATATCTATACATCTATGCATATGACTGTTATGAAATATAGATAGATAAAAATTTCCATGATTGTTTGGTTGCAATATTGTTAATCCCATAGACTGAGCTCAAAAGACATTTTTCAACAGATGGAATCAAAGCCTATTTGCAAAGCAATCTCAATAAAGCTTAGAAACATGAGTCCTAAGGGTAGAATCAATTGATAAGATGCTACATTTCTTTATAAGAAACATTGGGGAAAAATAAAACAGTTTGACTTATTGGTGGTGTTTTAATAAATATTTTGAAACCTTGGTACTTTTATTCTTATCATCAAAGTATAGCTCTGTCATTATTTTCTGTTGAACCCACTCCACTCTTTGCCTTTATGTGAGTGAGGAATAGAATTTTGGAAGGGAAAAAATGTAAGGAGGCAAAGATTTCTACATAAAGCTTTTGTTAATGAGCAAAATTTGGGCATTGTATCTTCTATGTGATAAATGTAATATTCAGGAAAAACTGTAGTACAATTAATCATTGTTCATTTTTGTATTTATTACCCTTGGGATCTTTTGGTAAACATTCCATTCTTCTAAAGCAGCAAATTCATCTCTAATATGTAAATATTACATCTTTTTTTGTCTAAAAAGGACCAATTTCTTTTTTTTGGAACATATTGTCAGTATCAAATATGCATGCTGAAAGACAGCGGTCACTAGCTAATAAATTAACAAAACCACTAGGGGATACAGTAATAGTTCACAAACTAAAACCGTATAGTGAAGGGAGATTATTTCTAGTAGTTTTTATGGATTTTTTTTTTTACAGTTTTGTGTTTAAAAATGTAAATCTCAATAGTTTTTTTTTTCCCTTGGCTCTTGTATGACACTTTTCAGTTGGAATAGAACTCAAAATAAATAAGGTTTTGATTTATATATCCCATTTGTCTCAGAGTATAAATGAACAGTGTTTGCCAATTTTGATTATACCTTCTAAAAATTGTTAAATAATTTTGAATGGTTTAAATAGTAATCTTATCCAATCTTATTCTTTTAAATGTAACTTTTATTAAAGTAAAAATTAACTGAAAAATAGAATGGGCTTTGTCCTATAAAGCACTTAGAAGGACACTTCACTTTTGGGATAATCTTGCTACAATGTGTAACATCAACCTAATCATGAGAATATATCAGACAAATCCAGACTGAGGGACACGTTAACTAGGACTTCAAAGTTTCAAGGTCAGAAAAGACCAAGAAAGACTGTGGAATTGTCACAGATGGAGGGTACTAAGACATGGCAACTAATGCAATGTGGGATCATTTGGACCTGAATCAGGAAAGAACCTTAGTAGGAAATCTGCTAAAATTTGAATAAGGTCCGTAAATCATTTTGTTATATTGTATCAACTATAATTTTCTTGTTTTAATGATTATTCTGTGGTTATATAAATGTTAACTTTAGAGGAAACAAGATGCAGGGTAAATAGGAATTCTCTGCCATTTTTGCAAGTTTTCAATAAATCTAAAAAAATTGCAAATGAAAGGAAATACATTTAAATGGGGAACAAACATAAAACTACAACCTCTGAAATCAGAAAAAAAAAAATGAACTCTTATTTTCACTGGAAGAGGTTTAGCACATTTATGTTCACAGACTGAGTGTCTGCCATGCAAGGCATCTTACAAGGTGCTGTATGAGACAGAGAACTGGAGAAAACTTTTTTTTTTAATGTTTTAGAGAAATCATTTTGTAGAGTACCCATGATGACATTTATCAAACTCTAAAATTATGTAATATCTGAACACAAAACACCAAAAGACATGAATGAGCAATCACACTGAGAGGATGATTGAAATATTTGAATCTGGGACACATGGTTGCAGAATTTAGAAGATTCATACAAACAAATATTGATAAAAATAAAATACTGGCTTGGTGGTTGGAGAGGACAATCATACATTGTATGATTATGGGGACTAATGAGTCATGCTTAGAATCTGGGGGTATAAATATAGGGAAATCTGGACTTAATCCAATTGTGACCAATTTTTAATGCTATATTAAGGCCTTTTGCCTTCCCTGTGTAGTCAGTCTTAGATGATCAAAGGATTTTGAGCAAATGGGCCACATGATTAGTTCTGTGTCTCACAAAGTTAATGGCAGTATGAAGTGAAAATGGGAGTGAGGCAAGATGGGTAGCCTGGAGACCAGAGAAGAGACAACGGCAGCAATTCAGAAGCAAGTTACAAAAGACGAAAGGAGAGACTGGCGATAGAAATGAAAACAAATTAAATAGAAAATAGCAAAAAGGAATATCTTTAACTTACTGTGAGTATATCAAGCTACTGTTATCCCTAAAGGTAGAAAAAAAAAAATGAAGATTTGAATGACGATCAGGTAATCAGGTTTCTTTAATAGAAGTGGTAATAATCACAGTTACAATTAACTGATGAGACTGACCAGGGGACTAAGGCATCTTGATTTTTTTTTTCAAGAGTATGAATGAAATCTAATTAGAAATTTAAACTCAGAAATTGAGGGGTACTGTCATCACAGTCACAAAAGCCGAGCTGGGCAATTGTGTTTTTCCGAAATGAGCTAATGAAGTGATTTTATTCATATATCCTAGGGTATTTCTCAAAGTCAGTAACAACTAAGTTTGTTTTTTGTTATTTATTTTTTTTACAGTGGGGTCATTAAAGATGACTTACGAGTATAGAAAGTTGGAATTTGGGTGTAAAAATTTAAGATGAGTGGGAAAACTACCCTAGTTGACAAATAATCTCATTGTCCAGCCTGTAATTCTTGGTTGTACCAAAAATCTGTATTTACTCTAGTAAGAATAGATGCTTTCAAGCAAACAGCCTTACATGTTGAAATGTGAATGATTACTGTTACCCAGTCTTCTATGTTCCTCTTTAAACACTGGAGTGAGCTAGAAGAAAGCTTTTTTATCTATACTTACCACACTGGTGATCCCATTCAGTCTCATGGTTTTAAATTTCATCTCTGTATTTATGACTCCCAGATACAAATCTCCAGCTCACACTTCTCTCTTGAACACCAGACTCATATACTCAGCTGCTTGCTGCACTGAACCAAGCTCTTGATCATCCTCTAAATCCTTCTGCCTTGTTACCCATCAATTCATTTTCAACTTAGTTCCTGAAGTGATTTTGTTAAAACGGAGATTAGTGCATGTTATTTCTTTGCTCCAAACCATCCAAAGGTGTCTCTAATATTACTGTGAAAAAAAGCCCAAATATCAAATTGCAAGGATCTGCAAGGCTTTGCAAAGTCTTCATCTGGCCTGATTTCCTCTATTCCTATTCCCCGTCTTGCTGCTTTCTTTGAGCAGTATTGGCCTCCCTTGTACTTCCACAGCCGTTTTAGGACCATTCCTCCCTCTGAGACTTGGCACTTGCTGTTCCCTCTGGCTGAAGTGCTCTTCCAGATATCTTTATGTTTCATTCCTTTACCTCCTCAGGTCTTAAATCACTCTATAAGTAAGGCATTTCCAGACCACTCTATCTAAAATTTGAAACCTCCTTCTAATCCCTATACTCCTTCCTTCATTTTCTCTTTGGCGGTTACCACCGTCACAATCAATATAGTTTTTGCTCATTTTGTTTTTTGTCTCTTACACACTCATCCAGTTCGAATGTAAACTCCATTGAGGGAAGAAGTTTTGTTTTTTAATGATTCTACACTGAATGGCATATTATAAGTCAGTATTTGTTGAATGAATTAATAGGAAATACCACCTATAGTTAGCTCTGCTTTTATTAATGTATTTATTGAATAAAATATTTTGAACACCTTTGATGTGCTTGGCCTAGGACCTAAGAAGGCAATGCATTTTAGGATCTCTTAGGCTTGTGGGGAGCAGACATGAAAACATGCATTTTTATAGTCCAGTGTTATAAAGGGAAAGGTAAAATTAGGGTTTATGGTCTCTAAGCAGAAAAATATCTCACAGCCTCTCATCTTACTTTTATTCTGCCATCACTACCCTGTAGAAGCTGTAGAGAAAATAACCAATTGGAAGAAGTTGCTTAACTTTTTTTCTTTTTACAAAAGTGACCCAACACTAAGAAGAAACAAATAAAGGCTGTGAACTTCAGTTCTGCTTTAGATTTAATTCTAAATTAAATTCGTTTGTATTTCCAATTTGAATGGTTTTCTATAAGGTGGGTCATAATCCCTGATAAACAGCTATTTCGAGGAAGTTTGGCACAATTCTTCATTATGCTTCTTCAGGCTGAAGTTCTGGCAATTCCTTCACATAAGCTGGCTCTGCTGAGTGGAAGATACAGAATGAGAATACGTTGGCAGCAATCATTCTCTTTCATTTTCTTCTGAATCAGTCCACAGCCCATGGATTCTGTGAAATAACAAAACTGACTGTTACAAGGTTATAGTCACATTCCCATCTCAGCACCAGCATTTGAAATCTCTTGGGCATTTTAAGGTTGGAGATTTATGTTTTATTTGTACCTCAGGATTATTCTGAATCATATATCTATAGATATAAAAGAGAGGGGGGCAAAAAGTGTTCACAAACAACAATAGCATAGCCATTAAAATTTGTCTTACTTAAAAAAGAAACATTTGATTTAGGATTCTCAATAATTTTTTTCTAAAGGATTGAGGTTGAGATATGTAGGTCTATATTTGTTTTGTTGCCAAGAGTGGGCTGATAATACCACAGTGACCAAAACGATGATGAAATTCCCATTTATAAGAGAAATGGTTGTACCCTGTCTACCACAAAGGGGAAAAATGCTGACATATTCATCATTGTTATGCTTTCTTGCCACAGTTTATTCTCTTCTACATTCTGCAAAAGTTCTTGAGGCTCTGTGGCTTCATCAATCATAGGCTGTTTATTATTTCACAATCGTGACTATACATCATAGACAAATTCAAAAGCCCTTTATGTTACTCTACCACATTCAGAGAATATTTTTTTTCATAGAGGCCAGTTAGTGTTTTTATTAATCTTACCAACATAGAAAAAAGATATTAAATATTATTGATATAAACTTTAGCAGAGATGGAACTCTGTCAAAGTGTGTGATCGCTGCCTTTGGAGCAGACCTTTCCAGGGACAGTGCAGTACTATTTTTACATTTGGTGAAGATTTAAGTCAGATGACAAACATAAGGTACCTTTTGTGAATTACCAGATGGTAGAAATTTGTACGATGTTTTTGTAATGCTGTTCACTTATTCACTTGCTCCTCCATTTGAGAGTTTGTCTCACAGAGAGTATACACACACACATCTGCATACACATGCATATATATATGTATATATATATATTCACATACATATATGTATATCTGTGCTTATGATATATGTATATATCATAAATTTGTTTATAAAAATATATATGCACACATATATACTCATCTGTACACATATATATGCATTCTGTTTTATGATCTCTATATAATTCTATAGATAATAATACATAGAATTTCTAAAAGGTATAAGGACCATCCAGATTTTCAAATTATTTTGTTTTGGTGGCTATTCAGGTTTATTAGGAGAAGAATTATGAGTTTATGAATCACTGATCATTTCCTCTATTCTCATGAGAATAAGGAGATATTTCAATGATACACAGTCAGCAAAGCAGAGGGTATTCTCAGACGAGCTCACTGTTGCCACCTCTATTGCCAAGGGGAAGACACAATCATTCAAGTCAGTTATTGGGAATTAAAACCAACATGATTCATTAAACAGAGATGTTTTACTCATTATCTAAATGGTTTAAAAATTGAATTTCTTGTGCAACTGTTGCCTCAGAGACTCATAGATGGTTTTTTTGTTTTTCAAGAATATTCTCTGTAGCATCTATGGAAACACTGTTACTTTCTTTGAAGGATACCTTCTTCACTTGCAACCAAAAACACATTTTTAAGCAATCACATTCCCTTTTGTCAGTCTGAATCAGCTGAAATATTTGGAGTTATCAACCTCTTGTAATAACCTGAGATACCAATTTTACAGTGGATAACTGGGATGTAGTTTATCCCAAGCTAATGTATGTCTGAAGCCTTTTGGATAGTTATATTGATTCGGATAGGTATAGATCTAACTTGCTTGTGTGAATAACAGGCTGTAGTTTGAAGTAGCTCTGTAATTCCAGATTCATTTTGGTGTAATCCTTTAACTTCGGATGCTTACAGCTGTCACATTCCTTTCACCACCAGCACTCTAAAATCTGGCTATACTTGATAATCATTTGTTTCTGTAATTTCTTTATCGCTGCCTTAACTTAGGAACAGAACAAAGGATTTTTTTAGACCAAAAGATACCAAACTATGATGGCTGATTTATGTGATCAAAATATTTTGTAGACTCTCTACGAGATAATTATGCTTGTAGTAGCCATACAGTGAGAAATGCATAATGACAAAAATCTCTTATGTTTTATTACTACATCATCTATGTATGTTTTAAAAATACTAATGCATGTTTTTTTATCTAGTATGGATTTTCACAGTCCTTTCAGTAATTAGTATCCCCTCTCAAAGTTCTCTCTCTTGTAGCATGAGAACCAGTGATGTGGAACAGTTATATTAGGTGGGTGACATTAGGTGTCCCATGACCTTTCCTATTTGGCATTTGATATATTTTCCAAAAAAATGTAATAGAGCATGAAAATAAGAAAGACCTGCTCTCTCATTAATTATCATATCATCTAAGTGCTCCTGGGACTTACTGTAGACCAAGGATCCTTTGAATTAAGTAAATAGATGTGACTGATAGAGATAGACTGATAAGAAAATTTCACATTTGAAAGGGAACTGAGCAACTACATAGCCCACCCACTTTTTTTTTTTTTTTTTAACCAATAACCCAAACAGGTTAAGTAACTTGTTAAGGTCACACAAGTTGTTGATGGCAAAGCAGGCCTAAACCTGGGTTATACAAACTTTGAAGACATCTAAAAATATAGCATGCTGCTATTGCAGTATCAGTTGCAGAATTGTCCAGAAGATGGAGGTGTGGAGGTTGAAATGATCTCACAACCTGGGGAGTAGTAGCTGTTAATGTATTCTGTATACTTTAGAGGCAAAAACATATGGCTTGGTATCAGAAGTGAAAAGCAAAGTAGATTGTGGTAGAGTGAATTCTGGATTTGGAGTCAGAATTGCTCTTCTAAGAAGTCTCAGTGCTACCACCAACTAGATCTGTGACCTATGGTGTATCCTTTAAATATCCCTAACCCTCTATTCCTTTTCTGTAAAAATAGGAATAAAAATACAGTCCCTGCCTACCATTTAGGGAGGTTGAAAGAATCAGAATCAGTATTTGAAAATAGTTAATTTGTACAGTGCTTGCGATAAAGAAAAAAAAGGAGTACACTTGAATAAATTGTGGCATTCCTCTGTGCCACACATTGTGCAAAATGTTGGGAATATAGTACTGAACAAAATAGATAATACTCTAAGGATTTTTCATTCTGGCAAAATGAATACTTAGATATGGCATTATATAATTTACTAGGAGCTTTCTTATTCATTGTCCTGCTTGAGCTTAAAAACAGTACTAGGCAGACAGGATAGATCAAGTAATAATAATAACAAAACAACAACTAACATTCCTGTCCTTGTGTGTAAAAGAATTTCAGATTGTTTAAATATAGCTATATGGTGGTGAAGAAAGAAGACCACGATTGGGATAAGGGGAATCATAATACTAGACGCCAGTAAAGCATCTGGGCATTCCATTCTATGTGGTGATAAACATCTTAGAGTCATATGATCATATTGAGCTTTCAGTAGATACAGGTAGTTGTTTTTATCCTGATATTATCGGTTGAGAAACTAAAGCTTACAATCACTGCGTGTCTCACTAGCTGGCCCATCTAATGAGTGGAAAAGCAAGGATTTGACTCTAGAACACCCTGGCTCCAAAGCCTAGGTTATCTCCATTGTGCCAGGCTCCTCCCACACACCACCGTGCTGACCATGTCCAGAACATGAGCTCCAGTGCTAAAAACCAGATTATCAAATTCAGTAGCATCACACCAGTTAATCCCATTTCTGATTTTGCTCTGTCAGTGGTTCTAAAATCCTACCTAGCTCATCAGGCTTAAAACCGAAGTTGAGTTGTTCTTATTTGTCACCTTGTGTGAAATAAGTTGCCAATTTCTGTTTTACTTTCACATTGTTTATAGTCCTGCTGCTTCTGCGTGGTTTTGACCTGGTTAATTCTTCTAGTAATTGTTGCCAAAGCTCCAGACTAGCAACCCTGGCTTGGATCCATTACCTGCCTCATCCAACTGTCTTAGTGTGTACCTCTCCATTTGCAGACCATGAAACAAGGCTTCAGGTGCTGGTAGTTTATTTGAAACATGATCCCCGGTCACCCTGGTCAGGGAATGGGGAAATGAGAAGGAAAAGAAGTCAGCCGATGAAGAGTGTGTTATCAACGAAGTCACCACTGTGTATGGCAGGAGTTCCTAAGTGGAGAATCATGGGAGCCACGGTAGAGCATCTGCCTCAGAGTTGCTTTGTCTGATGGTCACTGGAGCATCATTCATACACCAGCTCCCATCGGTCACTGGCTTAGGGCTATTCCCTAAGAGGCTCTAAGTCTTCAGCTCTTTGTGCTTATAGTGCAAGTAGATAGAGCTACTCAGACAACTAGAGAGGGCCCTTGGGCCAAAGAACTAGCTCTGACAGAAGTCAAGCCAGAGTGCACAGAAAAGATACTGGCCATGAGAAAGTGTCTGGGACACTGAGCATGTCTTTTCCGTCAGCCTATATATTGTTTCCAAAGTAATCTTAATGTATATTTCTGCTGGAGGAAGATGCATTAGGCTGCTCACAGCTCACTGTGTGACTTCCAACCTTCATACCTGTTCTTATACTTTTCTTGAATATTGTTTTCACCTTTATTTCCAAATCCACAAAATCAATTGTTACCCATTTTTAAATGATACATGTTGTATAGGTATTTGTGATTATATTCTATCTTACTTTATATCACAGCTTCTTTCATCCACTGGCACAGTGATGCAATAGAAGCTTAATAAATGTTGGTGGACTCACTGTCTCAGTGCATACCAACTTGTGAACTTGTCATTGTTCAAAGAAAACAGAAAAATTCTAAATATGTAACTTTCTGAAATTACTACATAGTAACTAGACTTGTTTCTAGAAATTAATGCCTCGTATCCAGTGAATAATAGCAACCAATTTGATCAGTTACAGTATCAGTACTTCCAAATAGCTTTACATTTTGAAGATCCAATAATTGATAGCTCTTAAAGTAAAATAATCTTTGGTCTTTGTATCTGTTTCCTGTTGCTGCTATAATAAGTTACCACAAACGTAGTGGCTTAAATAACACAGATTTATTATCTTATAGTTCTGGAAATCAGATGTGTAGAATGGATCACACTGGGCTAAAATCAAAATGTTATCATTCCTTTCTGGGGACTCTAGAGAAAAATCTGTTTTCCTGCCTTTTCCGGCTTCTGGAGGCTGCCTGTATTCCTTGGCTTTTGGAATTCTCCTATCTTCAAAGAAAGCAATGACCTGGTTAAGTCTTTTTCACATTACATTGTAAGTTTAAAGCTTTCATAATTACACTGGGCCCACTTGCATAATCTAGGCTTATCTCCACCTCATAAAGTTGGCTGATTAGCAACACTTAATTTCATCTGCTACCTTAATTCCCCTTTGCTAAGTAAAGTAACATATTTATGGGTTCAGGAGATTAGGATGCAGACATCTTTGGGAGGCCATTATTCTGCTTACCACATTTGGGATGTCTCATTTCCCCCTCTTCAACTCAGTAAAATAATCACATTCATTTGAATTAATCTGGTAAAATATTTAAGATATAATCCAAAGCCTTTGATGCTAGAGACTAAGTTGTGGTTTCAACAAACGGAATCTCATATATCATTAAACAATATGGATATTTCATTTTGAAAAAGAAAAGTTAATTTAGAAAACTAGAAGATTTGTGTGTAATAATAGTTTTTCTACCTGAGCCTTTTAAAATTTTCAAAATAAACTTGTCATTTGCATCATTTCATAGCTGATTTTATTGTATTTTTATTATTATTTTTAAATTTTTATTTCATAGCTGAACTTAAAGAAAATTACTTAGGGACATCTGGCTGGTTCAGTCCAAAGAGTGTGCGACTCTTCTTGATCTCAGGGTTGTGAATTCAAGTCTCTCATTGGGTAAAAGTAAGAAGTTACTTTTATTTTATTTTATCTTATCATTTTTTATTATGTTCAGTTAGCCACTGTATAGTACAGCATTAGTTTTTGATGTAGTGTTCAGTGATTCATTAGTTGAGTATAACACCCAGTGCTCATCACAACATGAGCCCTCCTCAATACCCCTTACCCAGCCACCCCCGTCCCCCCCCCCCGCCCCCTGAAACCCTCAGTTTGTTTCCCGGAGTCCATAGTCTCTCGTGGTTCGTCTCCCTCTCTGATTTCTCCCCCTTCAGTTTTTCCTTCCCTTCCCCTATGGTCCTCTGTGATATTCCTTCTGTTCCACATATGAGTGAAGCTGTATGATAATTGTCTTTCTCTGCTTGACTTACTTCACTTAGCATAATCCCCTCCAGTTCCATCCATGTCAATGCAAATGGTGGGTAATCATCCTTTCTGATGGCTGAGTAATACTCCATTGTATATATGAACCACACCTTCTTTATCCATTCATCTGCTGAAGGGCATCTTGGCTCCTTCCACAGTTTGGCTATTGTGGACATTGCTGCTATGAACATTGGGGTGCATGTGCCCCTTCCTTTCACTACATCTGTATCTTTGAGGTAAATTACTTTAAAAAAATCTTAAAAAAAGAAAATGACTTATACTCACCACAATGAGCAAATTAAGCCATTTAGCTAATAGAAATCTGTCACAGTGTGGATATTACATCTGTAATTGATTCCAATAACATTTCAAGGACATTAGAAAGATCTGCTGCTCATCATTAGACTGAGACCCTACACAATAATCCAAAAATTGAATCCTAGGATAAACATGCAAACTGAACACAAGAAGAAAATGTAGTCTACAGAACAACTAGAGAGAAAACTTGAAAACCATCTTCCATAAGCTCTTTTCTTTTCTTGGGAAATGGTTGCTGTTTGTCAGAAATAGCATGTGTTAGGTCTTGCATGCTCATGATCCACATCTATTAGAAGAGATTGATTTTCTGAGATCTCTATTTATACTCCTGCTTTCAACAAGGCCTTACATACATATGTTTCCTGTGGTGCTCACCCGGGTCTTCATTTCCCAGTAATTGTTCATGATTTGGACATTCCTAGTTCTCTTAATCAAGAATGGCTAGTTGATGACTTCTTAATCCTGTTTTTTTTTTTTTATTTCTTAGAATTAAAATTGTTACTAGCTAATCTAGAAAATTAATCCCCAAAAGGGGGATTCTTCCTTCCTCTAACATTATAAAGAATGCATATTACCAGTTGCCCTCTGGAGAAGCATGGTTGTAAAATGATTAAGCTAAGTCCTTAAATAAAAAAGATTAGAATTTATGGGCGCCTGGGTGGCGCAGTTGTTAAGCGTCTGCCTTCGGCTCAGGTCATGATCCCAGAGTCCTGGGATCGAGCCCCGCATCGGGCTCCCTGCTCAGCGGGAAGCCTGCTTCTCCCTCTCCCACTCCCCCTGCTTGTGCTCCTGTTCTTGCTGTCTTTCTGTCAAATAAATAAAATCTTAAAAAAAAAGATTAGAACTTAAACAGTAATATTAGTGCTTTCTTCTTCAAAACAATCATTTTGAGAAGACAAGCTTTTATTCCAGTGACCCTGACATTTATGTAGTATCATCAGTGAATCAATCTGTTGTTCACCCACTTGGTGCCAAAAGAGTTTTTCTTCATTTCATAAATTCTGTCCCCTTTTATAGCAATTTTAAATGCTTCCTGAGATGAGGTGTGCTATAAAAATATGCATGTAAAATAAAATCCGCTCTTAATTTACAGAGTTCAGAGTTTTTGTTAAGTTGAAGTTAACTGAATGAGGCATCATTTGTTTTTTGACTTGAACCCTCTATAGCGAAAGTTCCATTGTCGTCTTGAAATAAGTCCATTTTTCCAGGACTGGCTAAAAGCCCAGTTTAGTAGGAAACCTCAGGTGCAGTCATTGTTTTCATTAACTGCTTTTTTGTTAAAAAACCATTCATACAATAATATGTCCACCCAAAATACTCAGAAGTGGATGACTTTACTTTTGCTGATATTTAAGTTGTGAAAAATTGCAGAGATTTTTAACTAAAATTTAGCATAGTGATTCATTTCATGAGTCTTTTCTTTAAATATGAAATAGCACCAGGACACCTGGGTGGCTCAGTCGGTTAAGCGTCTGCCTTTGGCTCAGGTCATGACCCTGGGGTCCTGGGATCGAGTCCCACATCGGGCTCCCTGCTCCTCGGGAAGCCTGCTTCTCCCTCTGCCTGTAGCTCCCCCTGCTTGTGTGCACTCTCTTTCTCTGACAAATAAATAAATAAAATCTTCAAAAAAAATGTTTTTAAATAAAACAAAATCTTTAAAAAAAGTATTAAAAATAAATATGAAATGGCACCTTGAATATAGGAATTTCAAATATGCATGCTTTAAAAAAAGTGGACTGGAAATGTCTTACAAGCAAGGATTTTGTTAATTGCATCTTCACTTTAACATGAAATTAGTTATTGTTTTAGCTTCTTTATGAGTCATTACTTTTGCTTTTATTTTTCTAACATGTGTTAACATTATACTGTGATGAGCATGTAAAAATTATTATATATTAATAACTTAATATATAAATCTAGTGACTTATTTATACTATATATATTTATAATTATTTAATTTACTTAATGCATCTCTTCCCCTCAACAATATTGCAAAGAATGTTTTACTAATGCAATTGTACAGTGAGGAATCAGAGCTAAGGGAAGATAAGTACATAAGCCCAAGGGCTCTCAGCTAGGCAAAACTCAAACCTTGGTCTGTCTGACTCCAAAGATGGGTCTAATTCCTTTTTAGTATGCTACACTATTTGTAAATTTTCCATGGACCTAGCGTGGTGTGTCCTGTTGAGTTGAAGCATATTTTGCAATGAAGAAATGACAGTGAAGGAGATGGCAGAGAAGATCGTGATTGGGACACCTGTTGAGCTATATTCTTAAAACCGAAGACTTAGAAGTCTACCCTATAGGCCACAGTTAGCATTATATTCTTTTAGAAAAATACAAAACAGGAAATGGCATCAAGTGTCCTTCTGCCTTGAGAGTTGTCCTCCTAGCAGCCTATGTAGCAGTCCCCAGAGCCATCACAGAACGTTATGTTTTAACCACCACTTCCTCCCACTTCTTATACCATGGAATAAGTCATATTGGGCAGGTGTGTGAATCACCCAGCCTTAAAAGCCTCATTCTCCAGTAGCCATTACCTCTTGTATCAAATCTGTAGTCATAGCTTCTGAGAACGTGCCCACTTACAAGTCTTCACACTGAGGGAAGTCCAAAGATATGATGTCCAGATCAGGCATTTATAGTTCATTTATAGTTCCTTCTAGTCCACATGAGATTTACTAGTCAGGACTCACTTTTACCATGATCATGTGGCATTATGACATATTTGATGTACCACCTACATCTTTTTCCAGATGATCAAAGCTAGAAAGTTTATCCTATATCACATTCAAATGCACAACATGAAAAGGATTTGGTTACCCTTTACCCCCCAAAAAATTAGAGTGGGGTTCTTGAAAAGTAGATTTTTGGGTTTGTTCTGTTAATAAGGATGATATTTAGGTATGATCTCACATGTTGATGGCTGAGATGGGGTGGAGGTAAAAATCTTTGGAGTTTAGGAGATAAAAGAACTGGGAGGCCAGGGTGCGAGACCACCTTTGCATATGTTGAAATAACGAAAATGTGGATGGGTGAATGGAACGGTGACTCAAGCTCTAGAACTCTTACTAAATGATGAAGAGGTCTGCTTCTGACTATAGCTGAGGGAATATAGGTGAAGGGTTCTGGCACCATGAACTTCAAGCAAGCCAAATTTATTAGAGAAAGAAGAGAACAGTTCATGTGGAAGAAGCATCTGGCAGCAAGGAAAACACCTTCTCTATCTCCCATTTCCACTCTTTATTTTTTTTAATTCATCGAAGTATTCTGAAATATTCTAACAAAACTATCTGATTGTAAGAAAGCAAAAAAAAAATACAGTTTATATACATTATTATGTTTGTATATGCGTGCCAATACCATTTCTGCAGATCGGTTGTGAGTATAACTAGGATTTGTAATGAATCAAAACAAGAACAGCCACACTGCTTGTGTTAATATAGGGAGTAACATGTTAATATGAAGAATAATATGTTGATATAGAAAATGTTTGTAAGTGTTAATACAGGGACTACATGGTGTAGCTTTGTTATTGGATTATTATTTGGATGCATCTTTTGATAACATAGAAGAAATGAATGTGAATTCTAAATAGTCCATTTATTAGCTGCATGATCTTGGGCAAATTAGTTTACTTCACTAAGCTTCAGATTTATTTCCTAAGAAATGAGTACACCAATATTACCTACCTTACAGGATTGAGTCAGGATTAAATGACATAATGCACATGAAGAGTTTAGCACAGTGACTGGTGTAGCTAATGCTTATTAAAGGTTAGCTATCATTGTTATTGCAATATATTAAATTGCCTTTTTTAAGAAAAAGGTAGTTCCCCTGGTAGGTTAATATGAAGAGTTAAAAGAAAGTCAAAAGAGTAATCTGTTCAGTTATTTTCTGAAATAAAAATATATAATACTATAATGACCAGAGTCCCATGTGATAGGAGAGAATAAATAAAGTATTAAAAGTAGAACATTTGTGCCCTTGAATTTAATTTCTTTCACCCTTAATCCTTGGGTTATTTAGCATGACCCTGAGGGATTCGTTCCTTAATTCATTAATGGTGCTACACTTTAAAAAAAACATTTCTGCCCTGCCCCACTCCCACCCTAAAAGTCTCGAGGGTATATTCCTCACAAATATTTGCACTTTCTCTATTAGACGAAAACAGAGGAAAGGGTACCTTGTGTTCCATATTCAGTTCCGAATCCCTGGAAAATGATTCTGATTGCCAGCTGCATTAGGGATGCCTCATTTATCACTTAGCCAGCATTGAGCCTAATTTAGATAATATGCACTTTTAATTTAGTAGTGATATTTAAGAGTATTGCAGTCTGTGGTGTCAGTGTTTATGGGGGAAAAATCTTCTAAATGAGGCTTTAAGAAGCCTCATTGCACTCAGCACACATCTTTTAAAAAAAAATCTGTGTTTTTCGATGGGTATTAAAGAGGGCACATGTTGAATGGAGCACTGGTTGTTATATGCAAACAATGAATCATGGAACACTACATCAAAAACTAATGATGTAATGTATGGTGATTAACATAACATAATAAAATAATATTTAAAAAAAATCTGTGTTTTTCTATTACTATTTCAACTCAAAGATGCCTATCCCAAAGAGTGAGAACCTTCCTCTGTCATCCTTGGGGTCTTGGATAAGTCACTTAATCTCTCACTGCATTTTCTCATTTCTAACAAGAGAATAAAAATGTCTCCTTCACAGATTTATCCTCAGGATTTTAGCTAAATAATACGTTTTAAAAATGAATGCCTCTTACAGAGAAGCTGGCAATCAAAAATTTATCTGTTTTAGTTACTTGACCACTAAAATTATAACTGGAGTTGGTAAAAGCAGTTATATAACATTGTTTCAAAGATGTGAACATTGCCATTTTCACTAGATATGTTGATATGTGGTATGTCTTCCTTCTATAACTCAATTTACATTAAAATTCTTTTTTAACTCTCCTCTCCCAGTATTCAATCTACAGCTTGTGGCACAGTGTACATAATTTTTGGGTAGGATAGTGACTGAGCACATTATATAAAAGATGCATTATTTACCAGATCAAAGGTCAATGTGTTCATAATTTGATATGCCAAGGGTCAGACAGTCCAGAAATGTCTGCAAATTTCTAAAGTGACGTACATTTCTGAAATAAAACTGCCATTTTATAATGGATAGCACATCAACTGGGTAGCCAAGCATGCTTATAAGATTTACATGGCATAGCTCATCAGTGAGGCTCTCCATAAATCCACTCTAGGACAGATTTCCAGATTCCATTTTTAAGTACATCAACATTCTTTTTAAATAAGTCTTTCTCAAGGAAATGATCACAGTTTTGCTCTTGGGACTGAATGTCCCTGTATGGTAGAATATTACATTTTCCGAAAGATCACTTATTAATCTGGTGAACTGTGGAGAGTATACTTTCTGTTTTGGTCTTTGGATGGAGTCATTTTTTTAAATTTTATTATGTTATGTTAACCCCATACATTACATCATTAGTTTTTGATATAGTGTTCCATGATTCATTGTTTGCATATAACACCCAGTGCTCCAGTACGTGCCCTCTTTAATACCCATCACCAGGCTAGCCCATCCCCCCACCCTGGATGGAGTCATTTTTTGATCTTAGTTTTGTTGGATATGTTCATAGCAAAATTACTGTCATTTTTATAGTGAGGTAGAGGTGAAAGTAACTACTGTGATATGGCATTTCATTTTTCTTAATGATATTGTAAAATTTGTTCATTAGATAATGGCAGCTTTGTTCTGATTTTATGTTGATAGATTTTGTTTTACCCATCATTTTGTGTTCCATTCAAGTATCTTCTTTAAAGCACTTTGGATGGATTTCTTCATTTTACTAAACTGATAGGAATAATGAATTGATGATCATACTATTAATAATAGCTACCATTTTCTTAATGTGTACTATTTGCAAACACTGAGCTATGATTTATATACCTAATGTCATATAATTATCAAAGAATCCTGTAAAGTCAGTGTTATCTCATTTTACAGATAACAAATCTTAAGGATAAGCTAGGAGGCCAAATTTTCACTGTAACTCTTGTAGTGAATGTATTCACTGGTTCATTTACTCAGCAAATGTTTATAGAGCACCTACTGTGTGCCAACCACTATGCCAAGGACTGAAAAGAGCAGCATCTAATAAGATATACACATCCACTACCCTCAGAGACCTTATAGTCCATGGGAAAATTTAAAATTTAGCCAGGAATTTACAAAGAAGTGTGACAAGTTTTTATAGGGCAAATGGAAGTTGGTGTATGAACATATAGCAGGGAGACCTAGCCAGGGAGGAGAGAGGACAGGGACAGCCTCTTCAAGAAAAACTTAATCAGCTCGATGAAGGTGCTCAAGTAGAGCAGTGGAGTGGAGCACTAAGCTAGTCATGATGCAGGAGAGAAGGTCCTGTATGGAGAACTTTAAACCATAGTAAGAAAATGAACCTATATTCCAAGGGCTTCCTTAATTATAGAAAGGCTTTGTTCAAAACAGGAATCATAATCCAGGAAACAGCCTTAAATTTTAATATTCCCATTGCTTGATATAAAAGCTAATAAATTTTGAGTAGATATTTCCTGTTGCTGGGGTAAAATGACTTACCCAGTTGAACTTTCACAAACAGCTCTGGGTTTACCTTTTATTTAATAAGTGAAAATGCTAATATTTTCTTTAATACTTTGCTGCAACTTTCTTTTAAACTTGAAAATTTGTGTCTGACTAAAGAAATAAAAAAAAATGTCATCTGCCTTAAATAGTCCTATTCATGCTGTAGTTGAGACAATTGTAAAGATTCAGTTCAGTTCACAAATACCTGTTTAATTCCTGCAGAAAACCATGTATTTGGTGTTTCATGCAGTGGTGTCCAAACATTTTTGCTAATGTAGTTGCATCAGTTAAAATATTTTGAAATGGGTACCCCAGTAGATGTATATTTGTCTTTTAACAAGATCTTCGTATACATGACTATGCTAATATATAATACACATTAAAAACCTAAATAACATAAAGAATTAAAAGAGTAGGATAAAAATAAATAGAAAAAGAAGATGTAAATTTTCTTCTCACAGCCCAGCTGATCAAATCTTGGATATTACCCAGGGAGTGGGAACTCGTTTTGCTTAATGTCACACTGAGGGAAACAAAGATGAATAATCTGTTAATGTCTACCTTCAAGGAGGTAACAAGATGCTAATGAGACAAGTTCACCAAAGCAGAATGCTGTGCTGTGTGCTATTTGAAGTTGGCAGTTGTAGTTCAAGTTAGAAAGGTGTTTTCAGGACTAATTTAGTTGTATATTGGGGCCAAAGAAAGGGAATAATGGGCAACCAGGACTGGAAGGCAGCTTGGCATTGCTTTAGAGCAGTGCTTCTCAAAATGTACCAATGCCTGTAAATCAGCTAGAGATCTGAGCTGGGGCCCGGGAGTCTGCATTTCTGACAAACTCCAGGCGATGCTGGTATTGCTGGTGATGCAGACAATACCTTGAATAGTGAGGCTTTAGAGGACTTTCACATCTAAAGGAGATGTTTGTACTTGATATGGTAGGTAGTAAGCAACCTCTAACGATGTTCCAGCTGGGCGCAACATGATCAAGTTGAACTCTAGGCAAATTAATTTGGCAATAATTTATAGACTGCATAGGAGCAGGCTGAGAATGGAGGGAGAGAGAAAAGTCTGGAGACAGTTACAGGAGTTCAAGTGAGAGGTAATAAGGCCTCTGAACTGGGACACTGGCAGTGGAAATAGGGAGAAGATAACATTAAAGGATATGGTTGAGGCAGAAGCAACCTGAGAAGAGAAATAACAAACTAACACAGGTATAAAATAGAAAACAAATTAAATCCAGGGCTAGAGAAACTAATGAGAAATCTGACCTTTTCTGTTCATCTAGTAATTTAGAAATTTGAATTTTCATAAATTTGAAAACATATGCATAAATTATTTGTGTATTTATAGGAAATTTCCTGGTAGAAAAGATCGCAAAATAAAATCAACATGCTGTAAATGGACAACTGGCTTTGGATGTGTTTATTTTCTTCTCCAATCATTATTTCCAGAAAGAAATGCATATCCTGGCAGTATATGTTCAAACAGGTCCAGTAAATCTCAGTGATTGTAAATAGGGCTTTATCCTTATTGAGCAAACATTTCCTGTTCATCTGCCTCTAGGTGAGAAACATAAATGTTCGAATAAAAATCTTTTAAATTTTTGAAGATTAAGAGTTTGGAGGTGGCAGGGAGAAATATATTTTCATTATAGGTTCTGAATTCTCATAGCTATTTTCTGCTGTTTGGCCACTTCTTTGTGACCTGACTTTATGCTGCACATAGACACCATGACATTCACTTGACTAGCGTGTGTCTGTGTCTGGCTGCTTCTACTGGACGCTAAGTTCCCTGAGAGACAAGACTGTGGCTTACTTATTTCGTATCCCCAGATCCCAACACAGATGCTGAATAAACTGACTTTTGAATGAATGAGTGAATTATCCCAGAACCTAAAACAGATGTGAGCACAGAGAAAATTCCCTTTGAAATGAATAAATGTGTGAATGAAAGAATGAATGTTGACTTAGCCCTAACCATGGCCATTTTCCAGATTCTGTTTTCTGTATTGCTAGATAAGGACCAATCTTAATCATCCCAAAGTTTGCAATCAGTATTTCACTCATCCATGTCCAAACACTATAAGCAGCCTTTATATTATATGGTGACTTTGAAATCAAAAGGCTAAATCTAAATTTTATTTATTATAGGCCAATAATTAATGTGGTTTGCCTTATAGTTTAAATGTTACATTTCTTTACCTCAAATCAGTTTACCATTTTTTCACTCACATAGACTTTTCTACCAACCTTTTATGATTCTCATTTTTATTTTTTTTAATGGTTTCATTAGACTCCATTATTGTTGTATATGTGTGTTAGGAAAAACCCTCAATTCTTTTATGGGTATTTTGTTACTGTCCTCAGTAGTGTAAAGTGGGAGTTACTATTGGTGAACATAAACATGGTTGAACAAAGGACTGTGGCCATCAGCTCTTTCTGCGCTATGCATACACAGCCTCCGACTTGTGATTGTAATTGTGGTTAGGTCATCAGGATGTCAGTTTTTGAAGTAGAGGCTGACCCGTAGTTTTTGCTGAAAAGTGCCTTACATTCAGATTGGATTCTGTATCAGGTTATTATTCCTGCTGCGCTCTTGTTTCCAAACTTTCCAGGCTTCTAGCATGTTGTTTTAAATTAATTTTCACTTATCCTTTTTAAATGTTTACATTTTGAAGAATCGTAGAAATGAGCAGAGCCTTAGAGACCAGAATCTAGTTGAATCCTTTTGTGGTAGGGATGGTGAAATAAAAACTTAAATTGATTAAGTCACTTTGCAATGGACACCATAGCTAGTTATTGACAAAAATAGAGTGAAAATGAAAATACCCCCAATCCCCAGCACAGTGATTTTCTCTTATGTTGTATTACATCATTAAAGGATTTTATAGTATCCCTGTGGCCAGCAGAAAAGCTATGTTTAATGTTCAAGCCTGATTTATTGTGAACATTCATTTTATCTATGATAAAAGCAAAAGATATTTTGAAAAAGCACTTCCTATATGGCACCATATGTCTTAAATTTGTAATGAAATCTTTCGATACCCTCCCAGTTTATTGATGTTCCAAAAGATTTGCTAAGTTTGTAGATTCATTTTTCTAAGCTTTGTCAATAAGGGTAATATTTACTCATGTGATACTTCAGTTCAAAATTTTATGACTACACATTACCTCTATATAAAAATAACTGAATGTGCATGGGGATTTTACTGTTTGGTTCAGCATGAGAGTTCATTGATCTAAATACAAATTCTGAAAATCAGTTTGTGATTTACACTCTCATGTGTTTTTGTGCTGGAGAGCAGTCATTGATATGTAGAATATAACTTATGTTAATGCTCATAGTCTGTGGCATTTCACAGGATAATGAGGGATGATAATGCAAGGCTAGTGCACATGGTTCTCTTAATGCCTTCATTCTTGGCAGTAAGAGATTGAATGAGGCAACCTTTTACACAACCTATTTCATTCCATTTTCATAGGAAGCTATCGTTGAATTTATCAGTGACTTTATTTCTACCTACTTACTGTTATGAAGTAATCTTAATGGCTTGAAGAACTCAGAGCCTCTTAAATCTACTTCGAATTTCTACTTTTCTCTATTTCTTTTAAGTTTTTATTTTAATTCCAGTTAGTTAACATACAGTGTTATATTAGTTTCAGGTGCACAATATAGTAGCTCAGAACTTCCATACATCAACCTATGGTTATCACAAGTACATTTGTCATGATCTACTTTTCTCTGTTTCCACTACCAGCAACTTACTTCAAACCACCATCACCTGAACAATTGCAACTGCATCCACTCTTGTCCTGTTTAGTCCATAGTTTACTCAGCATTCAGGCCTATGCTTTAAAAATACAAATGTGATCCCATCACTCTCTGGTTTAAAACCATTCAGTAACTTACTGTTGCTCCCAAATTCTTACTGTATCTAACAGTTCCCTGCCTGAGTTATTCTCTTTCCCCCATCTTCATCCCATCCATCTCTCCTTTTACTCTTGCTTTCATAGCTTCTACCCTTCATAAAAGCACATGCTTTGGCCTTGTCATCTTGGGGCCTTTGCATGTGCTCTTTATCTATCTGCAAAATAATTTTTGCCAATTTATCAGCACTGTTTCAGCCAGTTATCTCCCTTTTATACATGAATTTTCAGATTTAATGTCACTGCCTTAGGAAAGTTTTTCCTCACTTTAAAAACTAGGTTAGAGGGGTGCCTGGGTGGCTCAGTTGGTTAAACGTCTGCCTTTGGCTCAGGTCATGATCCCAGGGTCCTGGGATGGAGCCCTGCATTGGGCTTGCTGCTCGGTGGAGAGCCTGCTTCTCCCTTTCCCTCTGCCTGCCACTCTGCCTACTTGCACTTTCTCTCTCTCTCTGTCAAATAAATGAATAAAATCTTAAAAAAAAAAAAAACTAGGTTAGAATTTCTTGTTATATACCTTCTAACACTGTGCATTTCTGCTTTGTAGCAACAGTCATAGATTATTAATTGTAATGCTCATTGTATTTATATATTAGCTTTATGCTAAGTAAGGCCATATCTCCTTTGTTCACCATTGTATCATGAGAATCTGGCATATTATTTTTGAACATGGTGGGTTCTCACTAATCTTTCTTCTGCTTATCAAAGCTCAATTTCCTACTAGACTTGATGAACTTGAGGTTGATAAATACAATGTAGGAGAGTAGTCTTCAGAATGGTGCTTTGAATTTCAAAGGACCCAAAATGAATTTATTAGTAAGAAAATATTGGAATGCCTCTTCAGTTTACTTTATTATGTAAAATTTTTTGGTGCCCACTTTATATTTTATATAATATATTGTAGAGTATTACAGGTGAATAATTTATAGGAGATAAATGGAGAGAATATGTAGTCACTCCGTTCTTATTTTCTCTTTCCTTCCATCTTTTCTTCTTTTCTTTTTTTAACCTAATAGTGTTACATGATCAAAAAGTCTGAAGACTATTGAAGGAGAACAGCTTGATTTGTTTTTACTTATTCTGTATGTACTTTAATAAGCAGAGAAAAGCATGTCTTTTAACTTGCCATTGTTGGGCCTACATTTCTTTTTTTTTTTTTTTAAAGATTTTATTTATTTATTTGACAGAGAGATACACAGCTAGAGAGAGAACACAAGCAGGGGGAGTGGGAGAGGGAGAAGCAGGCTTCCTGCAGAGCAGGGAGCCCGATGCGGGGCTCGATCCCAGGACCCTGAGATCATGACCTGAGCCGAAGGCAGATGCTTAACGACTGAGCCACCCAGGCGCCCCGGGCCTACATTTCTACCCTATAATCCCTATAATTCAAAAATTACTCTGTTATAATTTGTTTTCTCTCTCTCTCTCTCTCTCTCTCTCTCTCTCACACACACACACACACACACACACACACACATTATTTTCCTTCCCAAATGAAAGGTAGTGGGCAAAACAATAGCAGTTTCATATTAAAGACAATAAAGTTGATAGTGTTGTAAAATCATGTTACTCTTTTTTTTATTGTTATGTTAGTCACCATACATTTCATCATTAGTTTTTGATCTAGTGTTCCATGATTCATTTTTTGCATATAACACCCAGTGCTCCATCCAATATGTGCCCTCCTTAATACCCATCACCAGGCTCACCCATTCCTCCCCTCCTAAAACCCTCAGTTTGTTTCTCAGAGTCTGTAGTCTCTCATGGTTTGTCTCCCCCTCCGATTCCCCTGCCTTCATTTTTCCCTTCCTATTATCTTCTTCTTCTTCTTTTAATTTTTTTTAAACATATAATGTATTATTTGTTTCAGAGGTACAGGTCTGTGATTCATCAGTCTTACACAATTCACAGCGCTCACCATAGCACATACCCTCCCCAGTGTCCATCACTCAGCCCCCCCATCCCTCCCACCCCCCACCACTCCAGCAACCCTCAGTTTGTTTCCTGATATTAAGAGTCTCTTATAGTTTGTCTCCCTCTCTGGTTTCATCTTGTTTCATTTTTTCCTCCCTTCCCCTATGATCCTCTGTCTTGTTTCTCAAATTCCTCATATCAGTGAGATCATAAAAATCATGTTACTCTTATTTTTGTTCTGGTGTCTTTCCTAATCTATGCTATATATGCCAGAAGCTATAAGTATTTAATATAGGATGAATAAAAGACATTTAAACATCAACCTCCCCACCTTACCTACATTATCAAGAGTAGAGTAAAATGAAATAGACCAAGAAATTAGCTTATTGGAAAATATCCAAATGGATTGTTAGATGTAATGGTAAATGTGATATGATACCTCTATCATTTTAAATTGAAATATTCAGCAAAGGGTGTTTTTTGCCTAGTTTTATATTTTTGTGGCTGTTTTCTTTTTTTTCTTTCTAATTTTTTAATGGATTCTGTAGGTATAGCCTGAATCCATAGCCAGTGCCTAACCGTAGAGGTTATTTTACCCTCATTTTGTGGTGTCATTATGTTGTAAACAACAACAACAAAATTATTGGTAATGATAATATTACAGCAGCTTTATTTATTTGCCTGACTTCGGTAAATTTCAAAACTTCCTTAAACACAATTAAAGCCAAAAAATCTCATGTGACAAAGAAGCCAGAAAAATTCATCAGAAAAATAAATAAATCTTGAATGAGTGTATATTGAAAGAATAGATGGTCATTTAGTTAAAAAGGGAATTTCAAACTACCTGGTAGGATCTAATTTAATTATTCTTAACCATGGTTTCTAAAAGAGTATTCATTGTTGCCTCCTTTAAGTTTAATGAAAATAATTACCAGATCTCTCTGTTATCTGGAAATGGAGTACATAAACTAGATCATTAACTTGAAAACATTATCGGGGTCCTAATGTTTCACTAATGGGATTTTACACATTTAAATGAAGTAAAAAAGGAGAAGAAAATATGTGATAAAATAATTATATTTAATATCTACCTGTGGTTGATGGCAAAATCAAATGTCACTTTGAAACTCTGTCCTTTTCATAGTAATTGTTTATAAAAGAAACAATATAAATTATTCTTGGGAGTCTTTCTTATACCTAATAGATTGCAGTTCAAACATTTTCCATGTAACCTGAAAAAACTCTTACTATTAAAATGGAAATTCTGTAAGGTATAAGCTTAATTTGTACCCAATATTAGCAATAGAACAAAATTTTATACAGATTACATATAATTCAACAAATTATTGCATAATGCTACTTCTTAGGTGGAAATAAAATGTTTTATATTGTAACTATTTGTACTTTTTTGTGGTATCAAAAATGATCTTTTTCCTTTTTCTGGTCAACTTCCTGCAGAATCCCTCTTTCTAAAGCATGTCCAAAGTTCGATTCATATAGAAATCACTTTCCCGAGAAATCTATGCCTATCTGAAAACAGCCAATATTTCTTGGAGTTTTCTCAGGCAGTGCCCCCCACAAAACCATTCTTACTTGATAAGAAAAAGCTAGATATCACTTCTGCATTTTATTATTCATCAGAAAGACAGGGACTAGATATGTTTTCTACGGTTGCTATGGGGATTTGACAAGACTAGATGGGAAGTTGAAGGCTGGTATTTGAGCTGACTTGCAAATGTATTTTCTCTTTTTAGGTTTAGAAGTTTAATATAACTATATGATTTTGGATTATACAACCCTTCTCAGTATTGCTTTGTATAGGTTGGAAGTGTCTTTTACTAGTAAATTGGTAGATATGATTAATGAATATGCAACATGCATGTAGAAGTGATCGGTACACAATGTTTATAGCAATTTAAGAAATCAAATTGAAAAGTCACTGTAAGTTATGAAGAAAAATGTGTAACATTCCAACCCTTTGATAAAATTTCTTTGAAGTCAGTATGACCACGTAATTACTTTTGGTATTAGATATGTACTTTTTATCTTTATTTGAACTCAGTTAACTTTAGGGAAATGCTATAATTAAAAAGTATCCTATGCCTCCAGCTGTTGTACTAGATGCTTTAAGGATACAGATATGAATGATTAAGTGAATGGTGAGAAATTACATTTAATAAAGTATGATCATTATTTGAATTCTGTGTGGATGGTGGTTTACTTCCTGTTACTGAGTATTGTACCCATTATATTGAAGTCATAGGGCAAAATTCAAAGAGCATGGGCCCTGGAATTCAAATGCATTTGTGTATGAATGACTTGAACTATTCTGGGCCTTAATATTTTCACATGTGAGTTGGGTGTTAGATTTCTTACTTTCCCAGCAAGTGGTAGGGATGGCATCATGATTATTTTGTAAAGTCAAAAGATAAGTAAATCATAATATCTAGACAGTTTAAAATTCTAAGCTAAAATTCATTTAGTGGATTTTATGTGAGTATGATTAAAAGTAAAAAAATTAAGCATTTCATAAGACAAAGGAAATTTCTGAAAACTGGAAAAGATAAAGCCTATAGTTGTAAGCAAGCACTATCAAGAATTATGAAATGCATAAATAGAGGTATAGTTCATTAAAATTTGGGAAATATAGTGTTAAATCAGTAATTTATTAGGCATGCAAAATAAAGAGTGTAGACACTGAAAAATAATTATTTGAGGCAAACTAAATATCATGTCTGTGTTTCTAAATGTCACTACAAATGGCAAATAGGAGAGAAAAAAGAACACTTATTTTGGTTTCAGCATAGCACCACATGTTTTTGAAGGTTTATTGTGAGGTTTTTTATGGGTAAAATAAGTTCTCCTTAACTGAAAGAATGTGAATTTGTGTTCAAATAGTGCTTTTCAAGTTGTTTTATCTTTCTTACCAAATAGAATATAATGATTCATTTTGCCAGTAATAACCTCAAGATGTGTTTAATAGCTCAAGGTTTTTGAACTATTCAACTGGTTTGACTAAATTCAGCTCCCTAGCACACTATGGTTCCTATATTTTAGCATCTAGAAAATTACTACGTTTTTCTTTTCAAAAGGTTAAGTTAGCTGTATGACTAAAGGTTTTTTATTTTTTTTATTTTTTTTTTTTTTGATCTTAGTGAGGAGTATTTATTTATTTATTTATTTATTTTTATTGTTATGTTAATCCCCATACATTACATCATTAGTTTTAGATATAGTGTTCCATGATTCATTGTTTGTGCATAACACCCAGTGCTCCATGCAGAACGTGCCCTCCTCAATACCCATCACCAGGCTAACCCATCCTCCCAACCCCCTCCCCTCTAGAACCCTCAGTTTGTTTTTCAGAGTCCATCGTCTCTCATGGTTCTTCTCCCCCTCCGATTTCCCCCCCTTCATTCTTCCCCTCCTGCTACATTCTTCTTCTTCTTTTTTTCTTTCTTAACATATATTGCATTATTTGTTTCAGAGGTACAGATCTGAGATTCAACAGTCTTGCACAATTCACAGCGCTTACCAGAACACATACCCTCCCCAGTGTCCATCACCCAGTCACCCCATCCCTCCCACCCCACCCCCCACTCCAGCAACCCTCAGTTTGTTTCCTGAGATTAAGAATTCCTCATATCAGTGAGGTCATATGATACATGTCTTTCTCTGTTTGACTTATTTCGCTCAGCATAATACCCTCCAGTTCCATCCACGTCGTTGCAAATGGCAAGATCTGACTAAAGGTTTTTTAAAAATTGAAGTTTAAGAGTTACAGAATTTGTTTGTACAGGGAGTTGTATGAGCCCAGACTGTATCTGGTTTTCAGCTCATTGCTTAGAGCAATGGTTTTCGAAGTGTGGTTCATATACCAGCAACAGTAGAATCATCTGGGAACTTTTTAGAGATGTAAATTCTTGTTTCCCTTTAGGTGGTTCTAATGCATGCTCAAAATATGTCCAGGTCATATCTGGCACTTTAATGTCATACAGTAGTGTTGACAGCAGTGCAGCAAAACTTGTGAGGTTAAGACCCCTTATCGGAGAAGAACAGTGAGTCTTGTGTGAGTGAATGGCAACGAGCCAAAGAGTTGAATCATGTTAGAATCATTGGCGTCATTGGAGTTATTGGATAACTTTTAGGAACTCATTAAACAATGGAGAATCAGGACCAAGTGGGGATGCATTGAAATACGGACTGGTGGATTTGACTTGGAAACATGTATTTATTTGGCCACAAACTGAGGAGGGAAATTGTCTTTCCATCTATTGCAGATTCCTTGCAGAGCAGAAAGGTCTTGGGCTTGCTGGTAACCCCAGCTAAGGCAACTGGGTTGAGGTTGCTTTCAACCCATTGGAGTGCTGGTTCTCAAATTCCAGTGTACATAATAATACACTGAATATTTCAAATGTATATTCCTTAGCCACTTCCTCAGAGATTTTGATTTAAGCAGTCCGAGAACCACACTTGAAAAAAACTGTGCTAAAGGATTATAGCTAGGCAGAGGGTTTTACTCAGTTGTTGTATACAGGGCACTATTGTCCATTGTGATGAAAAACAACAAATTAAAAATAAGAAAGATAAATATTCAAATAAAAATATTATCAAGAGAGCTCTTTGCTTCAGGAATCCACACATATGGGGAATTCTTTTTGTCAATTTCTAGTACCACCCATTTAATGAACCAAACATAATCAGTACGTAAGGACTTTTTATATTGTTAATAACAATGAAGAGCTACTCCTTCCATGACTTTCTCGTGTCTGCTTTATGACAGGAACACAAAATTCATACACTTATGGTCCAGTAGCTACCCTAAGTAAAATCTTTTCTTGATTGACTGATATTTGATTGATCTGATTGCACTTTCTTTATCATTGCTAATGGGGATTACAAGGCCACCCTATTCTTATAAGTTTGCTGAAGAAGCCTGGAAGCTTAGGCTACTTTTAATTATCATTTTCAAGCTATGAGAGTAAATTGGTTGAGAGATATACTGCAAATTTGGAACTATAATGACATATATTGTGTTTACTAAATGGTTTTGGCATGGTTGACAGCAGCCAGTAACGTGATGTGACTCAGAGCCATGGAAGAAAATATATCAAAAAGAATAATGAAATATATTAAAACTTTATTTTAAAATGCTTGTGATATATTTAGATTAAATTGTCTTCTTTATGAAGACATGGTTAAGTTACAGCACATATCAAATGAAAGCTTCTGAGCTATAGTAAGAACTAATAATCATCTTTACATGGAGAGGTGACAAGTAGTTGATGGTTTTAATATTTTACTATCATTTAAACTTCAGAAGTAGATTTATAGTAAATATGGTTTAATGATATAGAATGTTGGATGTTTGTTCTGGTAAAGTACAGAAAAAAACCTCTTTTAAAAATGCATAAGGGTTGATTTATATAAGTCATGGTAGATTTATTAAATTCAGTAGATGAAGTTCTATACTAAGTGTATGGAGGCAAAAAAATAAAAATCCAGGAGTCTCAGCTTATGTACCAAGTAAAGATCTCAATTTCAAAATTAATATGGTTTGCCATGTTGTGCTTTCAATGCTCTAGGATAATTATTTTTTTTAAATGATGGTGATCCTTTGGTCATAGTGACAAGTCACTATTATTTATGTTTTGAATTCCGGTTTGTTTGTTTTTTCCCAGGCCTCATTGCTAAGCCCGGTATGTCATATAAAATATATATCCAGGTACTTTGGAAAGCCTGCCAAATGAGTTGTGAGTGGGCTGAACTTAATTAGTTTATTATTTCTTGAGCTTAGTAGCTACAAGTAAAAGTAAAATGCAGTTCAGTAATTGAAAATGCCACATATTGCACCCTGGAGTTTCCCATGCAGAGAGAGAAATAGAAAAATTATAGTCACTAGAATTTGGAAACTACATCTGAGCACCTTCTTTTAATAAGATTCCTGTAAAATTCCAGGTAGAGATGGAACATTTAAAAATTTTTCTTAAAATAGTATATTGCCTTATGTAATGGTGTTCTTTAATATCTTAGTAGTTCTAAGACTTCAGACTGCATCAGAATTACCTGGAGGGCTCCATATACACAACTTGTTGGGCCCCAGACCTGGAGTTTCTGATTCAGGAGGTCTGATAGGTACAGTCTGATCATTCCTAGGTGATCCAGATGCTGCTGGTCCAAGGACCATACTTAGGGAACCACCAGTGTATCATAAGCAAATGTGACACCTGCAGAAAAAAAGTAGCTTCAAAGGGATTCCTTGACTGTGTTTTCAATGTATTTATTGTGAATTCTTACCTTTAATTTATTTAGAAGGAAAAAATCTTGTACTTTTATGGGAATTATTGAAAGAGGAATCCTTATTTTGTTTTTTTCTTCTCTGGCAATTTAACTAGGTAAAGGATCCATACTTAGATGTTCATGTCTGGGCTTGCAAACAAAGACACTACAGTTCTGTTTGTGGCAAGCAGCCTTGTATGAGGGATGTGCATGCTTTCCTGTGTTTTTCTCCCTCTATCAAAGTCATCAGTGCGTTTGACCAATGTATGCCTACAGATTTATGTCACTGACAAGCAGAAGGAGGTTGGACAGTGATTCAGATGGTGTTGATGAAGACCAAAAAGCATTCCATTTCAGGACTCCAGAATGACTCAGTTTTTTCTTTGTGTGGTTTGGGTAGAATAGTCTTGGTAGTCTCTGACTCAGGCTTTTTAGCATCTTCAGTGTCTTCACAATTAAATTGAAGGCTGGCACCAGAGAAACTGTGGCTGTGCTGAGTAGTATCCATCTCCCCTCGCCTTAAAAGAGAGAGGACTGTACCCTCAACTGAGCTGAATTCTGCTTCATTGGAGAAGAAAAAAAGAGAAGCAGTTCAGCCAATTAGAGAACGTTCCATGTTGTGTGCATTGCTGACTACAGCGCTAGGAGTGCCTTTTTCTTTTTATCAGAAAGAACAAAGTTGTTTTACTTTAAGTCACTTCTTTTGCTGACTCATTTTGAAGATTTATTGAATTATCTGATTATTTCTGTACGTTCAGAATTAGAAGAAATACTCTTAACAAATTATCTTCACTGTACTTACATTCTACTTCTCCCAACATCCTAGTTCTCTCTCCAGTGGAATAGACTTATTTTCTTTACTGCAAAAATTTCACAAAATTCTTCTGTTCTATTTCTGAACAGAAGTGGTGAATTTCTCTTTTTTTATTTTTTGGATTTTTATTTAAATTCTAGTTAGTTAACATATAGTGTAAGTATTGGTTTGAGGAGTAGAATGTAGTGATTCATCACTTACATACAACACTCAGTGCTCAACACAAGTGCCCTCCTTAATGGAATTTGCTTTTCTTATAATACAGTAGTCACTGTTTACATGCAGATATAAATACATCTGCACAAAATGTAACATTGAAATAAAAGTATGGCATCCTTTAACAGAATTAATATTATTTTAAAAATCCTCTCCCTAACCAGTGTAACTTCTATATTTTGCATGTTCTAGGATAATTGGTGGGGTAGTCAGAAGAATGAATGACCCCTCAGAGATGTCCAAGTCTCCAGAACTTGAACTGTGTTAACACAGCCAAAGAAAGTTTGCAGATGTGACAAATTAAAGGTTTGAGATCAAGAGATTATATTGGATTATCTGGGAGGGCCTAATATAATCACAAAGGTTCTTACAAGAGAAGGCAGGAGAGTGGGTCACAGAAGAAGCTCTAAGTAAGACTTTGGTAATCAGTGTTACTATTGAATGCATGCTGAATTTGAATAGGATCTGTTATGACTTTCCCCCCTTTTTAACAACCTCAAAACATGAATGGAATTCTCTTATTAGCTTTCAGTAATGGGTCCTTAATAGACTGTGTAAAAGGAGAATGATGTTTCTACCTCATTGCTGACTAGAAGACTGGTTCTCAAATTTTAATGTGCACCAGAATCACCTGGAGGGCTTGCTAAAACAAAGTTTCTGTTTCAGTAGGTCGGGGTGGGGTCCAGAAATTTTCTGTTTCTAACAGGTTCCCAGGTTAGGCTGCTGCTACTGATCTGGGTACTGTAGTTTGAGAACCAGTGGACTGTGTAATCCACTCAGGAACTGAAGTGGTGCAGAACATGTTTTCATCCTTGAAGGTAGGGAAAAAAAAACAAACCAACAGTCTCCTTTAGGCTTTGATCAAATTAACAACAAAACAATCCCCTTCTCCCCCTTTCAAATCCCACTCTCCCATTCTCCTCTCTCTCTCCCTCTCTCTCTCTCACTCTTAACTCTCACTCTTTTTCAAGATTTTACTGATCCTAGCATTCGAAGCTCTTTGTTAAAAGTCTCAATTCAATAGTCCATGTTACAATAGGGAACTTCAAATAGAACCATGGTTGTCAGTGCATTAAGTACTGCTGTCTTTTAAAAAGGAAATACATCGAGCAACAAAGGGTAATGTTTTCTATGAAGCACCTCTGAAAATCTGTGGATATATCTAAGGCTTATTTTTAAATATTTTTAATCCTCTTGCATCCCTTTGAGAAAGATAAGATTTAAGTATTATTTATTCCCTCTTTTTCAAGAAAAAGAGATGGTTATTTTCACTTTCAAGGGAGCAGTGGGACCTCAATTAGCCTGTTTGTCCTTGTTTCCAAATCTTGTGCTCTATCTTAGTTGATCCACGTTACCCAATACAAATATATTTTCTTTCTTGTACTTTGCTATATTGCTTGAAGTTTAAATGTTATGATAGAGAATTAGATACCTTTATCTTTATGTGTGTGTGTATATAAGTAGGTGTGCATGGGCGCACACACACTCAAGTGTATCTGTATAAATATCAAATTGTTTTTATGAAGCAAAAATGAGGTTTGACACATGGAAAATGCATCCATGTTTTCATTGTTTTTCCTTCTTTCAATAAATATTACTTTATAAAAAAACCCTCAGTGGGGAGTCTACCTGAGATTCTCTTCCTCTGCCCCTCCCCCCACTCATGCACAAGCGGGCTCTTTCTCTCTAATAAATCAATAAATCTTTAAAAAATAAAATAAAAAATAAAAATCCCTCTGTATTATAGTTCCACTTTAAAATTTTGTAGAAAGGGTTACATGGTGATTAAGTACATGGGATCTGGAAACAGATCTACATTCAAATCCTGGCTTTGTCACTTGGTAATATGTGAATGGAAGGAGGCTAATTAACATCTTTTTTTTTTAAGTTTTTATTTAAACTTTAGTTGTTAACATACAGTGTAATATTAGTTTCAGGTGTACAATATAGTGATCAACACTTCCGTACATTACCCACTGCTCATCACAAGTGCCCTCCTTAATCCCCATCACCTGTTTCACCCATTCCCCCAGCCACCTCCCCTTTGGTAACCATCAGTTTGTCCTCTAGCTAAGAGTCTGTTTCTTAGTTTGCTTTGCTCTCTCTCTCTTTTTCTTTGTTCATTTGTTTTCTTAAATACCATATATGAGTAAAATTATATGGTATTTTTTTTTATATGACTGACTTATTTCACTTAGCATAATACTCTCTTGTTCCATTTGTGTCATTGCAAATGGCAAGGTTTCATTCTTTTTTATGGTTGGATAATATTCCAATATACATATACAGATACATATATAGATATAGATATACACATACATACACACCACTTCTTTATCCATTCATCAGTCACTGGGCATTTGGGCTGTTTCCATAATTTGGCTATTATTGATAATGCTGCTGTACACATTGGGGTGCATGTATCCCTTTGAATTAGTGTTTTTGTATTTTGGGGGGAAAACCCAGTAGTGTGATTACTGGATCTTATGTGAGTTCTATTTTTAACTTTTTGAGGAACCTCCATACTGTTTTTCATAGTGGCTGCACTAGTGCGCATTCCCATCAACAGTAAAAGAGGGTTTCCCTTTCTCCACATCCTTGCCAACACCTGTTGTTTCTTATGTTGTTGATTTTAGCCATTCTGACAGGTGTGAGATGATATCTCATTGTAGTTTTGATCTGTGTTTCCCTCATGTTCAGTGATGTTAAGGATTTTTTCATGTGTCTGTTGTCCATCTGGTTGACTTTTTTGGAAAAATGTCTATTCATGTCTTCTGCCCGTTTTTTAATTGGATTATTCATTTTTTCATTGATTTTGATGTTGACTTTTATAAGTTCTTTATACACTTTGGATGCTACCCCTTTATCAGATATGTCATTTGAAAATATTTTCTCCCATTCCATAGGTTGCCTTTTAGTTTTGTTGATTGTTTCCTTCACTGTGAGGAAGCTTTCTCTTTTGGAGTCCCAATAGTTTATTTTTGCTTTTGTTTCCCTTGCCTCAGGAGACATCTAGGAAGAAGTTGCTATGGCTGTTGTCAAAGAGATTACTGCCTAATTCTCCTCTAAGATTTTGATGGTTTCCTGTCTCACAGGAAAGACATTCTGTCTTTCATCCATTTTGACTTTGTTTTGTGTATGGTATAAGACAGTGGTCCCCTTTCATTCTTCTGCATGTTCCTGTCCAGTTTTCTCACACCATTTGTTGAAGAGACTGTCTTTTTTCCATTGGATATTCTTTCTTGCTTTGTCGAGGATTAATTGACAATATAGTTGTGGGTTCATTTCTTGGTTTTTTATTCTCTTCTTTTGATCTATGTGTCTGTTTTTGTGCCAGTATTATACTGTTTTGATCTTTACAGCTTTGTAATATAACTTGAACTCAGAATCGTGATTCCTCCAGTTTTCCTATTCTTTTTCAAGGTTACTTGGTTTATTGGGGATCTTTTGTGGTTCCATACAAATTTTAGGATTGTTTATTCTAGCTCTGTGAAAAATGCTGGTGGTATTTTGATAGGGATTGCTTCAAATGTGTAGATTGTGTTGGGTAGTATGGACATTTTCAATATTTGTTCTTCCAATCCATGAACATGTAATCTTTTTTCCATTTCTTTGAGTCGTCTTCAATTTCTTTCATCAGTGGTTTATAGTTTTCAGAGTGCAGGTCTCTCACCTCTTTGGTTAGGTTTATTCCTAAGTATCTTACAGCATTTGGTGAAATTGTAAATGGAATTGATTCCTTACCTTCTCTTTCTGCTGTTTTATTTTTGGTATATAGAAATGCAGCAGATTTCTGTACATTGATTTTGTATCCTATGACTTCACTGAATTTATCAATTCTAGTAGTTTTTTGGTGGAATCTTTCAGGTTTTCTATATAGAGTATCATGTCTGCAAATGATGAAAGTGTGACTTCTTCCTTGCTGATTTGGATACATTGTATTTCTTTTGGTTGTCTGATTGCTGTGCTAGGACTTCTAATACTATGTTAAATAACAGTGGTGAGAGTGGACATCCCTGTCTTGTTCCTGATCATAGATGAAAAGTTACCAGTTTTTCTCATTGATGATGATAATAGCTATGGTTTTTTCATATATATCCTTTATTGTGTTGAGGTATGTTCCCTCTAAATGTTGAGGGATTTTATCATGAATGGAGATTGTACTTTGTCAAATGCTTTTTCTGAATTACTGAAATGATCATGTGGTTCTTATCTTTCATGAATGTGGTATATCATGTTGATTGATTTGCAAATATTGAACTACCCTTGCTACCCAGGAATAAATTCCAGTTGATCATGGTGAAGGATTCTTTTAATGTACTGTTGGATTGGGTTTGCTAGTATTTTATTGAGAGTTTTTGCATCCATGTTCATCAAGGATATTGGCATATAGTTCTCCTTTTTAGTGTTGTCTTTGTCTAGTTTTGGTATCAGGGTAATGCTGGCCTCATAGAATGAATTTGGAAGTTTTCCCTCCTTTTCTATTTTTTTGGAATAGTTTGAGAAGAATAGGTATTAACTCTTCTTTAAATGTTTGATAGAATTTGCCTGTGAAGCCATCTGGCCCTGGACTTCTGTTTTTTGGGAATTTTTTTATTACAGCTTCAATTTCTTTGCTGTTTTAGGATAGGATGTTCTGAATATATCTGTTAAGTCCATCTGATCCAGTGTGTCATTCAAAGCCATTGTTTCCTTGTTTATTTTCTATTTAGATCATTCTTCTTTCTCTTTTGTTTTGCTTCATTATTTTATATTATTTTGTCTTTTATGTCATTAAGTCCTCTGCTTCTTCCAGCCTGCTGTTCATTGCATCAAGCATGTTTCCAGTCTCATTTATTGTATTCTTCATCTCTGTTTAATTCTTTTTTAACTCTTTTATCCCTGTGGTAAGGGTCTCCCAGACATTTTCTTTTCTTTTCTCAAGCTCAGTGAGTATCCTTATTGTTTTTGCTTTAAATTCTCCATCTGGCATGTTATATATGTTTTGCTTAGATCTCTGGCTGTCTGTGGCCTTCTTTTGTTCTTTCATTTTGGATAAATTCATCCATCTTGGCATTTTGTCTAAGTCTCTGCCTTTTTCTGTGTATTAGAAAAGCCAGTTATGTCTCGTGCTCCTGAAAATAATGGCCTTATGAAGAAGAGGTCATGTAGTGGCCAGGGCCTGATGCTTGAATAGTAATACTGTTGAAAATACATGTAGATATTAAGCCCCTACCTCTTCATTTTGAAAGGTACTTAATTTATACTTTAAACATCTTGGTCATTTCAGCTGACATTCACTGATGGGGCAAATTTTACAAAGAGTTAGGTCAAAGTATTTATTGACTCATTCAATCAAGAAATATTTATAGAATGCCTACTATGTATCACACACTCTTGGAGGATTCAACAGTGAAGCAAACATTAAAAAAAAAATCTGCTCCTGTAACAATTATATTCTAGTAGACAGTGCATAAAATAAAGAGTGGCAATTATATTTATATAACTGATAATTCAACTTTATCCCTTTTTGAAATTTTGACAAAGTGCTCCTTTTAAAGTTCTCATAATGTAGGGGTGCCTGGGTGGCTCAGTCATTAAGCATCTGTGTTCGGCTCAGGTCATGATCCCAGGGCCCTGGGATCAAGCCCCGCATCAGGCTCCCTGCTCCGTGGGAAGCCTGCTTCTCCCTCTCCCCCTGCTTGTGTTCGCTCTCTTGCTGTGTCTCTCTCTGTCAAATAAATAAATAAAATCTTTAAAAAAAATAAAGTTCTCATAATGTAAGGTGCAACTGAAAAGTTTGCTTTCATGTTTACAGTTTATTGAAGCTTTTCATCATTTTTAATAAATTAGCTATAAGTCACTTTTGAAATCTAAAATCCCCAACATACTAAATGATAGATTTTGAGTTTTTAATCCCTGCAGTGCACATTGGCCATTCCAGCATCCAGCACCTCCTATGATAGTACCCATATTTTCCTCTGGGAATCCACTAGTGCCCCTGATTGTGATTTCTTTGTATCAGGTGTGGCTAGATCCTAGCTCTGACATGGACCCCCTGACACTGGCCTAAGGTACTCAACACAGTCATTTCTCGAACCTCACTGATTAGTTTAGAGATGAGGATGTGCTTTAAATCCTCCAGTGAATATCAGTGAAGTTTACCTCCCTGCTTTTGTTTGAGTGGTATTAAATCCAGCTGGATTTGAAACTGAGGAGATGTAAAGCTAGAGCTGCCACTGTTCCTAGAATTTGAGAATGAAGTTACTCATGAAGGAGAGCAGGGCTCAGCCAAGCCCAGAGATGGAGAAACTGAATCTGGCACCCTGTCTTTATGTCTCATCATTAAGCTTAGACCCACCCCTGGAATTTTCTATTATGTAATATCCAAACCTGAAAGTTTTGAGTTAGTTGATTTACAGACTGTGTGTAGCACTGGTAACTCCAGTACAGAAGGGGCGGTGCCAAGGTGACGTGATTTTCTAAAGTGGTGAAAAAGCCTTTGTAAAATTGCAAGGAAAACAAAGCAAAATGTTCCTTTGAATTTCACATAGTTGAATTGTAAGAATCAATATATATTAAACTTTGAGAAGAAATTTTGCCTGCTACTATTAAATGGAATTAGGTTCTAGGTTCATGTAATTTTAAACATTTTTTTTTTACTTTTGTAAATGTCTAAAGAAGCATTCCAGTGTCATGCAAGTTGTAGGACAGTGCTTTGTCATTTAGGAATGCCCTACATATTAAAAAATTTTCACACACGTGCCCTGTGCTAGGCACAGTAATGGTCCCCCAAAGATATCTATGTCCTTATCCCCAGAACCTGTGAATATATTACTACATATGGCACAAGAAACTTTGCAGATATGATTAAATTAAGGATTTTGAGATGTGGAGATTATCCTGGATCATTAGAGCAGGCCCAGAGTAATCATAAAGGTCCTTACAAGAGGGAGGCAGGAGGGTCAGAGAAGATGTGATGGTGGGAAAGGTCAGAGAGACACAGGGCCATGAGGCAGAGAATATGGGCAGCCTCTAGAACATGGAAAGGGTAAACAAATGGACTTTCCCCTAGACCCTTCAGAAGGAATGCAGCCCTGCCTACCTACTTAAGACTTCTGGTCTCCAGAATTATGAGATAATAAACTTGTGATGTTTTAAGCCACTCAGGTTATGATTATTTGTTACAGCAGCAATATGAGTCTAATACATGTTCCCTCCACTAAATCTCAGTATTGTCTTCCAATCAGCATGACAACAAAAAAGAAATGAAATATTTCTAAAATGCCCATTGTGGAGATATACTTCCCTAGTCTTTCCTATCTACTAAATCCTTAGAGCTCCTACCTCAGTTTACTCTGATTACCTCCCATCTGGATCAGCAGAGACTTCTAGCATGTCTCTCCATTCTTCACATTTTTATACCTCCAATCTATCCTACCCACTTTGGATTACCAGAATATTTTTTTTCTCAACTCTAAATCTGATTCTGTTATTCCTTTGCCTAAGCATCCTCATGGCCTCCAAAATTTCAATGAAATAAAGTGCAAGCATGCTCATTTCATTGACAAATCCTTCCATGATCTAGTTCTGGATTATCTTTCCAGCCATCTCTCTCATCACACTTTTATCCCTTTCCACACCCTGTGGTCCAATCTGTTATTCTCATAACATGCAAACTATTTTTTTAATGCATCCATCTCTCTGCTTAAGTTTTTCCTGCCTGAGATACCCTTTTCCTTTCTTTTCACACCCATTCCCTAAAAAAAAATATTTTTCCCTGTTTACAGGACTCAGATTGTTTTTAGGATTTTCACTCACTGAACCTTTATTGTCATCCCTCTAGTTATAGCTGTCCATGTTCTTTAGGCACCCATTTCAGCCAGTATATGTTTCTATTATAAAATATACGTCATCATCCTGACTTGTTTGCACTTGTACTTCCCATTTGTACACCATGCATGCCTAAATGACAGGAATGGTATTTTACTAGTCTTTGGGTTCCCAGAGAGTAGTAGGAGTGCCTAATAAAGATTTGATGAATGAATTAAATTAAGGCTCATCTGAATCCATATGATGACATTTGATGAATCTCATACTTTGATTTAAGCTGTAAGAAGTGATATTTAAATTATTATTAAGCCAAGGTTTATTTTCTGCAAGGCACTACTTAACATGCCCCTGTGGAATGACATTGAGCCATTTAAGTTATGTAGTCTTCATAGGTACTGTGAATCCTGTTCTTTTTTTTTTTTTTTCAAGTTTCTTGATGAGCACTTTGTGAGAATTCAAATGTAGTGATATTCTCATGTCAAAATGAATTATGTAGATTACTTCCTGTTACTACACTGGACTTGTCATAGAAGAAAATTTTGTCTATATAAGATGTATTATGTTGTTCTTAAAGACATGATGATTTTTATTATTCCATGAAGGTCTAATTAAGTGTTCTTTGGGTTAATTGTACAATGTGAAGAAACTGCCATCTTTACCACTTTTAATGAGACTTTTAAAATGATCATGGGTAATTTGTGATTTTAAAATTATATTTTTAGTTGTCAAGGCAATAAGAACAGATTTTTGTCAAGTGACTCACTGAGTAAAAGTTTGCATCTATCATTCATATAATTACAGAATACTTAATGGAGTGGAAACATTTCTTAGAGCTTTCTTCTTAAATAATCATGGTGGTAAATTTCTAATGATGTCTATTCTTACATTTTCATTTCTTACAGAGGAACTTAATGGCATAGGCTCTTAACCTGACTTTAGCTTGCTATATGACCTTGGGAGGAAGTTATTTATCTATGTTAAGCCTCCCTATCTTTAAAATGGGAATAATAATATTGGTAATATCTGAGGGTTGTTGTGAATGTCAGATGAAAATGCATCAGAACACCTGGGTGGCTCAGTCAATTGAGTGTCTGCCTTCAGCTCAGGTCATGATCCCAGGACCCTGGGATTGAGTTCCGCATCAGGCTCCCTGCTCAGTGGGGAGTCTGCTTCACCCTCTGCCTGCTTCTCTCTGCTTGTGCTCTCACACAATCTCTCTCTGACAAATAAATAAATAAAATCTTTTTAAAAAAAGAAAATGCAGGCATACATTTAGCACAATTCCTGGTTCAAAGTAAACTTCTCAGTAAAGATTAGTTGTAGGTATCATTATTAGTTCTGGATCCCTATTGCTTTTTTTGTTGATAATATAATGTTCTTCACTTAGGAGACATTCCATGAATACTCCTGACTCCTTGGTACTTTAAGTCATAAAACATAATTAAACTACAAATCTTGATGATATCAAGATGATTTACAAAGTAACAAAGGGGAATATAAAAAAAAATCTACAGCTGGCTAGAGGAAGAATATGATTAATTTCCTAAGAAGGTAAAATGTATGACAAGTGTGTGAAGAAAGGAGAAATGAGGGGCGCCTGGGTAGCTCAGATGGTTAAGCATCTGCCTTTGGCTCAGGTCACAGTACCAGAGTCCTGGGATTGAGCCCCGCATCCGGCTCCCTGCTCAGCGGGAAGCCTGCTTCTCCCTCTCCCACTCCCCCTGCTTGTGTTCCCTCTCTCGCTGTATCTCTCCCTGTAAAATAAATAAATAAAATCTTAAAAAAAAAAAAAAAGAAAGGAGAAATGACATTCATTCACCAGCTGGGCTCAGATATCAAGGTAATAGTGGCAAGAAAAGGCTCTATTTAAGTATATAAGACTGGGTCTAATTTTGACCAAGGCGTTAAAAAGGTATCCCAGGCAAGGAGCATGAAATGAATAGGAGAGAGGGGGGGGAGTACTTAATAAAATAGTTTTTGGTTTTAGTCCAAACGGTCATTCTGCTGTTAGTTTTAGCATTTTTGCCACCCACATCTCTTTAAAAACTGTCAGTAGGATTTTCCATAACAGTTTGCAATAAAGTTTTAAAATTTATTTCCAAGTTAGCATGTGGAAATTTTTGTTTTCATTTACAAAAATTTATGGCACATACAAAATATAATGGTGCCATAAAAATGAATGATTATTGTATCCATTGTTTAAATAGCTAGGTACATGCGGCAGAGTTGAAAGTACATAAAAAAATACTGGAATGAAAAATTATGTAATTGGCATTATAATGCTTCTTTGTGACCAATGGGGACAGAATGCCTGGCCAATATGAGTTTTTGCAGAAATCAAATATTAGGATGCCAGAAAACAGTTTGACACCGTGAGTATAATCCTTTAGTTCAGTCTGTGACAAAGACTAGGAACTCTATAATAGTAAAAATATTAAGGAGTCACCTTAGATTAGGAAACCCCAGACCAAAAAAAAAAAAAAGGACACTTTTTTGCAGGAGTGGCCTAATAAGGAAGAAAGAATATAAAAAAGAAGAGGAGGAGGAAAGACAATTGTGTTTGTAGTACTGTTTCCATAGTTGTGGCATTATATTACCATAGTTACCCGAAAAAGAAAAATCATCTTCAAACAGTTACATACTAATAAGATCTAATGTCATATCATTAATATATATTCCTGTTACTACTAATAGTGATAATTTAATATTGCTTATTGTTTGATGAGCACAGGATACCTCAGATATTGCCAGGTTCAGTTCCAGACCACTGTAATAAAGTGTAAATGTCACAGTAAAGCATGTCAAATTTTTTGGCTTCCTAGTGCATGTGAAAGTTATGTTTACAATATGCTATAGTCAGTTAGGTATACAATAGTGTTATGTGTAAGAAAACAACGTACATGCCTTAATTAAAAAATACCTTATTGCTAAAAATGTTAATCATAACATGAGCTTTCGGTGAGTCATAATCACAGATCACCATAACAAATGTAATAATAATGAAAAAGTTTTAAATATTGTTAGAATTACCAAAATGTGACACAGAAATACAAAATAAGCAAATGTTGGAAAAAATGGCCCTGATAGACTTTGGTGACACAGGGTTGCCTCTAACCTTCAGTTTGTAAAAAGTGCAACATCTGCGAGGCATAATAAAACCAAGCACAATAAAAGAAGGTATGCCTGTATATGACAAATACCATATTAGACACTTGTGTCCATGATCTGCACTGCCAGGGATATTTGTAAGAAAAATCTGTGTTATAGATAAGGAACTTGAGACAATGAATAAATGATAGATTTAGAATTTAAAACTTTTTCTTTATGGCAATAAAACCTGTAGCCATTCCCAGATTCTAAACTACAGTATCTAACATGGTGCTTGGCTTATAAATTGAATAGTAAGTGAACATTCTCTGAAAACATTTACTAATCTTCACAGTCTTCTTCTAAGAATTGTGACAAATAGTGACCAGGCTGAGATTTGCAAGCTAACGAAATGACCTACCACAGCTTCATGATTCCTAGCAGAAGACACAGACTGTGAGGTCAGAGACTAAGGGTCTCCTTACTCCCGGCAGTAGCAGTTCTCCAGACCCCATTTCTGTCAGTGTAGCATAAAGACAGCCAGATGACACCTGTCTGCACAGTGAGTTGCATTACAGGAGAGGAACTGTGTGTTCAGGGAAACCAAATCTTTTATACCGGACAGTAAGCCTGGATGCCCATTGCTCTGGAGGGAGACACTGTCTTTATTTTCCAAGGTTGTTTGATACACAGACATCTTTAAAAAGATCCTCTGAAACAAAGCACCTGTGCTTGCAAGATTTATAGAAATATGAGAGACCTGTGGAGATTGTCACCCAGCACTTTTCTTTTTTTCTTTCTTTTTTTTATTATGTTAATCACCATACATTACATCATTAGTTTTTGATGTAGTGTTCCATGATTCATTGTTTGCATATAACACCCAGTGCTCCATGAAGAACGTGCCCTCTTTAATACCCATCACCAGGCTAACCCATCCCCCACCCCCTCCCCTCTAGAACCCTCAGTTTCTTTCTCAGAGTCCATAGTCTCTCATGGTTCGTCTCCCCCTCCGATTCCCCCCCCTTCATTTTTCCCTTCCTACTATCTTCTTTTTTTTTTTTTTTAACATATAATATATTATTTGTTTCAGAGGTACAGGTCTGTGATTCAACAGTCTTACACAATTCACAGCGCTCACCATAGCACATACCCTCCCCGATGACTATCACCCAACCACCCCATCCCTCCCACCCCCCACCACTCCAGCAACCCTCCGTTTGTTCCCTGAGATTAAGAATTCCTCATATCAGTGAGGTCATATGATACATGTCTTTCTCTGATTGACTTATTTTGCTCAGCATAATACCCTCGAGTTCTATCCATGTCATTGTAAATGGCAAGATTTCATTCCTTTTGATGGCTGCATAATATTCCATTGTATATATATACCACATCTTCTTTATCCATTTTTTTTATCCACCTTTCATTTGCATAAATTAATTCTTGGGAACATGGGCCCAATCCATCCCACCCCTAATTTCCCTATCCTCATACTTTCTGGCTTCAGTGCCAGTTTGCTTCCTTAGGGGCAACTCTAGCTGTTCAATAAAGGCATACTGATATTGACCAGCCTAAAACTGGAAGAAAACCATATGTACTGAGCATATTTCCAAAAACGTGGTCTAAACTGCCCTCTAGGTGTAGTGCTGAAATGAAACAATTAAATGGCGTTTCCATACATATTCTTCTCTTTGTAAATGCAAAGTAATTGCTAAGTAAGAGATGGGTCATCTAGCTCTTGTTGAAAATAGAGTAGCTTTCCCTTAAGTTTGCAATGCTTGCATACAGCCTCGATGCTTGTCGTTGGAATCATTCTCCTCCCACAGAATTTCCTTTGTGTCTTTACGATAAACTTCCATTCCTTTAAGCAATCTCTGTATGTCTTTTCATTTGTGACTCTGAGGAATTTGACGGGCAGGATAGAACTATATTTATCTTCCTAATTTTTAAAAGCATTTAATTACCAATAATTACTGACAATGTGATTTTTTTCCCCTAGTGCACATTAAAAACTTTGAATCCCATTTTCTGAAATAACTTAAGTCAATCTGGAGGGACAGAGCGTAATTAATTATAATTTTTCAGACTAGAAATGCTGGAATTATTGGAATGAAACAGAAATCTTGTTCTAGAAATCTAGAACAAAACTGAAATGAATAGGATTGTGTGAGAAGGGTGAAGCAAAATAAAAATTCTCCTGAAAATTGAAAGCATAATAAGCACTGGGTATTAGATGCAACTGATGAATCACTAAATTCTGCCTCTGAAACTAATTTAAAAAAATGAAAGCTATTTAGTACTTTAACAGGGTTAAAAATACACTGAAACCGTATTTCAGGTCAGGCTTCTTAAAGCGCCTTTTTCCCTGAAACATAAGTCTTTATTGCTTGTGAAATGTTACCACTGTGATGGGTTTGATATACAACTCTGGGCCACAAGGGAGAAATTATGAAGTTTTTTTCTACTTTAGTCCTTTTCAGGATTAGTTGAGTTTAGATGGTGTTTTTTATTTGTCAAATAAGTCTACCTTCTTGTGAACTTATTTACAAAACTTCTTTCATAAGAATGAGGACAAAGGAAAATATAAGATATGTACCTGTATTTTCCAATGTGCAGTCATGTGAAGGGCATGGCTATTGGACTCAACCACACTTAAATTTGATAAGCTCTGCCTCTATTAACTATATGATAGGTATTTGTGTTTGCACTGATGGAAGAAGGTTAAATGTATTTGGCTTCCTTGCTTATCCATATAGCTAATTAGGGTATACATTAACTATTAAGGTAATGATTTAATCATTGTAAGAATTAAATAAACAAGTACTGTTTGTATAATGCAACCACAAATCAACCTTACTTTTATTTTGAGAATATTGGGCTGTTGTTACCTAGGTTTTCCATGAAATTTAGTGCACATCTTGTGACCCTTTGCATCATTTTCAGAAGGTAAAAGGTCCTCCTCTCAGTAGTTAATATGTCCAAGAGTAATCAAAACTCTAAGCTTATTTTATTTTATTTTTTAATTTTATTTTATTATGTTAATCACCATACATTACATCATTAGTTTTTGATGTAGTGTTCCATAATTCATTGTTTCCGTATAACACCCAGTGCTCCATTCAGTTCGTGCCGTCTTTAATACCCATCACAGGGCTAACCCATCCCCCCATGCCCCTCCCCTCTAGAACCCTCAGTTTGTTTCTCAGAGTCCATAGTCTCTCATGGTTCGTCTCCCCCTCTGATTCCCCCCCTTCATTTTTCCCTTCCTACTATCTTTTTCTTTTTTTTTAAACATATAATGTATTATTTGTTTCAGAGGTACAGGTCTGTGATTAAACAGTCCTACACAATTCACAGCGCTCACCATAGCACATACCCTCCCTAGTGTCTGTCACCCAGCTACCCAATCCCTCCCACCCCCCACCACTCCAGCAACCCTCAGTTTGTTTCCTGAGATTAAGAATTCCTCATATCAGTGAGCTCATATGATACATGTCTTTCTCTGATTGACTTATTTCGCTCAGCATAATACCCTCCAGTTCCATCCACGTCATTGCAAATGGCAAGATTTCATTCCTTTTGATGGCTGCATAATATTCCATTGTGTGTGTGTGTGTGTGTGTGTGTGTGTGTGTGTGTGTATACACACCACATCTTCTTTATCCATTCATCTGTCAAAGGACATCTTGGCTCTTTCCATGGTTTGGCTATTGTGGACATTGCTGCTATAAACATCGGGGTGCACGTACCCCTTCGGATCCCTACATTTGTATCTTTGGGGTAAATACCCAGTAGTGCAATTGCTGGGTCGTATGGTAGCTCTATTTTCAACTTTTTGAGGAACCTCCATACTGTTTTCCAGAGTGGCTGCACCAGCTTGCATTCCCACCAACAGTGTAGGAGGGTTCCCTTTTCTCCGCATCCCCGCCAACATCTGTCATTTCCTGACTTGTTAATTTTAGCCATTCTGACTGGTGTGAGGAGGTATGTCATTGAGGTTTTGATTTGGATTTCCCTGATGCCGAGTGATATTGAGCAGCTTTTCATGTGTCTGTTGGTCATTTGGATGTCTTCTTTGGAAAAATGTCTGTTCATGTCTTCTGCCCATTTCTTGATTGGATTCTTTGTTCTTTGGGTGTTGAGTTTGATGAGTTCTTTATAGATTTTGGATACTAGCCCTTTATCTGATATGTCATTTGCAAATATCTTCTCCTGTTCTGTCGGTTGTCTTTTGGTTTTGTTGACTGTTTCCTTTGCTGTGCAAAAGCTTTTTATCTTGATGAAGTCCCAATAGTTCGTTTTTGCCTTTGCTTCCCTTGCCTTTGGCGATGTTTCTAGGAAGAAGTTGCTGCGGCTGAGGTCGAAGAGGTTGTTGCCTGTGATCTCCTTTAGGATTTTGATGGACTCCTGTCTCACATTTAGGTCATTCAACCATTTTGAGTCTATTTTTGTGTGTGGTGTAAGGAAGTGGTCCAGTTTCATTCTTTTGCATGTGGCTGTCCAATTTTCCCAACACCATTTGTTGAAGAGACTGTCTTTTTCCATTGGACATTCTTTCCTGCTTTGTCAAAGATTAGTTGACCATAGAGTTGGGGGTCCATTTCTGGGCTCTCTATTCTGTTGCATTGATCTATGTTTTTGATGATTACAGCTTTGTAATAGAGCTTGAAGTCCGGAATTGTGATGCCACCAGCTTTGCTTTGCTTTTTCAACATTCCTCTGGCTATTCGGGGTCTTTTCTGGTTCCATAAAAATTTTAGGATTATTTGTTCCATTTCTTCGAAAAAAGTGGATGGTATTTTGATAGGGATTGCATTAAATGTGTAGATTGCTCTAGGTAGCATTGACATCTTCACAATATTTGTTCTTCCAATCCATGAGCATGGAATGTTTTTCCATTTCTTTGTGTCTTCCTCAATTTCTTTCATGAGTATTTTATAGTTTTTTTTGATGCATTTTTTTATTATTATGTTACGTTAATCACTATACATTACATCATTAGTTTTTGATGTAGTGTTCCATGATTCATTGTTTGTGTATAATACCCAGTGCTCCATGCAGAATGTGCCCTCCTTAATACCCATCACCAGGTTAACCCATCCCCCCATCCCATACAGTTTTCTGAGTACAGATTCTTTGCCTCTTTGGTTAGATTTATTCCTAGGTATCTTATTGTTTTGGGTGCAATGGGTCAACCAGAAAATTGAAGAAGAATTAAAAAAATTCATGGAAACAAATGAAAATGAAAACACAGCTGTTCAAAATCCTTGGGATGCAGCAAAGGCAGTCCTAAGAGGAAAGTATGTAGCAATACAAGCCTTTCTCAAGAAGCAAGAAAGGTCTCAAATACACAACCTAACCCTACACCTAAAGGAGCTGGAGAAAGAACAGCAAATAAAGCCTAAACCCAGCAGGAGAAAAGAAATAATGAAGATGTTCTTTGAAAGAATTAATAAGATCAATAAACCCCTGGCCAGACTTATCAAAAAGAATAGAGAAGGGACCCAAATAAATAAAATCATGAATGAAAGAGGAGAGATCACAACCAACACCAAAGAAATACAAACAATTATAAGAACATATTAGGAACAACTATATGCCAGCTAATTAGATAATCTGGAAGAAATGGATGCATTCCTAGAGATGTATAAACTACCAAAACTGAACCAGGAAGAAATAGAAAACCTGAACAGACCTAGAACCACTAAGGAAATTGAAGCAGTAATAAAAAATCTCCCAACAAACAATAGCCCAGGGCCAGATCGCTTCCCAGGGGAATTCTACCAAACATTTAAAGAAGAATTAATACCTATTCTTCTGAAACTGTTCCAAAAAATAGAAATGGAAGGAAAATTTCCAAACTCGTTTTGTGAGGCCACCATTACCTTGATCCCCAGACCAGACAAAGACCCCATCAAAAAGGAGAATTACAGACCAATATCCCTGATGAACATGGATGTAAAAATTCTCACCCAAATACTAGCCAGTAGGATCCAACAGTACATTAAAAGGATTATTCACCACGACCAAGTGAGATTTATTCCTGGGCTGCAGACTTGGTTCAACATCCGTAAATCAATCAGTGTGATACATTAATAAAAGAAAGAACAAGAACCATATGATCCTCTCAATAGGTGCAGAAAAAGCATTTGACAAAGTACAGCATCCTTTCTTGATCAAAACTCTTCAGAGTATAGGGATAGAGGGTACATACCTCAATATCATAAAAGCCATCTATGAAAAACCCACAGTGAATATCATTCTCAATGGGGGAAGACCTGAGAGCCTTCCCCCTAAGGTCAGGAACACGGCAGGAATGTCCACTATCACCACTGCTATTCAACGTGGTACTAGAAGTCCTAGCCTCAGCAATCAGACAACAAAAAGAAATAAAAGGCATCCGAATAGGCAAAGAAGAAGTGAAACTCTCACTCTTTGCAGATGATATGATACTTTATGTGGAAAACCCAAAAGACTCCACCCCAAAACTGCTAGAACTCATACAGGAATTCAGTAAAGTGGCAGGATATAAAATCAATGCACAGAAATCAGTGGCATGCCTATACACCAACAAGATAGAAGAAAGAGAAATTAAGGAGTCGATCCCATTTACAATTGCATCTAAGCTTATTTTAAAGTAGTGGCTTTCTTCTCCATCTCTCTCCCAACCTCCAATGTCGCCCACTGGCAAGCTGGAAGTTGTGGTTTGGTTTCTTTTTTATTTCTCTGCCATGCACTTTTATACGTTTTTGTGTATCATGCTAACTTGGTTTTAGATTCCTCATGATTAGAGTGCAGGGAGGGAAAAGAAATAAGGAGAGCAGTAGGTAAGGGGAATTGAGTTAACTGGTATTTGGTGATGGTTCACTGGTTCCTTCAGAGACAGCACCTACCTGTCCTATAGTGAAAGCTTTCCCCTGTGATTTCCTTCACTGGTCAAATTAGCTCCATTTTAGCTTGCTGCAGTCTCCTCCCTCAGCCTCCAGGCATTCTGTAGGTTTTCTCCAGTTTTTTTGCTGAGATCTGTGTCTCTCCCAGAGCTTCCTCTTGGTCAGGATCTCAGCTGGATCTATACTAGCTTGGTATCATACAGGACTCACCCCTGTTGTATTGGATGTTCTAGTAAAATGTGGGTCCAATGCAGTGCAACAGCAGATTCTCCTTTGTTTAACTCTGTAACTCCCCAACTAGCCAGTCTACTCAGCTGTCGTTCAGAAAGCATTATATTATCTTTTTCTCCACAATCTGATGGGTGAAGGTTTTCTCTTAACTCAGGGTAAAGAAGAAAACATTTCTCATCATTCCACAGGGGGCATTTCTCCAAGGTAGCCAGATAACTGATTCCAAAACCTCTTTCTTTCCACTCCTTTTTTGTAACCATGCAGTATTATTACAGTCTTATTGGCTGTGTTCCCTGTGCTGTACTTTTCATCCCTGTGAATTACTTATTTTATACCTGGGGTGTGTACTTCTTAATCCCCTTCACCTCTTTTGCCTAACCCTCTACCACCATCCTCCATGGCAACACTAGTTCTCTATTTTCATGAATCTCTTTCTCTTTTGTTGTTTGTTCTTTTTTTTTTTGTTTTTTTTTTGTTTTTTAGTTTCCATGTATAAGTAATATTATATGGTATTTATCTATTTTCACTTAGAATAATGCCCTCTAGCTCCATGTTGTTGTAAATGGCAAGATTTTATTCTTTTTTATGGTTGAGCAATATTCCATTATGTTTATATACCATATCTTCTTTATCCATTCATCAGTCAATGGATACTTGGGTTGCTTCCATATCTTGCCTATTATAAATAATGCTACAATAAATAGGTATGTATTTATCTTTCCAAATTAGTGTTTTCATTTTCCTGATATAAATACCCAGAAGTGGAATTACTGGATTGTATAGTACTTCTGTTTTTACTTTCTTTTTTTTTTTAAAAAAGATTTTATTTATTTATTTGACATTGAGAGAGACAGCGAGAGAGGGAACACAAGCAGGGGGAGTGGGGGAGGGAGAAGCAGACTCCCCGCTGAGCAGGGAGCCCCATGTGGGGCATGATACCAGGGCCCTGGGATCATGACCTGAGCCAAAGGCAGACACTTAACGACTGAGCCACCCAGGAGCCCCTGTTTTTACTTTCTCGAGGGGCCTTCATACTGTTTTCCATAATGGCTGCACCAATTTACATCCCCACCCAGTCTGCACAAGGTTTCCCTTTTCCCTACATCTTCACCAACACTAGTTAATACTTTTTGTTACTAGCTGTTCTGACAAGTATGAGGTGATATCTCATTGTGGTTTTGATTTGCATTTCCCTAATAATCAGTGATATTGAACATCTTTTGTTGTGTCTGTTTGCCATCTCTATGTCTTCAGAAAAAAATCTATTCAGGTTCTCTCCCCATTTTAAAATCATATTACTTGTTTTTTTTTGGTGTTGACTTATATGAGTTCTTTATATATTTTGGATGTTAACCCCTTACTGGATATATCATTTACAAAAGAATCCCACTTGATTGGATTCAATTATCCCTTTAATGTATTCTCAAATTGGACTTGCTGTTATTTTGTTGAAGATTTTTGCATCTGTATTCATTGAGGATATTGACTTGAAATTTTCTTTTCTGTAGTGTCTTTGTCTGGTTTTGTTATCAGGGTAATTCTGGCCTCATAGAATGAATTTGAAAGCATTCCTTCCTTTTATTTTTTGGAATAGTTTGAGAAGGATAGGTATTAATTCTTTTTTTAATTATTTGGTAGCATTCACCTGTGAAGCCATTTGGTCCTGAAGTTTTTTCTGTTGAAAGGTTTTTTTTTTTTTTTTTGATTACTTATTCAATATCATTACTAGTATTGCTCTGTTTAGCTCTTTTATTTCTTCCTGATTCTTTCTTGAAAGATGGTACATTTCTAGGAATTTATCCATTTCTATTAGGTTGTCCAATTTGCTGGCATATAGTTTTTGTAGTAATATCTTATAATTTTTTAATATTTCTGTGATGTCAGTTCCAACTACTTTTTCATTTCTGATTTTTATTTGAGTTATCTCTTCTTTCTTGATTAGTCTGGCTAAAGGTTTACCTTAGTCTCATTGATCTTTTCTATTGTTTATCTCCTCTATTTCATTTATTTCTACCCTGATCTTTATTATTTCCTTCTTTCTACTAACTCTGGGGTTTGCTTGTTCTTCCTTTGTTAGTTCCTTTAGATGTAAGGCTAGATTGCTTATTTGAGACTTTTGTTTCTTGAGTTAGGCCTGTATCACTATGAACTTTCCTCTTAGAACTGCTTTTGCTGTGTTGCAAAGATTTTGAACTATCGTGTTTCCATTTTCATTTGTCTCCATGTATTTTTTATTTCCTCTTTGATTTCTTAATTGACCCAGTACTTGTTTACTAACATGTTATTTAGCTTCCACGTGTTTGTGATTCTTTCAGTTTTTTCTTATGATTTTTAGTTTTGTACCTTTGTGGTCAGAAGACATACTTGATATAATTTCAGTGTTCTTGAATTTATTGAGACTTGTTTTATGGCCTATCATGTAATCTATCCTGGATAATGTTCCATATGTATTTGAAAAGAATGTGTATTCTGCTCTTTTGGGGTGAACATTCAGTATATATCTGTTAAGTCCACCTGGTCTAATGTGTCATTCAAAGACATTGTGTCTTTTTTCATTTTCTGTCTGGATGATCTACCCATTGATGTAAATGGGGTGTTAAAGTCCCCTACTATTATATGTGGTGTCTTAACACAAATTTCTCAGAACTCTCATATTGCCATCTTCTAAAAAATATTTTTCGGGCGCCTGGGTGGCTCAGTTGGTTGAGCGACTGCCTTCGGCTCGGGTCATGATCCTGGAGTCCCGGGATCGAGTCCCGCATCGGGCTCCCTGCTCGGCGGGGAGTCTGCTTCTCCCTCTGACCCTCCTCCCTCTCATGCTCTCTGTCTCTCATTCTCTCTCTCTCAAATAAATAAATAAATCTTTAAAAAAAATTTTTTTTCTTTAATTTATGAAGTCACATTCCTCAATAGAGACTGTAACAGAAAATAGAACATATAATAGCTCTTTCATTTAAAATTTCAGCAGAAAAACAAGATCAATAGCCTTTTTTAAATTTTATTTTTATTTTTTTATTTTTTAATGTTTTTATTATGTTAGTCACAGTACATCATTAGTTTTTGATGTAGTGTTCCATGATTCATTGTTTGTGTATAACACTCAGTGCTCCACACAATATGTGCCCTCCTTAATACAGCCTTTTAGGAAAAAAAAAATACCCATTTTTTTCCAGGCATATATCATGCATTTAGGAAAAATTGTTCCATTGTGGAAAGACAAGCCATTTAAGATATAGGGGTTCTTCTATAAATATAGTATGTGAAAAAATAAGGGCAGGTTGGAGGGAGTGCAATTATATATGTTTAGAATGAGGGAGTTCCTTTGTGATAATGGAATACATGCAGACTGTATCTTGACTGTGATAGTGGTTACAGAAAAGTATACATGTAATGAGATTATATAGAATTACACGTGCACACACACACAAATGAGTTCATGTAGAAACTGGCCAGCTCTAAATAAAGTCTGTAGATTATACCATTGTCAATTTTTGATTTTGATATTATACTAGAAGTGTATTAGATTTTACCTTTAGAGGAAACTGGTTGAAGGTTACAAGTGTGCATTCCAGGATCCAATAAGTGATTCACATAATATGATAAAAGGACCAAGGACAGAATTCTGGAGTCAGGAAATCCTGGGTTCTGTAAAATAAAAGGGGGTTCCAAGAAAGTGAACCCAGAAGTGGAGAAGGAATAATGAAAAAAAAATAGTATTGAAACAAAAAATTCCATTTTGAAATCCATGGGAAGAGAGTTTCACAATTTACAGACTAGTTCATGGTGGGAAATGATTTGAGGTTGCATTGCTTTTTCCCCATGAAATATTAATTATGCAAGTCCTTTGAGTTATAAGATCAACCTAACATAAATGTTATTTTATAGATTTCTTCTGTTTAAAGCAAATTAGATGAGTGAAATTTATAATCAAATGATATTATGAGTGTTAATATTTTCATTTTTTAATGGCCATGAATTCAAAGATTTTAGAACTGAATCATCACAATGTATTTTTTGGTCCATTGTCTCAGAGGTTATAAAGCAGAAATTTTATTTTTTTTTAATTTTTTTATTGTTATGTTAATCCCCATACATTACATCATTAGTTTTAGATATAGTGTTCCATGATTCATTGTTTGTAAAGCAGAAGTTTTAAAAGTTAAAATACAGATTTTTCAATAAATATTCATAGAGGCCAAATTATTATATGCCTACAAAATTTTACTAGGTACATTAAAACCAAACACATCACAGGAATACTGTTTTTATTTTAGTGTTTCTAGAAGTAAATAATAATATCCAAGAGATGACAGTATATTTCTCTGAGTTAAAAACTAGTCTAGATGGAATGATGGCATTTGTAAAACACAGTCATGATTATGCTTTCACCTTTTCTTTTGGCTCTCATGGTACATTTTGGCCTGTGACTTGGGTAAACATCGAAGGCATGGTTATCAAATTTATGGATTATCTGAAGTAAAGTAACAGACTGAAGATTTACAAAATACCCTCAGATTAGAAGGAAGTGCCAATATAACAAGAAAATTAATAAAGATGCACAGAGTCCTATACTTGGGCCACAATAATGAACTGCACAAGTAAAGAATAAGGAAGATGCAGATGGATCCAGCCAAAAAATTTAGTTTTATGCACCAGTAAGCTCAGTGTAAGTCAACAGCTTGATGTGACTGTTAAAAAGGCTATGGCAATTGTTGGCCACTTTAATATAAATATATTACCTGGGTCATTGTTTTAGAAGTATGGCCAATGGCATCAAAATCACCTGGAAGGTTTTTTAAGTGTGCATTCCAGGATCCAACAAGTGATTCACTGAACAGAATCTGTAAGGTAGGGTCCCAGAAATCTGCATTTAAAAAACCTCCCTAGGCAGTTCTTGTGCAAATTAAACTTTAATAACCATTGAAACTGACTAGGGGCAATTATGGTACTATTCTGTTTTATACTATTTTATGACTCCAGGATAATTGTGTTCTATTCTTGTGCTTATACTTTAAAAGAAATGTGAAATGTAGGCTGCATTCAGGAAAAAAGCCTCAGGAAAATGGGGAACTGAATCATGTCCATGAGGAATGTATGGAGAGAGTAGAACATTTTTGCTTACATGAGAGAAGACTTAGAGGGGCCTTCACAGACTTGTTATATAACTGAATAATTAAGTAAATTATAGTTTTCATTTGACTGTTATTCATGAATATCTAATAAATATCCATTACTGTTAGCAGTTAACAGATATTGTTGTGAAGATCGAATAACAACATTGGAAAATGTTTGTCATGTATAAACAGAAAGATTAAGGTATAAAATTGCACAAATGGGGGGCGCCTGGGTGGCTTAGTTGTTAGGCGTCTACCTTCGGCTCAGGTCATGTTCCCAGGGTCCTGGGATTGAGCCCCGCATCGGGCTACCTGCTCAGTGGGAAGCCTGCTTCTCCCTCTCCCACTCCTCCTGTTTGTGTTCCCTCTCTCGCTGTCTCTCTGTCAAATAAATAAATAAAATCTTTAAAAAATTCGCACAAATAATTTGACTACAAATAACTAAATGTGCATTAAAGAATATCAGAATACGCCAAAGTGATGGATGGTTTTGTTTAGATAATGTTATTATAATCGTTTTTGCAAAATATTCTCTATTTTTGAGTATTTTCTCATATAGTTAAGTCACTTTTTGACATTAGTAAAAATAGGAAATTACCAGTTCCCTCAAAGAATAAAGTGTACTCCAGATGAATAACAGTAATCTGATCTTTTCTCATCTAGGCAGTAACAAGGAATGATGATATGAAAGGAACCAGCAGTAAGTTCAGTCTGGATTGAGGGAAAAACCATTTCTGAATCTCAAAAGACTGTCATTAAATTCAATTATTATATGTTTTAAGTTTTACTTTCAAAACTTTGTTGAAACAAATGCAGTTAATCCTTGTTTTACTCCAGATGCTTTAAGCACCTGCTATTTATTCAGAATATGCGTAAAGCTTCTTGCTACATTAATGTAAGTTTCTAAGTCTACGGATTAAAGAAATAACGTTCTAAGCCTTAAGTTGTGTGTTTAGATATAGGACTGAGCAAAATCATGTTTAGAAAAAACAAAGTCTGACAATTGAAGAAGCAACTCTATATTATAATAAAGAAAACTGCTTTCTGTTGCCTGGACGTCATCATTGCCATTGTGTTCCTTGGCACAGCCATTCCAAGGCCTTCCATGGCTAAAACTTTCAACATGAGAGAGGGTGGTTCTGTGATTCTGGCAGGACCCCACTTGATTGCATTTAGTATTTCTCCTTCTAACTGGGGTCTTAGCCATTTCCACTCAGAAAAATGATGCAGCAGTAAATTTTGACTCCATGGAATGATCACTGTTCGTAGTAACACATTATTTAGCATCTTTGAATATATGACTATTGCAGTTGGTTCATCTAAAATTTTAACAGGTTATTTTTCTCAATTCAAAATCACATTGAAAAGTAGAGAGAAAACTGCCACAGTTGAACGTTTGCAGGTACTAAGGTGAAGCACCACTTTTTTCCCAATTAAATAATGTTTTATTATAAATTCAGTGTGTGTTAAGAGTACCATTTTTATAGTGTATCTGGGCAGGATATAACATCTAGAGCTGTAATAATTGCTTTCTCTGTCATAAAAGCAATTAAGCCCATATTAATACTTAGATTTTCATACTATTACATTCATATTAATATTACTGTACAATATCAGAGCTCTACTGGTTGTATAATATAATACATGGGGATTTTTTGTTCGTTCCTTTACCTACCCTATGGTGTGTGATATTTGATTAGGAGCAAGAAAAATATAGGAAAATAAAGATAATGGCCCTTTCTATCTGACAGTTTTCAATTGCTAGAGTCTCTAATTGTATCTCAAATCCTCTTTCATATCACAATATAGAATATTATGTTATTTACCAACTCCATATCTTATTAACTATTTTATAAACACAACCATATTTTAGACTTAGCAATTTTTAAATAGATTTTTGTTTATTGGTTTTATATTTTCTATTTGCCCATTTTGGAATTACAAATATGTTTTAAATTTCTAAAATAAAATTTAATTTGATAACTATAATTTTCTCTATAGCCAGTTCAGTGCATTTTGGAGAACTTTGGCAATTTTTATAGTCATTGTGACACTTATTCTGGTAAGAATATGACATCATGCCCATTCTTTATCTTAAGGCAGTTTGTAATATCTATTTATAAGAATTTGTATTCTTCAAAAGTCATAACATGAAGAATTCCTTCCAGAGAGACCTCTATTCCAATAAAAGACTGAAGAAAAAGAATCTCCCTCTCCCACTCCTCCTGTTTGTGTTCCCTCTCTCGCTGTCTCTCTGTCAAATAAATAAATAAAATCTTTAAAAAATTCGCACAAATAATTTGACTACAAATTAATGCATATTGAATGACATGGAACTATTGTCAAGATTGTACTTTTCTTTCTTTACTAGGCATATTTATAGGCAGTTCAATTTGCAGTAAACTATTTTGACCTTAGTTACAGCCATTACAATTTCCTTTTCATGAAGTTTCTAGAATTAAATGTTTAAATTCCCCCACCCCTATAAAGAAAAATTGCACCAGAGTCTTGTTAAAGCCAGCAAAATGGTAGATTTCTCTCAATGCAGTAAGAGAGAGAGAGAGGGAGAGAGAGAGTTCTCTTAGTCTGTGTGTTTAGGCCACCTGTTTTAGCTGATTGTCCTTTATGAAAGTTAGGTTCCCACCCTCCCTCAGGGCCTGGGAGAAAGGGCTCTGACTTTCTTCATGATTACATTTTAAAGAAATGGCTCAGAGGTCCTTGAAAGACATTTCTTGGGTTGTAGAAGATACATCTCAAGAAGACAAAGAAAGGATTTACAATTGCAAATTTGCTAAAGTAAATACTCTAAGAAAAGGGAGGTTGGGGACCTATAGTCAGGTGTTGGTTGGAAACCAGAGTAGATTCTTTTGGCAGTGTTGAGCTTTCTCAGAGAGGAACTTAAGGGAGTGGGGTTTTCATCCTAGAGTTATGGCCTTGAGCTCTTAGAAATGATACTAATACTTGTTTGAATCTCTCAGTGTGGGGGGTGGTGGATGAAATTCTTTGTGCTGAAGTTTGCAGTTTTTATAGGCTGAAGTTAAGGCTTAATTGAAAAGATTGCTCTGAAGAGACTGACTGAAGTTTGGTCAAGCTGAGTCTTTGTCATCCCTTCCCCTGATCTTGGGACAGTTGTCCACAAGCAATGGCTTGTGTCTGCGAAGATAAATTTGGTAAATGTTCTACTTTTTCAAAATTACAGTTGCAATTTAAACACCTAAATTAAAGATATAAGGTTTGAATTTAGACTACAATATTTTGTTATATTCTGTGAGGCTCTCCCCAAATGTATGGAATTACAATGCAAGTCTGTCCATATTTATTAGTGTTATTTATAGCATTGTCAACTTCATTTTGCATGATAGATGCATTGGATTCTACATTCAGACTACATAGTTTCAAAAACTGACTCCACCTCTTATCGGCTGTATGTCTTGTCAAGTTGAGTAAACTGTTAAAGCGTTGGTTTCCTGGTCTGTGGTATGGGCATTGTAATAAATAATAGCTATTGATGAGCACTGGATGTTATACACAACTAATGAATCGTTGAACACTACATCAGAAACTAATGATGTACTATATGCTGGCTAACTGATCATAAAAAAAAATAATGGCTATTGTATAATGTTGCTGTAAAGATTAAATGATACAAGTATCTGGCATAATACCTGGCAAGAAATCAATAAATGTTAGTTTCTATAAATTTTATTAGGTATTACTAGTATTGTATAAGTATAAGTAGAGATAGAAGTTACCTGATTCATATTTTTAACTTATTTAAAACTGGTGGCAATGAGAGATTTCAAATTTTTATTCTCATTTTCCTCTGTCATTTGCTCTGTATATTTGTTGATCCTAGCCCATTTTCCTTTCTTTGTTATTTCCTCTGTGTAAAGGATAATTACTTGAAAATGTGTCATATTTAAAAATAAAGCATTCATCAGTTAAATATGAATTTTGGTTTTTTATTTTTTGAAGAGCAGGTGAAACTCTCTTTTGTTCTAATTTCTGTCATGATTGGCTTGAAAAAGCATATGTTTGGGAGTGTTTCCTGTGATTGATATTTCTACCTAATATCCTCTCAAGACCTGTATCAACCTCCAGGGTTATATTTATTTTTTTGCTAACAAGAACAGTGTCAAGAAATATGGTTAAATCACCTGAGAGAGTAGCCTTTTGAAAATATGTAACCTACATATGGACTGACGTTTATTTTAAATTATTATTGAACAGAGTTTAAGAAGACAGATAATTTTGACAGTGTTAGTCTTGGGGTCAGAACAGCTTGATTGCAATCATTTTCCAAACTTCTTCTCAAGTGATGTTAGATTTGTATTTAATACCCAACTGTAATGATTTTATTTCCTTTCTAGAGAAATAATAATGGCAGTAATTGTGTTGTTTCCTCTGAGTAAAATATAATTGGGCAGATTTTCACATGAATTATCTCCTTATATTGTTACAAAAGTCTTGTGCAGTAAATAGAATATACTTTCTCCCTGAAGAAAACAATAAGATGTACATATGTATGTAGTTGTACTCTATTTTATTACCAAACAAATGGATCTATTCCTCCCATATATCCAAAGATATATGGGGTAAAAAGATTTTAAAAAAATAGATATGAAAATTGACAGGAATAATCATTAGAAAAATAAGGTGAAAGTAGTGGTGAGTTAATACACAAATTATAAGCCATAAGGTCCTATAAACTTTATTCCAGTTGGCCTATATGTGTTTAACCTAATAGATACATAATTAGGTGAATCAGAGACTATTTTATCTAAAATATTTTCCTAATTTCAAATAATATCTAAAATGAGAAAATTCCTTATGTTCCCCCCCTTTCACCCCATGGGCCAGAAATGCATTTTTATGCAGTTTTGCTTGTTTTCAGTTTTGAAAGTGGGAATAGTATTATATAGCTAAATTTGAAATTTTGTTTTCAAAGTGGAAGTTTTAATGTAGTTTGTATTTTCTAAAATCCAAGAAGCAGGAGATGGCATAAATCACTTTCTGGAATAAATTAGAAACACAGAGATTGTTTTCAAGTTACCAGAAATAAAATAAAAATAACTGAGGTTGAAGTTATCCACAAAAAAGAATAAACTTGCTTTTCATTTTGCTATATCCTGGGTCATGAAGACAAAATGAATGGGTCATATAAGGTCCAAATTGTTTGAAAACTATGCTCTTAGTCAAAAATCTAAACTTTGACTATGTTTGTCTGCTAACTCAATTTAAAATAGAGCAGTGATCAGGTTTTTTTTTTTTAATTTTCTTGTACTGTGTAGTGTTCTATTACATTTGGCTAATGCTGTGTCGAGAAATGCCACTGAATAGTTCAGTGGATAAATATGTTATCCTCATGTCTTTCTTTCTTATGATTTCTAGTCTGGTTTCTTAAGAGAACCCTTGTATCTATCTATCTATCTATCTATCTATCTATCATCTATCTATCTATCTATCTATCTATCTGTATCTATCTATCTATCCACCTTACATCGACTGACAAATCATGGATGTATGAAGGCAACGATTCATGTTGAAAAGAGCAGTAAACTACTAACATATTATGTTCCAAATGAGTAGAGATGTTCCTATGAAAGCAAAACTTCCTGTCAATACATGAACAATATAACTTTTAAAAACAGTTAAAATAGCTTAAGAATGCAAAACTTGTATGTTTTAAATATATAAGTATTTATAAGCCAGCTATTTTCTCCTGATTTAAAATCCCATTTTTTCCCCTTTGGAAATGCAAGAGAGACATTTACTTGCCTTTTGGTGGACTGTTAAGCTTGATATTGGTTTACATTTGATACAAAGTAAATATATATCTAATATAAGCCATAGGGATATGTGTTGCAAGATTAGACAGGATATGAGCAGAATCATGAAAATAAGATTCAGGTTAGAAATCTTGTGCCTTGATTCTGGTATATCAGTGGTGAACAGGGTAAACAGGATAATGGATAGTTTTCCAAATTCCTGATGAAGTAACTCTCTCAGAACTGGTGAAAAGCCTTCCAGCAGACTCAGTCAATCCAAAGCCTTAAAGTAAAAACCTAAAATCAATCTGCCAGTGAGTAACAGAACCTTAGGAAACAGTACTGAGCACAAAGAGCAAGAACCCATTGATTTTTAGAATCCTTTTCTACTAGTTAGAGATTTAAAAGTATTGGCTAATCTTTCTCCATTAGTACTTCTCAGAATATGGGAAGAATACGTTAAAAATTCTAAGCAAGAGGAGGGTCTAGAGGTAGAGTGAAGTGTCTATAGTAGTCATCTCCCATTAGACATCCAAATATTTTCAGGCCCACTTCCTGCTTTAGAACGAAGTATTCCTCATCATTCCCATTTTACAGGTGAGAACATTGAGGTTCTGAAATGTTAAATCATTTAAGAGTGGGGAAGAAATGAAACTAGTAGTACAGCCTGTTCCTCTTGCCTTCTAATCAGGACTCTTTCCCAGACACCATGTTATTGGAATGCTGAAAAGGTGTCTATCTTTGTCATTGCTTTGATCTAAGATGCAGTGGGTTGAGATAACCATATTATCCATGACATCTAATCTCGGTTAGTCTCTTCAATGCCTTTCTGACTGCGCATATATATTCCCTTTTATCCCCATGCCCACGTTCTGTTTTCCCTCTTCTGCTCAGTACAACCATTGTTGTTTAAGGTCTGTCTTTTTATTGTAATAGTGTTCTTTCAAAATGTGAATTGTTTTATGTTTGTGAATTATCATTTCTGTAAAATACATGCTGTTAATATTTCATTTTTCATCTCTCTTTTCAGTAGGTGCTCTTATTTGTTAGACTCTTTCCATGTTCCTAGGTGTACATTTACTCTACACCTTCTAACTTTATGGTGTGTACATACTGAACCTCTGTAAGAATAAAGCAAAGCTAATTTCCTGGCTCTCCATTTCTTCACCAGGCAACCCATTGGCTAGGTGCTGTTACACAAGCATGATACATCTGTACATACCTGCAGTGAGGGCCAGGGTTGTATAGCCAGCACATTTTATCTCTCTCTTTCTCATTGACAGATATCTGGTTCCTTCCAACTCCCACCATCACAAATCACACTGTAACAAATACCCTGGTATATATGTCTTATGGACCTGTGTGAAAATTTCTCTGGGATAAATGCCAATTGTAGAATTGCTGTGTCAAAGTGTATGTATATACTTAATTCGACTAAGTGGTAACAGATGGCTAGGCAGATTGCTGCTGATGTCTACACTACCTCCAGCAGAGCACCAAGGCTCCTGTGTCACCATATCTATGTGGGTCTTTTAATATTTCATGTATTCTTGCCTTGTCTACCCAGTTGTACTAAAGGAAGGGACCATGCCTCATACTTTTTAAATGGCCCAGATTTGAAATCCTAGTAATTATAAAACTGGCAGTGATTATACTTTAATCCTGGCAGGTGAAAATCAACCAACATTCAAAGTGGTTCCAATTAATTGGATGTCTTGTTAGGTACAATTGGTGTTCAGTTAATGTTTTAGAGTTAAGCTATGTTATCCATCAAACCCAAATTAGGCTTGTTAAACTTCAGTGTGATTTTATCTCTGGTATGTTTCCTTTATTCCATCCAACTAAATATAATGATTTAATTTTACACATTATTTGTTTTGTAACTAAGAATTAAAATGGTGAAAATAAATAGAATGCTTCTAAATTTGTTTATTATGAATGTCACGGATCATGAGGAATTACTGCTGCAGTTTGAGAAGTTAGTATAATAGAAATGGTGATGCTCTTCTTATAGTATTTGTTGTCACTCTGTGCTCAGAGGTCTGACTCTTATAATAAAGAGATCGTCCCAGTGACCTGATAATGTTTTAGATATCTCTTGAGAGATATTCAAAGTGCATCATTTAAATGTGCTTTTATTCTTTTCTGAAATAAGTCAGAGAAACACAAATACTGTATGATTTCACTCATGTGGACTTTAAGAAACAAACCAAATGAGCAAAGGGGTAAAAAGAGAGAGGCAAACCAAAAAAACATATTCTTTTTTTTTTTTTAAGATTTTATTTATTCATTTGAGACACAGGGATACAGAGAGAGAGAGAGCATGAGCAGGGGGAGAGGCAGAGGGAGAAGGAGAAGCAGGCTCCCCGCTGAGCCAGGAGCCCGATGTGGAGCTTGATCCCAGGACCCTGGGACCATGACCTGAGCCAAAGGCAGACGCTTAACCATCTGAGCCACCCAGGCGCCCCAAAAAACATATTCTTAACTATGGAGAACACACTGATGGTTGTCAGAGGGGAGGTGGATGGGGGGATGAGTTAAATAGGTGATGGGGACTAAGGAGGGCACTTATGATGAGCACCGGGTGATGTATGGAAGTGTTGAATCACTATATTGTACACCTGAAACTAATGTTATATTGTATGTTTACTGGAATTTAAACAAAAACTTTTTAAAATGTGCTTTTTGATATTTTGATCTGTTCATTTAATTTACTCTTGAATCATTTGCCTTCCTTAAATAAGTGACATTGATCTAACTACAGACATTTGCAGAAAAGCATGTATTTAGTTATGTTATCACCAAGAGTATAATGTTGATGAGTGACTCTGACTGGTCCACTCACTGTGTTGTTGGGATTGTCTTTTCTCCAAGGCCAGATGATAAAATTTTATTTCAGGCATGGCGTCAGAGCTGTGCTTCCTTTGTTCTTTACAGTAGTTCTGGCTAAATAGCAGGAACTCAGTAAATATCAGCTGACTAATTTTTAAAAACTCTTCTACTGTTCTTTGACTCTAAATAGAAACTGGTTTTTTTTCAGCTCTTTATGGAAACCAGATACTCATTGAATGCTTTGCCACATCTCAGCCTTGCACTTGTGCGTGCGCACTCTGCTTTGATGCCATCTGTTGTCTTGTTTTCCGTGTTTGCCTGTTTATATTGGTGAAGAATATAAACTGAGAGCAATAGATTAGTTGTATTCCATCTATACCAGCTTTTCTATTTTTGATGCCTTGCCAAATACACATACACACAGGCACATAAATCCTTAATGAATGAATGTCACATTCTCCTCTTTTAAATATATGTCACTAATTTTAGTAGCTCTTTTGGGATGAGGATGGGTACAGGGCTGAGGTGAAGATAAAAACTGAGCAAAACAGCAATAAATTGTTTGTTTAGAGTCTCACTCTTCCCAAATTATCTATTCAATGCTATTGACATAAAGAATTTCTGTGTTCCAAAGAATCAATGGCATTCTATTTGCTGGTACTGTTGCCTACACTTGGCCATGAGTGTCCTTAAAAATATGACCATAAAATTTATTATAAGTTCCAGGGCATTTTTTTACACTTTTAATAATTTTGTCGACAGTAGGGATAAAGTAAGACATAAGTTGACCCCACTCTCAGGATGCCTCAAGAAGAGTGGCTTTTAAATTTCCTACCAACATGATGGCTTGAGGGATTAGAAGGGCTCTATCCTTGATGCAGAAACTTTGGAAAGCACCTGAAAAACAGCCAAGGTGGTGAGAAAAAAAGGTATAACCAGAAGACGTAAAGCCTGTATGATGCTGGACTGGGGAGCAAAATGATGATTCACAGGCAGGGAGTGTGCAAAGTAGAGATGGAATACCTAGTCTTTCTGGGGCTTGATCTCATCAAGCAAACATTGAGAATTTTAATATGAAATTTTGGAAGAAATGAATCATTACAATAGTGGTGGATATTGTTCTTGCCTTTCTGGTTTCCCTGATCTCTGTATATTGGTGTGCTCGGGCTTCATCCTTTGTGCCTTGGGTCTTTCTCTTCTTCTCTATGCTGCCACTTTTGTATTCTCAGAAAATTCTTATGACCTTAAATGAAACATCCATATACTGATAACCCCTCAAATTTACAGCTATAGCCCAAACCCTTTCAGTTAATCTCAGACTTGGATATCCAACTTCTTACTCAACATCTCAAACATGAAGGAGGTGATAACTCATTCTTCACAGATAAGAACCTCACCCTATGCTTGCTCAGGCTGAATGCTTTAGAGTTGTCCTGACTTCTGTCCTCTTTTCCATCCCAACTCTAATCAGCTTGAACATTGAAATATATCCAGAATTAGATCATTTCTAATAACCTAATTACTCATCTTCATTACTATTATTATCTCTTGACCCAGCCATGCACTGGACTCCCAAGTTATCTGAAAATCAGTACTCCCTATCCATGTGTCAAACTATCTAGTCTTCATACAGTAGCCAGGACATTTCTCATAAAGCAAAGACTAGAAAGTGTCACTGTTTGGTGCCCAACCTTGCAATGGTTCCTATTTCACTCAGAGGAAGCTAGAGTTCTTCCCCCATCTGTTATTCTCATCTGTATTCAAACCACTTGAGACAGAAATCTTCCACAGCTAGTTATGTGCTTGTATTGGGGCATTGATACTGTTCCCTCTCCTCTGGAAGCTCTCCTTCCACATAACCCAAAATTAACTGCTTCATCTTAAATCTTTGCTTGATCATCTCCTTCTCAGTGAAGGCAGTTTAATCCCTCTCCACCATCCCAGCACAGCACTTACCCAGCCCCACTGTAATTTTCTTTGGTCTGTATCATTTATCATCCTCACATATACACTGCATTTGATTTCTTTTAATGTTTATATCACATTCCTCCAACAGGAATAGAGCTCCGTAAGCACAGAAATCATTATCATTTTTGTTTATAGATAATTCCCAAATACCTAGCACAGTATTTATTAGATGCCGAGTAAATATTTGTGGTATGAATACACAAAGTGGAAAAACTCAGTGACATCAAGTAAATGAATTACCTTCCTTGCATCTCAAGTTGCACAAATTGAGGGGACTAAAGAAAATGGTCTCTACAGGTCAGCTAATGCAAATGTGAGCATCTTGTGTGGATCAAGGTTCAGAAATCAAAAAGTGAGGAAAAAAAATGAAACATGGGGCATATTTGACCATGGCTTGATATTTCATTGTTGTAAAAATTGTTATTAATATCATTATGTGTAATAATTATGTTTTGGTAAAATTTTCAGGAGCATATCTCTTTGGGATGCAAAATGAAGTATTTAGAGATGAACTAATATGAGATCTGGGATTTCCTTTAAAATACTCTAGGAAATAATAAGTTAAAAGGAATAAATCAAACAAAATTGGCAAAATATTGATGGTGACTGATGTGGGGTGATAGGCACATGGGGTTTCTTATACTATTCTCTCTAATTTTATGTATATTTTAATTATGATAAAAATTAAAAAATGGTCTCTGAGGGGCACCCGGGTGGCTCAGTCGGTTAAATGTCTGCCTTCAGCTCAGGCCATGATCCCAGTGTCCTGGGATCGAGCCCTACATTGGGCTCCTTGCTCAGTGGGGTGTCTGCTTCTCCTTCTGCCCCTCCCTTTGCCCCTCTCCCTGCTCGTGCTTTCTCTCTCTCTCTCTCTCTCTCTCTCTCTCATAAATAAATAAATAAATAAATAAATAAAGTCTTTAAAAAAAATGGTCTCTGAAATCCCTCTCAAAGTATCTTTTATTGGATCCATAATTCGATACATAGATCATTTATATCATAGGTATTAAAAGGTTCATTGGTATATCTAAGACAAAGATTATTCCACAATAACATAAAAAATATAAAGGAAGACATAAAGACAGAAAATTCAGTATCATGTCACTTATAAACCAAACTTAGCTTTCAACTGTAAAAAATATTATTTTTCTAAACTGTGGTCCATTCTAAAAACTTTTAAACCAAATTTCCATTCATTGTGAATAATTAACACAAATAATTGAGTAAATTATCTCTGTCCATTTAGTCATTGTACAAATGGATATCCTGTAATTCCATTAGCAGAATGGAGCATAAAATTTTTCTAAAATGATCCTCACGAAATATATTTAATAGCAGTAAGTCGCAATTTGAGCAGTAAACTAACTTTTAAACTATATATTACTGTATGTATCATTAAAAATGTAAATACTGAATACTATCACAATTTTACAAAGGATTCTTATTTATTATTTATCTTCTGTAAGTATGTATATAGAGATGTGTAAACATAAACCGTGTATGTAGATAGGTTAGAAATAGTGTAGTAAATAATGTATAGGTATATAATTGTATAATCAAGCGATGAAATACCATTAGGTGGGTAAGTTCTGGATCATGAGTCATTTTGATGATAAAACATAGAGGAGAAAGAGATGAGATCATAGATATAACTTTTAAAAAAATGGTCTCATCCCATAAAATACAGAGAGGCATAACATTATAAATAGGACAGTTAGCTGAAGGAAAAAAATGTTTGGGATTTGGTATAAGGGCAAGATATTCTTATTGATCTTTCAAAATCTAGGGAAAGTGATAAGAAAAAGGCAACTGAGTAGTTTAACCATGATTCCATGAGGCTGCTTCCTCTTGATGTGAGGAAAACATTCTGATATGGAGGAGCAAAATTAAATCAGAAAAACCATACAGATGGTGACTAGCTTGTGTGTGTGTGTGTGTGTGTATGTGTCCGTCCAACTTGTTATTTTTTATATTGCCATTTTTATTTCCTGGTTTCAAACTTTTTTGTTCTTGCTATTTTGTTTTTTTACTTATGTTTTGTAAACTGTCATATTTTTTTTTTCATATAATCTTTTGAAAGTTTTTGGAGCTTGATCTTGTCCATTCCCCACCTGGACCACACTAAATGCTATCTCCTGGTCCCTTCTTTCATCTTCAAGGATGGATTAAATCCCACATTCCCACCTGATCTCAACTAGAGAGGATCACTTCCTCCTTAAACATGAATTCTCTCAACCAGTATGTTGTGCTTTTTTCTTTGTATTTTCTAAAGGAGTCTTTCTCATACTTTTTTTTTTTATATCTCCACACATTTATCAGACTGCTACATATATAAACGGTGCCCTCCTGGAGTTGTGCAGTGCTTAGCTCACACATTCTTACACAACATCTGCAACCCAAACGTAAGTTGCCAGAGCCACCACTTATTCTTACTACCTTGTCAGGGAAGAACCCCAACCTCAAGAGGTTGGGAATACGTAACATGACTCCAAAGGAGAGGACTAAGCAAACATGAGGTTGGCTTGTTACAATTCTACAGGTGCTGAAAGTGGACAGTGTGATTCAGCATGTTAGAGCATGACTGTTCAGTACTCAAAGTACAGCAAATAACAGGAGCATAAGCATGGTAGCACAAGTTCCTCTGCCCCAACTGCCATGATGTGACAGAGTAGGCCAAGGGGCCAACACACATATTGGATGACACCGAAGTTGAGGAAACCAGGGCCAAGAGCTCAGCACCTTTGTAGCAAACAACAAGATAATCTCTTCCCCTGAGGAACAAGCAGTCCCATGTTAGTTAAGCTTTGGTCACTTTCACCTAATTGATTGCCGACACAGGGGATGGTGATGTGTTGCAATTTGGCACACTAAACAAGGACTTATATAGATGGGTGCCCATGGACACTGCCCTTCCTGGCAAACCTGTAATGCACTATGGGGGTGTTTCATTTATTCCACTTGGAGAAAATGCTGGTCAGGACCAAATTAATAGATAGAACTCACAGTTTGAAAATCACTGCCTCACGTCCCTAGCAAATGCCTTGCAGATTCTGATTAAATAGCCATTATTAAACACCAAATATTTGCCAGATAGTGTGTTCAATGCTCAGTAGGCAGTGTTTTATAGCAGAAGGATCATGTGCTCTGTGCCAACAGTAGTTTAAGTCCCCATTTTGCTACTTATTTAGTCATTGTTTAGTACTTTTTTATTAGCTTATTTTATTCTTGTGAAGCTAAAACATGATACTCTAGGTAAAGTACCTTGTAAAATGCCTGGTAAGTGCCACGTGTTAGTCTTAAATGATCTTTCATGGATTTCTTTGCAGTGAAAAATTATACCTAAGTTAGAGAAGAAAATATTGAAGAGCTACTCTCTGAAATTGCATGAAAATTGAAATTATTGACTGAACTCTTGAACTTAGAAAACACAAATCATGTATACGCAGAATTTACTCATTTTTAACACACACACACACACACACTCACACACGTACTATGCACTAGCCAGTTAATGGAATGTAAAATAGATTTAAAGCCCAGTGAAGCAAAAATCAAAGGAAGACAAACAAACAAAACAACTCTGAGATTTTTAAAAATTAATTTGTGTTGCCTTATATCTTACATGCAGTTTTGAAATTTTGCATGATTAGTATTACTTGCTTTTCAATAACTTTATAGTTAAAATCTTTAAAGACAAAGTTAGTCAAAATATTATATTTGCTTTTCTTTGTACATAAATGAATCTCATTTGTCTCCTCTACCAATTGAGCACCATGAGAAAGTGCGATAAATATGCAGTTGGCTTTATAATGCAAGATCATGCTGGATTGTACATGGAACTATTGTCCAATAAAATCTTTTTGGTATTGCAGATTTTTATGTGAGTATTAACCTGGATACATCTGGCTGTAATTTTTATCGTGTATTGTTTGGCTTAAGTAGTGCATTGTCTTTGTTATCATTTATAAAAGATTATGCTAGCTTATTTTAGTAGTCTTTGGAAAAACATGGAAGCTTAAAATATTTTTTAAAAATAGCTATTTTCTCTCATCTTCTAGATAAGGCATATCCAAGCATGACAAAGTATAACTCTTCTTTATATTAAATCTTGCTGAGAAATACTTAAAGCATTATTTGGGGGTTACTATGCAACAGGATTTAAGCAATTAAGTCCTGCTGCTATATTCAGTGTGTTTGTGGTCTTAAGTATTAAAAACCCAGAAACATAAACCTAACATGTTGACTACTACCTAAAGTGAAGATCATTATAAAAATAGTTGAGACAAAAAGTTTTCATTATTTAAAGAAAACAATTATGTACAACTCTGTATTCACTTTTAAACTGGGTTTATTCATCTTTATTCAGGAAGCAGTGTTGATGTCAAACAAGGCAAAGAATATTGAAGAATGTTAAGGAAAACACGATTTAGCGTTAGTAGTCATGCTAATGGCATCAAACTATAAAATTTTAACATTCCTTCACTTCAGTCACTTAAATCATTTAATAAGAAAAGTACATATTTTAGCAGTCTGGGATTTCATATAGAAGAAACATTGATTTGACATTCCATCTGTATGTCACCTCACATACTTCTAATATTTCTGAGTAGACATGAAATCATTTTGAACCTATTAAAATGGACATGTGTGACAGTTGATTATATGAAATGAAGTCTTTGAGTCAACCTGTGACAATTTGTAATGGCCTGCTGCGTGATACATTTTCAATGGAAACTAAATCCTGTAGCCTATCAGAGTCAGAACATATATTAGAAATAATTTAGTTCATATCCCTTGGTTAATAGATAAGAAAGCTGGGAAATGAGTGAAATGGCTGAAGTTTCCCAACTAGCTATTGAGAGACCCAAGATTTAAATCTAGATAAAGCATTTATTCCCCTAAGCAAGTAAATATTATTTAAATCACTGTTTTATTTATTTACACACAGAACATATGAATATTCTGCAGATATTTTCCAACACCTACAGTGTGCCAGGTCTTGTGCTAGGTCCTGGAGATAAAAATAGAAAAGACAGGGGCACCTGGGTGGCTCAGTCGGTTAAGCAGATGACTCTGGATTTCAGCTCCAGTCATGGTCTCTGGGTCATGGGATTGGCCCCTGCATCAGGCTTTGTGCTCAGCACAGAGTCAGCTTGCCCCTCTACCCTCTGCTCCTCCCCCCATCTCTCTCTCACGCATGCTCTCTCTCTGTCTAAAATAAATAAATAAAGTCTTAAAAAAAAATAGAAAAGACAAGGGTCTGCCACCTGGAGAGATTGTGATTTAGCAAGGGAGAGCATTACTAACAGAAGCAGAAGACGACATTATAATGGTAGAGTGTGGTAATGGTTGTGCTAAAATTCATCAGAGTCCTGGGATTGTCCTCAGTACTTTTGATTGGTGGACAAGGTAGAGGTCTCACTTGAATTACATTTTGAGTTGTGTCCTTTCTTAACTGCACCATTTTGTCTTAAATGATCTTCCCACTTTCATTTTGACCTTCCTCCAGATCTGTCATCCACTATTGCTGCCTGGGCAGTCTTTCTAAAATCTGAAATCTGATCAGAGTGCTTGCCTGCATAAGAGCTTTTACTAGCTCATTGTGTCTTCAAAACAAAGTTCAAATTCATTTTCTTAGCATGAGACCTTTTGTGATCTGGCTTTAGTTACTCCAAGCATTACTTCCGGCTACTCTTCTAGAAATATCCTTTGATTCAGCAGCATACCGCTACTTAGTGTTAGCTATGGGCATTGGGGTGGACAAAGTTGGGAGCAATCTAGGCTGAAGGCCACCATTAATTCAGTGAAGTTGGAAGCAAGGTAATCTTTAGAAAGGGAGGAAAAGTGACACTGTAGGAGGCCTGTGAGGGAAGTTAAAGTTGACAGTAGTGACTGAGAGGATAGGGAGATGAGATCTCCTAGACTGTTATTCATTGCTAAGATGCAGTTTGTGTTAAGTATTTCTCTAATCCTTTATGGTCCATCCTTGTTTTAGCTTGAAAGCTTAAAGGGTTTTTTCTCAATACAGTAAATTGCTTTCTCTCATTTGCCATTAGGGTTCTAGAGATAAAATAAATAAAAAATAAAAATAAGATGAGGGCCTTTTTTTTTTTACACCCAATTTAATAAGGGGACCTCATTTTATTTTTTATTATTTTTTCTTAAAAACTCACTTTGTTCAGTTCAACAGTGACAGCATAAATGGAGAACTGAGGGAGTTCGATGGAAGATTAAAAAGAAAGAACTATTTTGACTCTTGGTAGTTTCTTTTTCTGCTTTAATTATGTGTGAAGGAACTTTGAAACAACATGCTTTTTAAAAATTTTTATTTATTTATTTATTTATTTATTTATTTATTTATTTATTTTTATTATGTTAGTCACCATACATTACATCATTAATTTTTGATGTAGTGTTGCATGATTCATTGTTTGCGTATAACACCCAGTGCTCCATGCAATATGTGTCCTCCTTAATACCCATCACCGGGCTAACCCATCCCCCCACCCCCGCCCCTCTAAAACCCTCAGTTTGTTTCTCAGAGTCCATAGTCTCTCATGGTTCGTCTCCCCCTCTGATATCGCCCCTTCATTTTTCCCTTCCTACTATCGTCTTCTTTTTTAAAAATTTTTTTTGTTTTATTTTATGTTAATCACCATACATCATTAATTTTTGATGTAGTGTTCCATAACTCATTGTTTGTATATAACACTCAGTGCTCCATTCAGTACGTGCCCTCTTTAATACCCATCCCCAGGCTAAAGCCCCCACCCCCCTCCCCTCTAGAACCCTCAGTTTGTTTCTCAGAGTCCATAGTCTCTCATGGTTCGTCTCCCCCTCCGATTCCCCCTCTTCGTTTTTCCCTTCCTACTATTATCTCTCTCTCTCTTTTTTTTTTTTTTTGAACATATAATGTATTATTTGTTTCAGAGGTACAGGTCTGTGATTCAACAGTCTTACACAATTCACAGCGCTCACCATAGCACATACCCTTCTCAGTGTCTATCACCCAGCTTCCCCATCCCTCCCACCCACCCCCCACTGAAACAAGATACTTTTAAAAGACTGTAGTTAATTTGTTGATGGCTTTAATCCTGTGTAAATTGACAATTAAGTTAATTAAAAAAATATGTTCGAAACTCATCTTACAAACTGCCCACATGGTTGAAACTTAAACACTATTGGATCTTAAAGATAGTTATTTTATTTTGTTTTTGTCATTTGATATATTTTGCTATTCATGTTATGCTATTGGAATTTGACATAATTCTCTGTAATTAAAAACCTGCCTGAAGTGAAAGATATTTTCATGTCAGACACATCTAAATAAAAATGGCACAAAATGTTAGTAAATTTTTGGAGACTCTTATCTTTGTCTTCTAACGGTTGATACTCATGATTCAAATTGAATACAGCAGAGAAATGGAATAATCACATTAAAATTTTGGACAGTGCTGAATCCTTTTGGATATACAACCTTTAAAACATAGCTTCATTATGGTAATGAGAGTGTTACTCTTGGTTGCAGTAGAGAGTCTGGGAACTGTTTGTGGCTATGTGAAAATTGTAAATGTCAGATCACAGTTTAATTGTGGTAGAAATATGTGGTAGCTCATTCTGAATATTAAACAGCTGTGCAAATATTGACAGAGAGAAAAAATTCTAATGTAATATAACTAATATTTGGGTGTCTTGAGGTTCTTGTTTTTGAAAACCCATGAATTAAAATCCTTTGGGGCGCCTGGGTGGCTCAGTTGGTTAAGCGACTGCCTTCGGCTCAGGTCATGATCCTGGAGTCCCTGGATCGAGTCCCGCATCGGGCTCCCTGCTCGGCAGGGAGTCTGCTTCTCCCTCTGACCCTCCCCCCTCTCATGTACTCGCTCTCTCTCATTCTCTCTCTCTCAAATAAATAAATAAAATCTTTAAAAAAAAAAAAATAAAATAAAATCCTTTGTAGGAAAGATAAAGGTTAAGATAAGTGTATAAAATCAGGATTTCTCAACCCAGGCTGCATATAGAATGACTTAGGGAGCTTTTAAAATAAACCCGCATTAGGCCCCACTGCCAGGTTTCCATGCACCGCTTGGTGTGGATTGATGCCTAGGCATTAGTATTGCTTTTTAAATAAGGTCCATTATCTAATTGTGCTGTGCAACAATTGAGAATCACTGGTTGACAAAAATGAACAGAAAGTCATCTATTTCAGTTGTAAAATATAAGGCCACAAATTTATCCAATCTTACCAGAATTTTTTCTTGCATAATCATCACGCAGTGACATAGTTAACAGAAATTAAGTTGGCTAACTGTAATTTTATGATTAAAATAGCCAAACAAATCTTGCAAAGTTAAATGAAATAAAGGCAAAACCTACTTGACTAGGACTACTAATGCTCAGGAGAATGAACCATCCTGACAGTGCATTTTTATCTATCTTGTGAAGGTCTCATAAATAAGACATGGCTGAAATCATGTAGGAGGAACATTTATCTTGAAAACTTCAAACCCCTAAAACAAGAGGTTATATATTACATATATTATTGTCATTATGCCAAAAGAGTAATATACATTCATACAAATACATTTACAGGTACCATACTTCTTTATCTATCCAAGCTATAAAATATACATTATAAAAGCTGCACATGTTTATATATTCACCAAACAGATGTCAGTACAAGCACAAGCAAAGCAGAACTGTTGTCTTAAATAGTCCCTTAATATTTTAGTATGGTTCTCTTACTTACCATTTTCACCTAGTACAAGACATATTTCCTATAGAGAAGTCACCTGCGTGGGTTTTTGCCACCATTAAGGGTATATGAAAGAACGTTCCACCCAAACACATACATAACAGTAGCACTCATTTTGAAGTTGCAAGCCTTAATACAAATCTTATGTCTCCCCAAATTGTATGAGCCTTAGCAGTCTCCCTGGTAAAATTGTGATACTCTATCTGCCTCAGTGGATTCTTGTGAAGATTAAGGACTGTAGGAACAGTGAAGGCAGGGTATTCTGACTGCTTTGGTCCCTGATCCCACATCTCTAGAATAGTGCTTGGCAGCTAAGAGGTACTCAGCCAATATTTGCTCAATGAATAAAGGAAACATTAGTACACGCAATCTGTAGATACAGGATCATGCAGCTGTTGTGCACCCTTAGTGCAGTGCTCTTCCTTAGTGATGTGATGGGTTGGTTCATACATACCTTCTTTGAAGGATTCACTTATTTTTTAAATTGAAAACAAGTAACAGAAGTAGAGCCCAGACTGTTTCAGAATATACTCAAAAAGAACACTTGGTTAAAGACAGAACAGAAGGATCAGGTAACAAATATAAATGGCTTTTACTATAATGTTGTTGAACTAGGTGGTGCTTATTTGACATGTCCATGTTGGTTTTATTTGTATCCGTGCCTCCATTAAGTACCAGGAAGGAGTGATCAGGGTTAAGGCTTAGAGAACTTCTCAACCATCATTGGATGCTGGAAATACCTAGCGATCTTGTTAAAATGAAGATTTGGATGGGGGTGGAGGAGGGTGGTGGCACTGAGTCTTAGAAAAAATCTGCTAGAACCAGTTAAATAGACAAAGAAGACTTCATTCAAAACTACTGCAAAGGAAGAGAGAGGTAGAACTCAACTTCACTGAAACAAAAGGTGGGAGGATTTTCAAATGCTGGTATAAATTAATGGAAGAGTACTGAAGGACACTGAGGGAGGGAAACTAGCTAATGTGATTAGGCCTTTGGTCCCTTATCAAAGTTAGGCCCCTGCCCTCCCACAGGGAGTAGAAGACAGGGGCCCTATCTTTTTTGATGATTACATTTCAAAGGGAAAGCTCCCAGATCCTTGAGAAAGACATTCCTGGGTTTTGCAAAATTTGCATCTCAAAGGGGCAGAGAAAGAATTTACAATTACAGGTTTCCTAAAGTAAATTCCCTAAGGAAAGGGAGGTTAGGAGCCTGAAGTTAGGAAGAAGACTCTAATCAAGTTAGGGGCAATGTTAAAGCAGCCTTGGTCAGTCTGCATTTCTAATAAGCTCTAAAGTGGAATCAGTGCTGCCGGTCTGCAAAGCATACTGAGTAGCTCTGGTAGGCACTACTGCATTGATAAACAGGAAATACTCAGTACTGACGACTTAGGTGAACTTATTATTACTATTTTTTAGCTTTTATTTTTTTTTAAAGATTTTATTTATTTATTTGAGATAGAGAATGAGATAGAGAGCATGAGAGGGGGGAGGGTCAGAGGGAGAAGCAGACTCCCTGCTGAGCAGGGAGCCGGATGCGGGACTCGATCCAGGAACTCCAGGATCATGACCTGAGCCGAAGGCAGTCACTTAACCAACTGAGCCAGCCAGGCGCCCTATTTTTTAGCTTTTAGAGCATCTATAGAAGTGTGGGTTTGAAATGATCAGTACCATTGTCTTTGTAGCTGGCCTACTAAAAATGCCTGAGAGTCTCTTCCCATGACATGAAATTTGGAATAAGTCAGGTCCCAGGGTCTAGGACACATTTGACATTTACCTCATTTCAGTATAAGTAAAATAGTATAATGAAGTTCCAGTGTTATATTTTGTTTTAATAATTTTCTCTAAGCCCTTAGCAAATAGGTCCCAGGATCCATTTTTAACAGATTGAAAAAACTGTGGTCAGTTTTGGTCAGTGACAGCGCAAAAGTACAATTCAATTCTACAAATAGTTATTACCTGATAAAGTCATTGTTTAAATAATCTCCTAAACCAGAGCGGATATGCCAAAACTGTAGAAAATTATTAGAGATAGAATAACAAAATACTGTGGGATTTTTTTTTAATGGAATACTCCAAAGGACATTATTATAAACTAATTTTCCTAATCGCATAAGAATGGAAGATTTTTTTTTTAAAATGTGAGTCAAAGACTTTTAAGACATTTGAGTCACCTGTGTGGACACGGGCTTTTCCATTCAATGTGATATGGTAATTTTAAAGTTAGTATAATTCTTATTAGAATAATCAACATTCAAAGATGCAGTTCATTAACATATTTTCCATAGAAAATAGTGAGGTCTGAAATGCCCTCAAGAAACAAGCTTTCATTTGCTAAAAGTCAAAGTATGTAATGATAACCCAATCCAAAGGTCAAAAAACACAATTACAACTAAAGAAAACAAATCAGTGAATTAATAGGATTAAGAAAACTGCCTTCTTTTAAAAAAAAAAAAAAGCTAAAAAGCCCCAGATTTGACTTTTTTTCAAGACTTGCTTTACATGAACGGAGTTTTTAATCCACTCAAAGCTTAATCCGAGTTTAAGGATTCAAACAAAAAATCCCTAACGTTTTAATTTGTGCTTATGAGAGGTTCAATCAGACTAAGACATTTAATTTGGCAGCCTTTTTTTTTTTTTTTTTTTTTTTTTTTTTTTTTTTTTTTTTTTTTTTTAACAAAGAGCTGCCTCTTTAGTTTGCCTTGGTTAGTAAAATGGATGAGCTCCCGTGATTTTGGATGCAAAATGATAATCATCAAGTGAGTTGCATTTTCCATCAATTTTCATTTTAAATTATCGATTTTCTTTTCCATATAGCAAACATCACTTTCTGGGATGCATAATTTAAGTGGAAAATTTAATAAGAGAGAACATGTGGTGCACAACATTGCTAAGACCTTCACACATTTGCAGCACTTCCTGTCACTTCCCCCTAATCTCTCAGTATGCTACTTGTGCTTGCTTCCCAGACAGAATCATTTCCTCTAATAACCACTAACACCTACAAAGAGTTTTCTGTCTGCCATATAGTAACCTAGAACCCTTACAGTTATTCATCTTCATGATTACCCTGTTAAATGGGTACCATTTGGATCATCAACAGCCACATTTTATGAATAAGAAAACTGAGGCCATTTCTTTTCCTCCCTTCCCCTATGATCCTCTATCTTGTTTCTCAAATTCCTCATATCAGTGAGATTATATGATACTTGTCTTTCTCTGATTGACTTATTTCACTTAGCATGATACCCTCTAGTTCCATCTACGTTGTTGCAAATGGCAAGATTTTGGGGGATTTTTTTGATGGCTGCATAATATTCCATTGGATATATATATACCACATCTTCTTTATCCATTCATCTGTTGATGGACATCTAGGCTCTTTCCACAGTTTGGCTATTGTGAACATTGCTGCTATAAACACTGGGGGGGCATGTGCCCCTTCAGATCACTACATTTGTATCTTTGGGGTAAACACCCAGTAGTACAATTGCTGGGTCGTAGGGCAGCTCTATTTTCAACTTTTTGAGGAACCTCCTTACTGTTTTCCAGAGTGACTGCACCAGCCTGCAGTCCCACCAACAGTGTAGGAGGGTTCCCCTTTCTCCGCATCCCCGCCAACATCCGTCGTTTCCTGACTTGTTAATTGTAGCCATTCTGACTGGTGTGAGGTGGTATCTCATTAAGGTTTTGATTTGGATTTCCCTGATGCCGAGTGATGTTGAGCAGCTTTTCATGTGTCTGTTGGCCATTTGGATGTCTTCTTTGGAAAAATGTCTGTTCATGTCTTCTGCCCATTTCTTGATTGGATTCTTTGTTCTTTGGGTGTTGAGTTTGATAAGTTCTTTATAGATATTGGATACTAGCCCTTTATCTGATATGTCATTTGCAAATATCTTCTCCCATTCTGTCGGTTGTCTTTTGGTTTTGTTGACTGTTTCCTTTGCTGTGCAAAAGCTTTTTATCTTGATGAAGTCCCAATAGTTCATTTTTGCCCTTGCTTCCCTTGCCTTTGGCGATGTTTCTAGGAAGAAGTTGCTGCGGCTGAGCTTGAAGAGGTGGCTGCCTATGTTCTGCTCAAGGATTTTGATAGACTCCTGTCTCACATTTAGGTCTTTCATCCATTTTGAGTCTATTTTTGTGTGTGGTGTAAGGAAATGGTCCAATTTCATTCTTCGGCATGTGGCTGTCCAATTTTCCCAACACCATTTGTTGAAGAGACTGTCTTTTTTCCATTGGACATTCTTTCCTGCTTTGTCGAAGATTAGTTGACCATGGAGTTGAGGGTCCATTTCTGGGCTTGTTATGGAACCTGGACTGGATCGCCTGATGGAAGAATCAAGTGGCCGTCAGAGATCTTGGAGGATAGGAGGTTTATTTAACACCAGTGGGCTCAGAGGAGAGTGATCTCCAAAGGTCTGAGCCCCGAGCACAAACAAAGGGGGTAATTTATACACTTCTACTTCCACATACCTGGCACTTTCGGTGCATGTGAGAAGCGGGGCAGGGAGAAGAACCCGGAGGAGCCCTGGGGCAAGGACTGGGACTCTCGCCGCTTGGTCGGCCATCTTAGGACACAGATTTCCCTTATCATTCCCCCCTTTGATGCCCCTTTAAACACGTAGTTTAGAGGGCATAATTTTCATCTTCTAAGGGGCGATAGTGAGTAAGTAGCAACTGGAGTCTGATTTTAGCAGTTTGAGTAGTGATAAGCCTAGTAAAGGCATTAATAATACAAGGACCAAATGCTACTATGAGGAGAAGCAATAAGAGGGGGCCGACGAGGGGGGCGAACCAAGGGAACCATTGTGAGAGGTTATCCCACCAAGTTGCCCGCTGGAGTGTTTCCCACCGATGATGTACTCGTTCCTGTACTTGGGTCAGAGTTTCTTGGATCACTCCCGGCTCATTAGCATAGAAACAACATTCCTCCTGTAAGAAGAGGCAGAGCCCCCCTTGCGTGGCTGTGAGCAATTTGAGCCCACGTCTGTTTTGGAGGACCACTGAGGCCAGTGAATTGAGTTGGCACTGCAGGGCCAGGGCCGACTGAGTGAGGGTGGAAAAATCCGCCATGAGTTGTTGAGTTAACCCCTGGTACTGAACCTGAGACATCCCAATGCCAGTGGCGCCGAGGGCAACACCTGATGAGGCCAGCAGGCTCATGATAAGAGGGATGGCTTTGGGGGACCATCGAGGGCAGCTAGGAGGTCTCCATATGGGTTGGGCATCGCTCCTGGGGAGGACTGAAAGGTAGGATAAGAGACTGACAATGCTCCTGGGGAGGACTGAAAGATAGAGTAAGAGACTGACAAGCATGCATGATTGATCGTGCAGGGTGATACAAATGATACCTTGATCACAAGCCAGAAAAGTGTTGTTAGGCACACAGACCCAACTGTGGCCTGTGATGGGGGAGGAAGAGTTGCCATACAGTGGTACCAGAGCCAGAAAGGGATAATCTGAGGTCCCCGGTGCCGAGGTGGGAGGTGACAGGGTGGATTGGTTGAGGATGACACCTATGTATTGGATGGGACTGGGCTTCATACAGATCCAGCAGTCAGGTGCTTGGGGTGGATTTGAGTGGTTAAGCGCTTGGTGGGAGGCGTTAATCATACCTAACAGTTGCGCTATAGATGGTTACTGCATGTGGATGGGGGACCCAGGGATGCACCAGGGCCAGTTATTTTCTATCTGACTCTGGGGGTTGACTGTAAGGCTTGGAGTGAACATGGACTTAATCATAAATTTGGTCATGGGGTCGATCCCCATAGGGTGATATTGGCCCAACAGGAGAATGATTCCTGAAGCCCATGATGTGGCATTGGGTTCTAAGACTGAGAGGGTAAGCGGTATACAATGATTGTTAGGGCAAGAGGATGGGGTGGCGTTGCATGACAAGGAAATCCAGATGTCACTGCGCTGTTTGAGGCGCCACCTGGTGGACCATCGTTCCATTCCCGGCCAAGTTGCCACCCATGACTCACATCCCCAGGCTTGCGAGCAGAACTAAAGACAGGTGTTTGGCTGTTGAGGCGTAGAGCCCCCACAGATGTAGATATCTACCAGCCGGTAACCTGAGTGAGGGCCATGGTAGGAACACCATCTATGAGGTTCCCAGGAGGTACCAAGAAGCAGGCATCCATCAGAATGGAGGTCAACCTTTGGTATGTGCCCATCCCAGGTGGAAGAAGTCAGTGGGGGGTACTGATGTGGGATTGAGGGGGATAAGCTGGGAAGTCCATTTGCCAGTAACGGTGATATGAGAGTTTGCCCCCCTTGCTGGGCCGGGCAAGCTAGAGGCAGTGAGGAGGAACCACACACCAGGTAGCAGAAGATCAGGACTGACTGGGGCCAGGAAAACCGTGGTGAAATGCGCTCAGTAGTAGACAGCAGAGGGCCAGTAAAAGTGGGATCTATGACCTTAGGTAGAGGGAGCCATCGTGGCTAACCCAACAGCAGATGAAACCCGTGGACAAGTAAGTGCAGTAATACACCCTAGGGACACCCAATAAGCAATGACAATAGTGAGCCTCTGGGGGGAAAGTCCAGGCAGGAGGGGTAACAGTATAGAGTCCGACTCCCAAGATGAGGGAAATCATGCCAGTGAGAGCCAGGGACCACAGTGAGCAGGTGTCCATCAGTCGGTGGGGTCTCGTTGAAGGTGAAGCCGGAGTGGGTTCGTGAAGTCTGGCTGGACTCTCCACTGGCACGTCTCCTCGTCCGAATGATGAGCTTTCTTCACTCCTGAGTGGTGGACCCACGGGGTGACACCTGAGACCTTGAGGGCAGTAGGGGTGGTTAGAACAACAGTGTGGGGCCCTGTCCACTGCGGTTTGAGGGGATCTTTCTTCCAGTCTTTGACCCAAACTGAGTCCCCTGTCTGGAAGGAGTGTACCTGAGACGCTAAGGAGATTGGGGCCCTCTCAATGGTGTATTTTTGTAATTTATTTAGGGTGCTGCTCCTTTATCCCTTATCTCCAACCTGATGTAAGTTTCCTGGAAGGCTTCCCAAGCACGGGGGAGGCCGTCCATATATTAATTCGAATGGGGAGAAACCTAATGTCCCGGGCGTGCAGCGAGCACACAGGAGAGCTAGGGGTAGCAGATCTGGCCATGGGAGGTTAGTCTCCTGACAGAACTTTGCAAAGGTTCCCTTGAGGGTGTGATTCATTTGCTCTACTTTCCCTGAACTTTGGGGCCGGTAAGTGGTGTGGAGTCTCCAGGTGATGTTGAGACATTTGGTCAAGACCTGTACAATGTCTGCCACAAATGCGGGTCCATTGTCACTATGGATTGTTAATGGCAGGCCGAACTGGGGCACGATCTCCTGCAAGAGGACTTTAGCTACTTCCCGACTTTGCTCCGTCCTGGTCGGGAAGGCTTCGACCCACCCAGAGTATGTGCATACTATTACTAGGAGATATATGAACCCCCTGCTCGGCTGCACATCTGTGAAGTCTACCTCTACATCTTCGAAGGGGGTTGCTCCCATCCTCTGGACACCTGGCGGGGACCGTGGTGCAGACCGAGCATTATTTTTAGCATATGTTATGCACCATTCACTCGTTGCTTGGCATAGTGCAGGCAGCTGACTGATGTAGTAGTGCTTCTTGAGAAGGGTCTCTAATGCAGTTTTTCCCAGATGAGTGTATTGGTGGTGTTCCTTGACTAGATGCCCTCCAGTTGCTGTTGGAAAGAAGATGCACCCATCTGGCATCATCATCCCTTTTCAGTCAGGGTGGCCCCCTCAGCCATGGCCCATTCCTTTTTCTTCCATAGGTGTCAGGGCCATGGTGAGGGAAGGGGCTCTGTCCATGTCCTCACTGGCTGCGGTCTTGGCTGCCTCATCTGCCAGATGATTTCCCCACACTGTGAGGTCGTCTCATTTCTGGTGTCCCTTACAGTGCAGGATTGCTACTTCCCTTGGAAGCCAGATGGCTTCGAGGAGTCTCAGTATCTCCTCTTTGTTCTTGATAGCTTTTCCTGCTGCAGTTAGGAGGCCCCTTTCCTTGTAGATGGCTCCATGTATATGTACAGTAGCGAAGGCGTACCGAGAGTCAGTATAGATGTTGACTCGCTTGCCTTCACCGAGGGTGAGGGCTCGGCCTAAGGCATATAATTCAGCCCGTTGAGCTAACCATCCAGCTGGTAATGCTTTAGCTTCTAGGACTTCAGTGGTTGTGGTTACTGCATAACTCGCTTTCCAGGCACCCTCCTGTAGGTAACTGCTGCCATCGCTGAACAGCGTGAGCTCTGGATTTTTTATGGCTTGATCCTGCAGCTCTGGATGGCTCACGTAGACTTCATCAGTCACCTTGGAGAAGTCGTGGGCTGGTTCCCCCTCTTCCATGGGGAGAAAGGTTGCTGGATTTAATGTCCTTACTGTTCCGAGGGTGACCCATGGGTTTTCGCAGAGGAGCCCTTGGTATTGTGCTAGGCTAGAGTTGGAAAGGAAGTGGTGTCCCTGTGCGTTCATGAGGGACACAACTGCATGAGGGACCTTGACGTTAAGTTCTTGCCGCAGGGTAAGTTTGTCCACCTCCTTGATGAGTAGGACTGTGGCTTTTTTTTTCAGGGTGGCGGTGAGGAGGCTGACTTTCTTTTTCAACTTTTTGTTGGCTTCCTGTTTGGCTGCAACCTCTCTGTTCATGTAGACCTTATTGGCAATCTCTATTAGCTGGGTGATGTTCATCCCGGTGAAACCCTCTAGTTTCTGAAATTTTTTTCTGATGTCTGGGGCAGCCTGAGCCACGAAGGAGGTGTTCACCATCTGTTGGCTTTTCTGTGCCTCGGGGTCAAATGGAGTGTATATCCTGTAGGCTTCACATAGTCTTTCGTAGTAGTCCCTGGGGGACTCCCCTGGTTGTTGAGTGACCGAGGATACCTTAGTCATGTTCATGGGTTTCTTAGCTCCTGCCCGGATTCCCTGGAGGAGGGCCTTCTGGTACCAGCGGATGTAGGCCTGTCCCTCGGTTGTGGTGAAGTCCCATGCAGGGCGCTCTTCGGGTGCGTCTGTGTTAGCCCAGGCAGCGGGGTCGATGACTCCCGCTGGTGCGTGCTCTTCCAGGTACTGCCGTGCACCTTTCATTATTCTCCTCCTTTCCTCTGTGTTAAACAGGGTGTGGAGTAACTGTTGGCAGTCTTCCCAGGTTGGCCAGTGAGTCTGGAAGAGGGATTCTATGAGGTCTATCATAGCCTGTGGTTTCTCAGAATAGGATGGGGTGTTATGTTTCCAGCTGAGGAGGTCGGTGGTGGAGAAGGGCTGATAATACATCATGGAATGGCTGGGCTGGACCGTCCCATCTTCATCGTGCCTCTCGGGTTCCCGCATCTCTCCTACCAGCATTTGGAGGTCACTAGCGCCCAGCCTGGGGCACAGCCTGGCTGCTGGTCCTGGAGAAAGTGGATCTTTTGGGCCTGGGGGCACCGGTGGATCCTCTGGCCCTGGGGGTGCCAGTGACACCAATGGCTGCGGAGTGTCAGGAGCTGAAGGGCCAGGTGTAGATGGTCTTGGGGGTACATACGGTGGGGGCAGGGTCAGTTCGTCCTCGGGATCTCCGGCTAGGATTTTTGGAGACTGGGGCTTTTGTTGATTTTCTTTAGGTCGCTTGGATGAGGTGATTAAGACCCTGGCCTGTTCCTGCCTATTGCAAGCGAATCGCACCTAGTGGGGGAAGGGTCTGAGCAATTCCTAGCCAGGAGTCAATGTACGGAAACTGGTAAGAGGGTGTCCTGGTTCTCCTGTTACAACTTGCCATACTCGACGGATCGTTGGGACATCCAGTGTCCCTTCTGAAGGCCACCCGACCTCAAAGGTGGGCCATTCCAATTCAGATAGGGTTCTCAACTTGCCGGGGTTCATCCTGACTCCATAGTCTCCTGAAAACCGCTTCTTGAAATTTTTGATCATGGTCTCTAGAACCGCAGGTTTACTCTGCCCTGACCCCATGGTGATGTCCCCGTGTGCAGTGGCGCAGAGACAGACAAAGGGTGGGGTGCCTCCTGAGGTGAGGAGACCAATCAGATGCTCATCTGACCGTGTCCCGAAGGAGCTTAGGCGAGACTTAGCCGTAGGGGTCTCAGTGTTGTGACTTACGATCGGAATTCCGATGCCGCCATAGACTGTATGCCATTCACCACAGAATCGCAGACGGGCCCACTCAGACTCCGTAGGCTTCTGGGGACCTTAAGGGTGCCTGCCCATGGAGTCACAGAATCAGTCCGCTTGAGCAAGCCAGGTTGGACTGCACATTCACTCACACATTCATTCCAGAAGTTATTACATTCCCTCCCTGGGAATCCCTACCTGTGAGACCTCTAAGAGGTCTCTGGGAGGTGATCAGGCTCCCCTTCCACCCCAGTGGGTGGGCCTATCTGGGTCCTCGGGCCCCAGGCCTTACCATAATCTGATGTTGGGATCAAGTCCTCACCTGCCAAGTCTCCTCGAGTCCAGCGTGAACAGCGGAGCAGGGCTGGCCTGAGGCTACCGGGGCGGGAGACTGCCGAAAATTAGGCAGGGCTCACCTTCTCCATTACGATCTCTTGTTCCATCATGGCCCCGCCATTGCCCCCAAACCAGTGGCAACAATGGGCCAACGCAGTTGGGTTTCCCAGTAAGGGAACCAAATATTACAGAACCTGGACTGGATCACCTGACGGAAGAACCAAGTGGCACCCGGAGATCTTGGAGGATAGGAGGTTTATTTAATGCCGGCAGGCTCAGACGAGAGTGATCTCCAAAGGTCTGAGCCCTGGGCACAAACAAAGGGGGTAATTTACACACTTGTACTTCTGCATACTTGGCACTTCCAGTGCATACACGAAGTGGGGCAGGGAGAAGAACCCGGATTGGTGCACACAGGAAGCAGAGCAGGGAGGAGAACCCAGAAGAGCCCTAGGGCAAGGACTGGGACTCTCTCGCCAGCTCAGTCGGCCATCGTAGGACACAGATTTCCCTTATCAGGCTCTCTATTCTGTTCCGTTGATCTATGTGTCTGTTTTTGTGCCAGTACCATACTGTCTTGATGATTACAGCTTTGTAATAGAGCTTGAAGTCCGGAATTGTGATGCCACCAGCTTTGCTTTTCTTTTTCAATATTCCTTTGGCTATTCGGGGTCTTTTCTGGTTCCATACAAATTTTCGGATTATTTGTTCCATTTCTTTGAAAATAGTTGATGGTATTTTGATAGGGATTGCATTAAATGTGTAGATTGCTCTAGATAGCATAGACATTTTCATAATATTTATTCTTCCAATCCATGAGCATGGAACATTTTTCCGTTTCTTTGTGTCTGCCTCAATTTCTTTCATGAGTATTCTATAGTTTTCTGAGTACAGATCCTTTGCCTCTTTGGTTAGATTTATTCCTAGGTATCTTAATGGTTTTGGGTGCAGTTGTAAATGGGATTGACTCCTTAATTTCTTTCTTCTGTCTTGTTGCTGTATAGAAATGCCACTGATTTCTGTGCATTGATTTTATATCCTGCCACTTGACTGAATTCCTGTATGAGTTCTAGCAGTTTTGGGGTGGAGTCTTTTGGGTTTTCCACATAAAGTATCATATCATCTGCAAAAAGTGAGTTTGACTTCTTCTTTGCCGATTCGGATGCCTTTTATTTCTTTTTGTTGTCTGATTGCTGTGGCTAGGACTTCTAGTACTGTGTTGAAGAGCAGTGGTGATACTGGACATCCCTGCCGCATTCCTGACCTTAGGGGAAAGCTCTCAGTTTTTCCCCATTGAGTATGATATTCACTGTGGGTTTCTCATAGATGGCTTTTATGATATTGAGGTATGTGCCCTCTATCCCTACACTATGAAGAGTCTTAATCAAGAAAGGATGCTGTACTTTGTCAAAAGCTTTTTCTAATCTATTGAGAGGATCATATGTTCTTGTTCTTTCTTTTATTAATGTATTGCATCACATTGATTGATTTGTGGATGTTGAACCAACCTTGCAGCCCAGGAATAAATCCCACTTGGTCGTGGTGAATAATCCTTTTAATGTACTGTTGGACCCAATTGGCTAGTATTTTGGTGAGAATTTTTGCATCCATGTCATCAGGAATATTGGTCTGTAGTTCTCCTTTTTGATGGGGTCTTTGGTTTTGGGATCAAGGTAATGCTGGCCTCAAAAAATGAGTTCAGAAGTTTTCCTTCCATTTCTATTCTTTGAAACAGCTTCAGAAGAATAGGTATTAATTCTTCTTTAAATGTTTGGTAGAATTCCCCTGGGAAGCCATCTGGCCCTGGGCTCTTGTTTGTTGGGAGATTTTTGATGACTGCTTCAATTTCCTTAGTGGTTATGGGTCTGTTCAGGTTTTCTATTTCTTCCTGGTTCAGTTTTGGTAGTTTGTACATCTCTAGGAATGCATCCATTTCTTCCAGATTGTCTAATTTGCTGGCATAGAGTTGCTCATAATATGTTCTTATAATTGTTTGTATTTCTTTGGTGTTGGTTGTGATTTCTCCTCTTTCATTCATGATTTTATTTATTCGGGTCCTTTCTCTTTTCTTTTTGATAAGTCTCACCAGGGGTTTATCGATCTTATTTATTCTTTCAAAGAAGCAGCTCCTAGTTTCGTTGATCTGTTCTACTGTTCTTTTGGTTTCTATTTCATTGATTTCTGCCCTGATCTTTATTATTTCTCTTCTCCTTCTGGGTTTAGGTTTTATTTGCTGTTATTTCTCTAGCTCCTTTAGGTGTAGGGTTAGGTTGTGTATTTGAGACCTTTCTTGTTTCTTGAGAAAGGCTTGTATTGCTATATATACTTTCCTTTTAGGACCACCTTTGCTGCATCCCAAAGATTTTTGAACAGTTGCGTTTTCATTTTCATTTGTTTCCATGAATTTTTTTTTAATTATGTTATGTTAATCACCATACATTACATTCCATGAATTTTTTTAATTCTTCTTGAATTTCCTGGTTGACCCATTCATTCTTTAGTAGAATGCTCTTTAGCCTCCATGTATTTGAGTTCTTTCCAACTTTCCTCTTGTGATTGAGTTCTAGTTTCAAAGCATTATGGTCCGAAAATGTGCAGGGAATGATCCCAATCTTTTGGTACAAGTTGAGACCTGATTTGTGACCCATGATGTGATCTATTCTGGAGAATGTGCACCAGAGAAGAATGTGTATTTTGTTGCTTTGGGATAAGCACCATTAATATTTCCGAAGTCAAGAGATAGACCCTTGCAAGGCATTCCAGAAACCTATGTGCCTCCCCACACACATGTATAAGTGTAAACAGTAGTGACTTTTTAGAATTGCATCCTTACTTTTCTTTATAGTTTTGTCACCCAAATAATGTATCACTAAACACTGTAGTTTGGGCTTGTCTGATTTTGTAAAAATCTTTTGAATGTCTTTTAACTTATATGTGTCCCTCTTATATTAGAGTTGTCCAAAGAAACACAACCAATAGGATATACATAGATGATCTAAGAGGAGATTTATTATAGGAATGGGCTCATGAAGTTATGGAGGCCAGGAAGTCCCCCAATCTACTGGGTGCAAACTGGAGAATCAAGAAACCCAGTGGTATAATTCGGTCAGAGTCTGAAGGCCTGAGGGACTCTAAAGATACAAGAACCAGGATCTCCAAAGTTCGAGGACAGGAAAAGCTGGATTTCCCAGCTCAAGAAGAGAGTAGATATGTGTTCTTCCTCTGCCTTTTTGTTCTATTTGGCCCCTCAGTGGATTAGATGACGCCCTTACACTCACCCACCATCCCCCTCACATTGGTGGGAGCAGATCTTCCTAATTCTGTCTACTGATTCAAATGCTAATCAATTCCAGAAACACCCTCACAAACATACCCAGAAATAATGTTTTACCACCTATCTGGGCATCCCATCACCCAGCTGACCCATGAAAGTAACCATTACACCCCTCTATCTTTTTTAAATAAAATCTTTAAAAATAAATAAATAAATAAAAATAAATAAATAAATAAGCACTTTATTGAAGAAGCTGTATTATTTTTTCTGTAGCATTTTCCATGGTCTAGCTTTGGCTGCCTGTGTTTTTGTGATACAGGTGTAGAGAGAAAGGTAGCCAAGTCATTCTCCTGTGGATAACCCAGATCTGTTCCTCATTCGGATTGCTTCTGTTCACACTGCCCTGCTATCTTGAAATTCCATGCCTTGCCTGTGGTGCCAACATAAATTCTCAGCATAGGAACAGCTGTTCTGAATTATAGAAATTATTTTAAAAATTAGCCACTTCTGCCTGTCTTCTCAGAATATATATTAAACAGAGTGATCTGGGGTATTTTATATTAGTGGAAGAAAGGCAGTCCAAACTCCCTTTCTTTCCTGGGTTAACTTATTACATCGTCAGTACTTGCAAACTGTGTGGTAAATGATCAGTCACAGCATACTGCTATTTATCGAGCGCCCATGGCCACTGGCTGACATGGCATTGAATATAATGTTGTATTGTTGCTCCAAGCCTTTTTGCCTTCATGCTAAATGACTCAACCCATCAGAAGAAATTTATAATGGACATATAACTCACCTATTTAGACTTTGTGAGATTGATTTGTTATGAAGTTACTGGCTGTAATGTCTTTGAGAAAGTAGACCTTCATTTCAAATGAAGACAGCCTCATCTATGGATTTCAAAGCATGTTTATATACTGTAAGTCTGTATTAAGGAAATGGGATGAAGCTATTAGAAATGGGAAAATATGTGTGAAAGCATTTGGAACTGACTGTGTTATACAGAGGTATTAAATTAGGAGCTTTGGAGCATATCGCAGGTTAATATTGTTTGAAAGTTTATGTTGAATCCTGTAGAAACATTAGCACTCTTAATTAGATAATGTAACTTCAGCATTCCCAGGCTGTCTTCTCCCTACACTATCTAAACCTTCTTCCAAGCCTTTCATAAACCTTTCATAAACTTTCCAAGCCCTTTCATATGGTCCCTCTGTGCTCTATAATTATGGCTTTTTAAAAAATTATGTATGTTGATGTTTCCTAGGCATCCAGGGCTTTTTGTCAGCTGACTTCACCCCTATGCCTTCCTACAATCCTCTACACACTTGGAAACCTGAAAAACCACATCCCATTCTTTTCTGGATTTCCAGGTCTACCACTGTTTTTTCCTAAGTCTGTCAAATGTGACTACAATCTCATCTGGTGAACAGATTCATACTAAATTGTTAATGAGAAGTGACTGACCAGTAGGCAAGGCCATTCTTCAACCACTCAGATTTAATTGTAATTTATCAGTGATCCTTCACAGGCAGTGCTGGTGCCTGGAGTTGGAAGTTAGAATTTTCTGGGTTATCAGCCTGATGGCTGATGGGGCTCTATCAGTCTGATGACTTATACATGAAACGTTTGGTAGCAGAAGGGATCTGAAAGCCTCTAGCACAAGGGCCGACTGAAATACATATAGGCTAAGACTTGTTAAGTCCCAGTGACATTTTTTAAGAGCTCTACTGTAAATAATCTAGTATTACCAGTTCAGTCTGGCCTGTGTTTATCAGAAGAAAATAGAATCTGCTGGGAGACATTAGAAATACTGGTGTCTTAAGCAAAAGACCTGAATTTTGCTTCTTGGTTTCTTCCCTTTGGCTTTAACTTTGCAGATGGAATCACTGAAAGGGAGGATGGAGCATTTGAGGGGGTAGCTGCTCTGTGCAGTCGCTTTTGTTTATTTTCTAAGTGACCTAGCACAGTGTAGGTGGAGGCGATGCATGTTTCCTGACATTGGGCCAGTGATGTATGGCCTGACCTTCAAAATGAGGAACATCTTCTCTGTGGGTGAGAGTGTAGCCGTGGAAATGCTTTTATCCCATATTGCTCGGCAGTTTGAAACCAGTTCCAACAAAAAGTACCCACCCCCCTGAGTTTGCTGAAGCTTGTATATTGGTTTTAGTTTGAACATTTTGGCAAATTAAGGGTCGAGTGAAACCATAAAATTGATTTTATTTACAACAAAGCCTTGTGGTGTGTGTTAGCTCCTCTCGCATCTCTTTCCTTCAGTTTTTGAGGTTGTTTCCGTAGGTGGTTTCTCTAACGTTATAATGAATTTGCATTTGTTTCAGTTAAAGGATAATACTTCCCCTGGATGTCCTTTTAATTGATATTGGGCACAGTCTGCCTTCTTTTCAGTCTTTGTTTCACGTAGGCCCAGTGGGCGCCTCTCTTCCATTTCTCTCATTCAGTATCAAGAGACATTGACAGCTGCTTTGTGGTGAGCAGATCACGTGTCTATTATCTGATCTGAACTGCTAAGGCTTTGGTTTAAATTTTCTCCTCAAACATTGCAAAAAAAGGATGATGTAGCAACTTGTATTTTATAGTGTGATATGCAATATCTTTAAAAAATATTGGAATATATTTTCTTTCTGAAAGTACTGTTATCATACATGGAGCATTTTTAGGGACACAAAAGATTCCACTCGTTTCTGAATAAATAGGAATTGTGGGTAGAAGAATGGCCTAGAAGTCAGAGGACCTGGATTCTAGTCATAACTTAGGCAACAACTTGCATATTTTATGGCAAGATGCTTAACTTATTTGTGACCATAGTTCTTTATATGTAAAATGAGATTTTTTTTCTGGATTAGTGCTTCTCAACCCTGGTTGCACATTAAAATCATTGGAGGAACTTTTTGAAATATACCAGTAACTAGCCCCCATCCTAGGCTAATTAAAAAAGCAAATCTAAAGGTGAGACTAAGGCATTGGCAGATTTTAAAAGCTCCCCACTTTATTCTAATGTGCAGCCAGGGTTAAGAGCCAATGGATTTGGTCATTCCTAAAGTCCTTTAGAGCTCCAAGACTGTATGATTCTAATCTCTTAGCACATCTTTTGGTTGTTGTTTTCCTATCCTTAGAGTTAAAGTATTGATTGAATTGGACAAGCATTTTAAATCAGCACATGTAGTCCACACACAGTCAAAACCAAATTTGCCTTATAATAGTATATTTTTTATACTGTCATTCTCAAACTTTGTGCAAAAAGTTGTTAACGATACAGAGTACTGGCTCCCCCTCATCCCAGGTGATTCTGAACCCGTAGATATGACAGAGATACCTGAAGTCCACATTGTAAATAGGCACCCCGAGTCTCCCCCAGGTGTATCTACTGATACCATGTGTAGAAATACTGTATACTCAGTAGTCATTGTCCAGCTCTTTGATAAATAGTGAAGGTATACAAAACAGAATTCCTGTCATTTACCAAAAGATGGTTTGAGTTTCTCTTTCTTTGAATCAGTAGTGCTGCTGTGGATGGTGTTAGAAGCAAATGTTAAGAGTGGGCATAGTATGGGCGCCTGGGTGGCTCAGTTGGTTAAGTGACTGCCTTTGGCTCAGGTCATGATCCTGGAGTCCTGGGATCAAGTCCCTCGTCGGGCTCCCTGCTCCGTGGGTAGTCTGCTTCTCCCTCTGACCCTCCCCCCTCTCGTGCTCTCTCTCTCTCTCTCATTCTCTCTCTCTCAAATAAATAAATAAATAAAATCTTTTAAAATAAAAGACTGGGCATAGTATATTTTAAGTGAATTTTGAGTTTTCCTTAGAATAGCAAGATTACATGTTGGAATTGTAAGGGAGCCATCTAGTGGATAAGCAGACAGACCTGTTGCATCTGTTCTAAGGTCTTTCTTTGCCTTAGGGGTTATATTAGATTAAAGATTTAAATATATATGCCATTGAGTATAGATCTAGACATTAAATATATATGTTTATACATTTGATTTTATATTTATATTACATAATTAAGTTTTAATGGGTTTTTGGATTTTATGTTTTTGCTTGTTTTGTTTCAAAAATAATTTCTCATCATTTTATAATTAATAGTCTATGTTTTATGTATTTCTGCTCCTTTTATGAAACACGGATACAGAGATAAGTAAGACATAATTTTTCTGTAAAAAAATACATACTCTCTTTGTAAGGACATAAAAATATGCAAGTAAGTAAAGCATGTATTTTAAATTCCCACTAAATGTTCTTTGGATTTGAATGTAAGAGGGATTTAAGGACTTAGACATGGTTTATGTAATTAGAGAATGCAGACAAAGTGTGAAGGCTTCACAGTCTAAGAAACATTACCATTTTCATATACTTTGAAGTTTTTAACCATCCATAACCAATGCATTGGACCGATTAGGGCGGTGTCAAAAATACGTCATGCTACTTCCCAGATCATTTACAGCCGTGAGATATTCATCCCTCAAACATCCTCCTGATTTTGTGCATATTACTTTTATAATGCAGTAAAGATGAATTAGATATTTGAATGACAGTGTTTGTCTTTTACTCATAGAAAACAACAAGTTTATAAGAGAGCAGGATACCCAAGACACTCATTTTTCTAAGCTCACATTTTAATTTAAGTGTATTTTCACAGGAAGCATTTTCAAAGTTTAACATTTTAAATTAAATTGAAAATATTTGATTGTAGCTTACAATGCATCAAGTTCTTAGGCTGGGTCATTTCTCCTTCAGCTATAGTCAAAATCATGGGATGTCACCTGTTTATAGCTGGCTCTGCTATTCAAGTAACTTACCAGTTTTCTCCCCTAGTGCTCCTTTTTACCCTTTCCCCGTCAGGATCCAGATGCCTGCCAGACATCCCTTCCTCATTTCCTTACAACACCTCAACATGCCCCACATGGAATAGTTATCTTTGTGCTACCACTCTTTAATTATGTATTTCACTTAAAGGTTTTTACAATTCTCATAAGAAAAGATTCCAGTCCTCTTTAATTGTCTTTCTTTCTAATTTCTCCTTCCCCCTTTCCTCCTCTTAGCTCTACTTCTAAAATCTACCTGGCATCATTCATTCTGGATATGCTGCAAAATGGGGATGATGAGGTCAGAGCCTGTGGAAGGCAGGAGCCTCTGAGAGGACCCCCAGGATTCCTGCCCTGTGTCATCCCCTCCCCTTGAGTGTGGGAGAGACTGAATATGATGGATGCCACTTCCCTGACTCAGTTACATTATATGGGTAAAAGGGAAGGGGATTTTGCATGTACAGAATTAAGGTCCCAAATCAGTTAATATTGAACTAATCAAAATGCAGATTATCCTGGGTGGGCCTCAGTTAATCAGGAGAACCTCTAAAATAGGGACTGGGCTCTTCCTCAAGAGAAAATTCCCTTCCTGGAAATGAAGTCCTCCTTCATTAGGTAAGTAGCCATGTTGTGAGGAGGTCATGTAGCAAGGAACTTCAAGTCGTCTCTAGGAGCTGAGAGAGCCACCTGGTTGATAGATAGCAAGAAAACAGAGATCTACAACTACAGGGAACTAAATGCTGCCAACAACCATCTGAGCTTGGAAGAGGACCCAGGCTCCATAAAAGAGTGCTGCCCAACCAACACCTTGATGTGGCCTTGTGAGATCCAGAGCAGGGCAACCAGTTGAACCATACCTGGACTCCTGACCCACAGAAACTGTGAGATAATAAAATGTACATTGTTTTAAGCCATGAGATTTTTGGCTATTTACTATTCAACAATAAATAACTGATTCAGATCCTTATTAGCTTGTGCTTTGGATCAGTGCAGTAACTTTCAAATGAAACTCTTTTATGTCATCCATCCCCACAAAACCCTACATACTACATCGAGTCACCTTCCTTAAAAAGAGACTAAAATATAAGTTCAGTGAGGTAGGGGATTTGTCTTGTTCAAAGCTGTAGCTCTAGAAGAATACTAGCACACTGTATGTTTCTTAGAAGAATACTTTATGTTACAAGAATGCTAGCATATTGTATGCAGGTTACAAATATTGATTGATGGACTGAATAACTAAATGTGATCTATCCACCTTTACACACCCCAAAACATTCGCTGGTCCCCTGTACACACAGAGAAATAACCTTCTGATATAAGAAGGCTGCATGATAAAATGCTTAATTATGTGGATTCTAGAGTTAAAGACTTTGGGTTCAAATTCCAGCTCTAATACTTCCTACTTTCTAACCTCTTAGAAGTTGCATGACCTCACTAAACCTCAGTTTTCTCATTTAGGAAACATGATAAATAATACTAATTACCACTCGAGACTGGCTTGAAGATTAAATAAGATAGTACACTTAATGTACTTTCACAGTGTCAGGCCTATGTGGTAGCTTAGTAAACGTAGGACATGGTTATAGCCTTTAAGACCCTCTGCTACCTACATTTCCCTCTTGTCCTCCAGCAATGAAGCAGCCACTCCTGTGTTTCCTGCATCTGTAGCATGATGGAGAGTAAAATGCATGAATACTGGTTCAGTTTTAGTTTCTGAATGGGCTATATGGCAAGTTTCTTCACAGCCTCAGTTTGGCTATCTGTGGAATGGGGCTAATTGTAACACATAGCACAAGAATTTGTCTTGACTCCATTTCTACACAAATCAGTCATATTGAACAACAGCTACAAACTGGTCAGTGAAGCCATTTACAATTAATAATGCTATAATGGATATTCTTCATAACATTTTAAAGACCCACAGAAAACTTTTTCTCATCATATTATAAATAGTTGTGTTGCTCTTGAACAATCCATGTGTTGTTGTTGTTGTTTTCATATGACCAGGTTTTCATCTTTCAGTTGCTAGTTGAAAAAAAATCTGTACTCACTTTAGTTGAGACCTTTCTCTATGTTTCTGTCCTTTTATTTCCTTTTTCCCCCCTTACCAGTGCCTAACATGGTTTTTTTTGCTCTATTTAGGTAAGTTACCTTAAATTCATTCTTGAAAAAAAGAAGAATAAATATATAAATATCTTCCAGGGTTGTTATATATATATATATAACAAGCCCTATTCAAGGGTCATTTTTATATTTATGTGGTTAGAATAAACAAATAATGTCCAAAAACTGATATAGGAAAACCAATAAGAAAACCAGTAAGAAAGCAACTTATGAAATCCTGTCGAATGAGTTCCATTTCTGGCCATTGAATAGATCATAGATGGAATTCATAAAAAAAGCAAATATAGTGATTCTTACATCAGTTGTTTAGGTAAAATATCCCAAAGCATAAGCAGGTACATGTGCTAGGCAGCCTATGATTTTAATGAACTGATGTTCATACTGAAACTGGTACTCTCTTTCTTCCCAGAGGTATGGCTGAATCTATGCTTTAGCCAGCTGCTTTTCCATCAGATTCTGTTTAATTCAATTGGTGAATTATCCCCAATGCCTCGTTGAACATAATGTTGAGCAGCAAGATTTCTGTGTTTTATTGATGTGTTTAAGCAGCACCAAACAACCAGACATCAGTGGAAATATTGGTCAGATCATTTGTCTGTCATTCTGTAGCAAAAACAGTTGACTGAGAACTTCCTGATTTTTCAACTATTTGGGCCACTATATTCTAATCAACATGCTTCTGTATGGAAATCTGCTAACACTAGATCATGGAAAAATAATCAGCAGGTCTGACTAAAGAAAACAACATTTGTGGATGTAGTCCCTCTTTCCACATATTCAAACACTACTTCAGTTTGCAGACTTAAAAGTAAATGACTTTTCTATGACTTTATTGAGCAAGGATGTGTTAAATATTAGCAGAGTCCCACTGTGTATTGGATTGGGGGTATTGACCATGCCATGACATCTTTAACAAGATGATTGAGCTCTACTTCGGTTAGCCTAAAATGGCTGTATTTTGTGCTAGTCATCACTGACTTGCACCAAAAAGATAAACTGTAGGTATGAGCAGCAAGTATCAAGCCCCCATAGGGCTTTTATCCTTTTCCTTTTGTTTCTTAATTTTTTTCCATTTCAGGGTCACAACAGCAATACCTTATATATCCAACATTAGAAATAAGGACATCTGTATTGCATTGATATTGTTAAATTGGTATTCAGTAAAATAAAACCATCCCTTACAGTAATGGGTGAGAACTTGCCTTTCTCCTAGAGCCAAGTTCATTAGAAATTCATGCTCACAGCCCGGAGAAAAACAGAGTTTTTATGAGGTTTCAACAAGTAATATATCTGCATGATGGGTTGTTCCAAGAAACTGAGCAAATGAAAATGTCAGTTTGCAGAAACTGTCAAAACCAGCATAACCTAATTTAGAATTGCTGCTTATTTAATAAACCACCAGTAGCCCTACCAGATAGAGTTCTGTCATTCTTGTAGAAGTACTCATTCCTCTTGCACTGAAGTTAGGTTTATAGGCACCCTGGGCTCTGCTGATGGTAAAAGAGCATTAATTAGATTCAGCACCCAATCATTAAAATGCAGCAAGCATAGTTAATGTTCTTAGCTATACAGTGCCAGAAGCCTTGATCTGAGTATACCTTGATATGTCAAATTGGGACCCCAGTTTTTATGCAGTTATAAAACAGGGTGCCTTGCTCCATGCTTTGCACATGGCACATCCCCAGAAAATATAAAATCATAAGTTATTTTATTAGTGTAATGTTTATTACATGAGTTTGAATTGAAAATATTTTCAATATAGAATTTCTAGAAACAGTGACACATACTTATTCAGGGCCCTTAGTGTTTGCATACTAATGGCTAGAATACTACTATTTTGTACAATAACCTGTCTTTATTAAAATCACCTCTTATTTCATGTTTTTTGATTGTTGATTATTGTGAAACAAATGTGTGGTACTGGCAATGTGTTATGCTGCTGCAATAGAGGATACACATTAAGTGGATTATATTCTAAACCAGCAGTAGAGAACCTCTGAAGGGGGTGGGGCAGGAGATGACAAGAGTGTGGAGGTAGGAGGGGTATGTGGAGAGGTATTTCTTTTTTTTTTTTTTTTTTTTAAGATTTTATTTATTTATTTGAGAGAGAGAATGAGAGAGAGAGAACATGAGAGGGGGGAGGGTCAGAGGGAGAAGCAGACTCCCTGCCGAGCGGGGAGCCGGATGCGGGACTCGATCCCGGGACTCCAGGATCATGACCTGAGCTGAAGGCAGTCGCTTAACCAACTGAGCCACCCAGGCGCCCTGGAGAGGTATTTCTAAAGAAGAAAATATTCATGCATTTTTAATTGCATAAAAATAATTTGATTGCAAGTTTCAGAGACAGACTTAAAAAAGAATGTAATCAATTATCCGCATGTTGGCGCAATAGAAATTTACGGGGAGACTGCGGAGGAAATGATATGAGAACAGTTGAATGAACTCAATAGCTATGATGTGGAGCCCTCCTTATTGTTGAGAATGGGAAAGAGTGCAAAAGCACAGCGCACCAGACTTGGCAGCAAGCTGTGTTTTCTCAGTACAGTAGATCCCCATTGCTCATGAGTATTAGAGAAAGACCTACACACCTGCTTCTGTGATTCTCAAGTTGAATGATGATTACAGAGTTTATAAGTGACCTTTCTTTCCTTTCTGCTAATGTTTCCTCATATGTAGGAGAAGTGGATTATCTGGCTATCTAAATATCACCTGGAATTGTTACACCATGCAGCGGGTGTTCAGGAAATTAGAACAGATGATTTTGGTTGACAGTTTTAGATAATACAGTGTTTTTGACATCTTTAATCCTATTCTTCAGAGTTTCTATTTGTTCTTTCCACACCACCTCTTGATAATTATTTTGGCCCCACAGGCCAGTTACCTAGAGTCAGCCATATTGACACATTTTTGTCATTGTTTGACATTGCTTGCCCTCAGTCTCACAATTATGTAATTTCTTTCCACGTACCATTTCTTAAGCCTGTCATTGCTTTACTCTTTATTCAATCACATGTCAATCTGGGAGTTGCCCTCTTGTCTTGCATGACAACGTCCTCTCGCATGGTTTCTTTGCTCTTAACTAGTCTTGATTTCTTTGTAGACATTGTAGATCACTGAGACCCAGTTTGGACATCCACTGGGCTTGGGAGGGTAGAAACGTCATTTTAATGATATCTTCAGTGACTCATAATTGTTCATCATGGGCCTACAGTCACCTGTACCGATCAGTAGAATACAGGTGTCAGCAGGTTCATCATCAACTCTAGAGGGTGGATGTAAGCATGTGTAATCCAGAGAACAAAATGTCAGGGAAATCAGAGGCAGACGGGGCTGCCTTTAGCAGTCGAGTTCTATGAGGATATGACCTAGGACTTCATTTTCAAAACAAAAAAAATTCATAATTCCCTCTTTTCCTTATCAATGACCTCTTAATATCTATTGAATTAGTACTGCACAATGATTTAAAGAGAACTTATGAAAAAGATAGTTTATATTCAAATTTCTTATTTCTCTATATTTTACAAAGCTTTCATTCCAAACGATGCCAGCTTTTAAAAATGAGATTTATATAGCATATATCCCTTTAAATCTAGGAAAAATGGCAACATTAATAGCAAAACATTTTTCTTCATGGTGTGTGTTAAAACTGTATATTAGTAAAATCTAATCTCTTTTGTGGAAGGTGGAATAATTATTTTCCTTGTCATTAGTCCTGCTTTCTTATGTGATAAAGAATTGTTATAAATGGATTACATTCCTTTTTAAAATTATAACTAGCTCTTAACAAAAAGACCTTAACTATAACACTACATTCCATTTCTAGTTTTCAGTGGTAATTTTTTAAAATTGAATGTTTGAAACAAATGATCAAAAACTTAGTGGCTTCAAACAACACCATTTTATGGTCTTATACTTCTGGAAATAGAAATCTGACACCGGTCTTACTGATAAAATTGTTAGAACTGCACTCCTTTCTGGAGGCAGGCTCTAAGGAAGAATCCATCTCCTTGCCTTTTCCAACTTCTGGAGGCTGTCCGCATTCCATGGCTTATGCCTTTCTTTCACTACCTTCAAAGCCAGCAGTGTTTCATCTTTCTGACCATTCCTTACCAGGTATATCGCTGTTTCTGATTCTATTCTTCTGCCTCCCTTTTGTACTTTTAAGAGCCCATATGATTATATTGAACCTTCCTGGATGATTCAGGGTTACTTTCCCTATTTTCATATCAGTTGATTAGCAATATTAATTCCATCTGCAATATTAATTCCCCTTTGCTGTGTAATCCAATATATTCATGGGTTTTGGGGAGCAGGATATGGCCCACTTTTGGAAGGGGGCCATTCTGCCTATCATCTAGCAGTACGTGGGTATGTAAATATATATATATATGTATATATATATATTTATCTGAAGTCTGCCCTTAAAAATAAATATCAGTAGCATAGATTAAATGTTCTCTAGTTTTTTACTTTGGCACTAGATTTTTACTAATAGAATGAAAGGAAATCAACTCAAAGATACAGTGTACACTTCAAATCAATTGGAACACTCAAAATTGTTTATAAAAATAAATACATTTATAACTTATGAAATTTAAGTACAAGATAATGGAATCTTCCCCAACTAAAAGTAATGCTCTGTGACACTAATACATAAAGCAAATTCCAGAATGTAACTCTAAATTCTAAAAATGACCAAAGTCAGAAAATTGCCAACATCTCCAAACTTTCTCCTGTGAGTCATTAACCATTGCTAATGTCTCCATGACACTATATTCCATAAATGAAGAAAACATCCATTTTTTAGTATTCTGGCAAGTGGTACACTATTTTTCAGGCCCAATTCTAAATTCCTATATAGAGGTTTGGAGAAAGGTCTCTCACTTACATCAAGAATTTAGTTGGCCTTGTTGCAGGAAGTGAGTGCCCATGAAACTTTGTGTGCAGTGCAGGAAGGTTAGTATAGAATAGTAGAGCCATAAGATACAGGTCCATGTTCTTAAGGCAAACATACTGTATAATGACATTGATTGAGGTAAGAAAGTGATTTAGGGAACTCCCTTTTGGGCTAAACTAAGCAGTTCTTTACACAACGAAACCATGATACAGTAGTAAAAATGGTAGATGAGGCTAAAAAAGACTTAGTTTATGGTCCTGGCTCTATCTCTAATTATCTGTATCCTTCTGAACAAGTTTAAGGACATCTTTTTGCCTCGTTTCCCTCATTTTAAAAATGAGTTGAAATGGAATTAATGCTGAAGTCTTTTATCATTCAAAGCTTCTGTGATGTTGTGTTATAATCTCATTTTACATGGCTACCATATGCTTCACATCATCTGTGGTGGCTCATGGAAGTAAGGGGGTTGGGCTCAAAATAGGAAATGCAGCAGGTAGATGTGATAGGACAAAGACCTTGCAACTATGAGTATTAGAAACAGAGTTCATGGAAATGCTGAGAGCTAAAAAAGGCTCTATCACACATCTCCTTGCTACTTTACTCTTTTCTGAGTTCAAGTGCATTGGCAATGGTAAATGTGAAGGGGTCTTGAAAAGAAATAGCATCAGGATGTTTTACTATAGTTCTACCTTATTGTGTATGGAATAGACTTGATACTAGAGACTTGATAGCAAAGTGAAATTCTCTATATAAGTTTTTTTTTTTTTCCAACTGCCTTTTTTTTTTTTTTTTTTTATAGAATTGAAGCTGCACTCCCAGGGGAAGATAAGTGATACTACAAGATGCAGTAAAAATCAGAATGTTATCATAGTAGATAGTGGATGGACCACAAATAAAATCTATCTTATGCCCACATTTAACTAATGAGAACATGCAGAGATGCCTCATGATTCGCTCAACATCATGAAGCTGATTAGAGTCAGGATTGAGACTGGATCTACATTAGCTGTGTTCAGTCTTTCATACTTAAAAAAGAGGGGTCTTTTTGCTTAACTATTGATAATATTCAAAATCGGTCACTAGTTTTAGTGAGGTAATACTTCAGTGTTGCTTCGTAAGTGTCAAGCATATTCTAGGGGCTTTACTCATTTAATTTTATCAACTCATTTAATCACCCCAACAATCTTATGAGATAGCTCTGTTTTAACTTCTGTTTTACAGGTGGGGGACCTATGCTCCAGTTCACACTTTTCATAAATGGTAAAGATGGGATATGAACCCAGACAGTTTGGTTCCAAACCCTGTGTTATCATTATGCCATAATTCCTCTGAACTTAAATGCTGTAAGAAAAATTAAACTACCAGGTTGGACCTGGATTCTTCTATTATTACAATCATATGACAAAAACCAGTTTATTTCTTGGATCTTAAATGCTGTGTATATGTCATTTCTATCAGACCGAGATTCATTCACTCACATGTAGCGATTGAGCATTTATGATATGTATAGGACTTTACCAAGTATTCTAGGGACTGCCACGATAATATAATTCAAAATAATAGCATGTGTGATAAAATAGTATAATTCAAAGTATAATGAATAGCATTAATTACAACAGTTCTCATATATTACATATTATAGGCCAGCCTTTACACTGGGTGCCTTGCATTTATTTTCTCATGTAATTTTCCTATCAGCCCTTTAAGGCAAGTCATATGTCTTAATTTTATTAATGATGAAAGTGAGGCTTGAATAGGTAAGCAACTTATCCACGATCACAAAGGAAGCAGCAGAGTTGGTATTTAAATCCAGATCTTTGTGAGTGAAAATCCCATTTTATATCTACTACTCTTCTCTGAATTTAATAATCTGGTCGTAAAAAAGAGCATGCAGTATTCTTGTGGAGACCCAGCTGAGGGGATTTTACTTCTGAATGCTTGGCCAGAAGCCTTTGTGGCCTCTTTTTGCCCACATCTTACAGGTTTCTGGGGGTCATCACCTCCCCGTGCATGATAGCGAGGAGAAATTGTAGAGTTCATCCCCGCCCTTTGTGTTTAGGCTCTACCCACCAATTAAATTGAGGACCAGGGTGCCTGGGTGGCTCAGCTGGTTAAGCGACTGCCTTCGGCTCAGGTCATGATCCCGGAGTCCTGGGATCGAGTCCCACATTGGGCTCCCGGCTCAGCAGGGAGACTGCTTCTCCCTCTGACCCTATCCCCTCTCATGCTGTTTCTCTCTCTCTGTCAAATAAATAAATAAATAAAATCTTTAAAATAAATAAATAAATAAATAAATAAAAAATAAATAAATTGAGGACCAGAGTATTACAAAGTATTTTAGGAGTCTGAGTGATGGAATGAATAGAAATAAAGATACATAACTAATATTCTAAATATATAATTTTAACTTAAAAAGGAAGGATCATTTTTTTTCCCTTTCCTGTCACTCTTCTTCTTTATTTCCCTTTATTCCAATATTCTTTCTCTTGTCTACCTCTGAAGATCTACTCCTGAGATCTGCAGTCTCCTCTGATTCAGACATTCATTTAGGAACTGGACCGAGTCTCTCTCCTTTCACCAAATAATGATGTGGTTTCAGCTTTTTATGCCTATTGAGTGACACTCTGGGAAAGAGAAGGATTGCATCTCTACATTTTAGAGAGTCTTGAATTATGAAACAGTATCTTTCTCTTCTTCTCTCCTCTCTCCCAGTTCTCCCCTCTCCTCTCCTCCTTACACATACACATCAACATTGCACATCTCCATGTGTACCCCTGTTTCTGTTTGTTTCTGGTATTATGCTGTCTTACAACTTAGGGGTATAACTGTATATGTATTATATTCAGATGGAGACTTGTCAAGACAAATACAGTCTTCCTGACACTGATGCTTGCAGTCAACACTGGAATAGAAAGTTGATAGCTGCTTTAAATTTTTTGCAATTGGCTGCCATAGAAACCAACACAAGAGTGACTCTGCACTGAAATATGACGTCTCAGGGATATGTCTAGTGAATCTTTGACACAGAAAGTGAAGTAAATTAGAAAGCAATTTTATGTAGACCCTTTCAGATCCTCAAAACTTGAGTCTGATAGCACTTGAACAAAGTATTTAGAAAAAGAAAAGACATGGGTCCTTAGCATTCTCAGATTCATTGAAAAGACTTTCTTTAGATGTTAACAGATTTTGATGGGAGAATTGCTCTATCTGGAGCATTCAGCTCACCTCAGAAAGGATTTAAACATTTTATTTTATGCCTTTTAAAAATTAAGCTTCTCATCTTCCATCCCTAAATCAAGACTGGCATAAAATTTCAGAAGACAAATTTTAGCAGTCAGCAAATAAACATCTACAAAACTATTTAATGATTATTAGTTTTGCATTTGAAATACATTTGCATTCACATTTTATATATTGAGGAACATGTATCTCCATTCACTCACATGTGTGCAATCAAATTTCACTATCCCAGACTCCATGGTGAATGAGTCACTTGAGTATTCCAATTACTGAGGTTCCTCCAATCACTAGAACTTCCATCTTTGACAGATGAATCAAACTTGGCAATCCTCAGATACTATAACAAGAACACCTTCAAATACCTTTTATCCCCCATAGAATTCTTCAAAGATATACTTCAGCGAAGATACTCCTTGAGAATATCTCAAATATGTTTCCTTTTCCCTCTTAGTGATTCTTCATGACAGTTTTACATGTTATTGTGATCTGCCTGTGCTTTAGTGTAAGTACAAGTAGAGGATGAGAACTGTTAACATCTCTTGTCTTTTTTGGGAATGTGGCCTTGAGCAAATACCTTCAGCAATCAGTGCCTCAGGGACAATTGAGCCAAATGCAAGGGGTTAATTTGCCTCCACCATAGCACTCACACTTAGAAACACCCAAATTCTATCCCCATGTAGAGTAGGAATGTCTTATGCCTCCAGGTGGCAAAGTGATGAGGTACAGGTGACTCTTTCCCTTTCCCACCTATCCCTGATAGCTGACCTACCTCTCATCACCACCATGCTGCCTGGGCAGCTGAGTAGGGTATTCTTATAACAGCCATGTGCCTGCCCTGAATGATTGCCATGGAATTTGTGCCTCTTCCCTCAGCTTTCTGTCCTCTTCTGCTTTCTGTTGCTACTCCAAACTTTCTGTAAAAACTGGTTTATGTATAGATTACCAACCCATCAGAGAATACACTTCCTTTCAAGTGGGAAATCAAATAATCACAGCATGGTGGTACTATTTTTATGGTTCTCTCTTCTATGTTGTTGGTTTATTGCTTGGATCCACAGGGGATGCTTCATTCTTCCCAAGGAGGAAAGGTTTGCAGCCCTTCCATCTCTTACAACAGTTGTTTTGAAGTCGAGAGCTGTTCTCAAGAGTTTGAGAGTTCTGAAAGTTTGGCTTCAGGCAGGGAAGAGAGTAGTGTGTGTGCATATGTGTGTACATATACACTTACTGTCTTGCTCAATAGTAGTCATATGCTTAAAATAATTTGACAAGATATTTTTTCAAATAAGGTGAAACACAGAAATGGACCTCTATCTCAAAGACGTGGAAAAATATTTTTTTAGATCAAAAAGGAAATAGCAAATCAAGAACCAGTGATATAATCATAGCTTAATTGGGTTCATATATTCTATTCTTCGTGAAGCACACAAGTTAGCTTTGCAAGTTTGTCAGCCACATGTACATATTTCTTATAACATATACTTTTCTAAAATCACATATGACTACTTAAAATTAGTCAAAATTCTATACCACAGAATATATTAGGTATTGGGGAAAAAGGAGCTTATAAAACAAAATAGGTATATTCATTAATTTACTTATTCATTGGATAGATTGTGAAAAAAGGAAAAAAAATCAGTAGGATCTCATTATTTCAAGGACTGTTACACAAATGGTACTGTACTCACTTGGCCCCAGGGATATGTCACATGGACACTGAGGACAGTACAGTACCATACTCTAATAACACAAAGAGAGAAATAAAGAACCAAGAGAGAAACACAAAACAGGGTCAATAGTGCTGAAAGGTACACATATTAAAACTGGAAGCCTTGGGAAAACATAAAATAAATGATTTTATGTGATTTAGAATGTCTTCTTTGGTGTCTAATTGAGACATCATGGAAAGGAAAATGATTATTTGGTAGCAGGAAAGACATGAAGAGATTGAAGACAGGACATGTAAGTTCATGGGTGTTTAGATGTGGTATTTTGAGCAGTCAATGTAACATGTTAGGGTTCTTAACACTTTCTTCCTAACTGGGGAAGGTACTTTTATATTGTAGTTAACTTTGAGGAGAGGTAGAGGAACAAGGGTGGGGTCTGAAGAGGTGACATCATTCATTCTGGATGCTTTAAATTTGCTGTAAACTAACAAAAGAAAAAGACAAACACAAATAGCAAGTTGCATGCAACTCTTACCACAGACAGTTGCAAAAAGCATATAAAAAGCTCTTATAAATCAATAAGGCCAACAACTCAATACCAAAATGGGCATATTATATGAATAAACAATTCATAGGAGAGGGAAGTCAGTTGGCATTGAAATAAATATATGAAAATATTCCACGTCCTTTGTAATAAAAGAAATCTAAACAAAAAATTTCCCCCATCAGGTTAACAGAGTTAACAAATGGCAAGGATGTCGAGAATCAGGTGCTCATACATTGCTGATGAGTTTGATAAAGCCTGCATGCAGAGCAACTTAGCAATATCTATCAAGACAAAAATGGCACATACTCTTTGACTCAGTGATTTTTTAATTTATCTTGCAGATAGACCCATCCATGCCATATATCATGTGTTATTTGTCTGCATTCATTGTTTCTTGAATTGCATAAGATTGGAAATTAATTAAATATTCACCAGTAAAGGAGTAGTCGAAAAAAATTATAATTCTTCCACACAATGGACACCATCCAGCTGTGAAGAGGAAAGAGACATCTCCATATGTGCAAGTATAGAAAGATCTTGAAAACTGTTAAATTAAAAAATGGAGGATATAAAAAATGGGTATGGCGTGCTACTGCTTAGGGGAAAGAATGTGCTCGTGTACACACACAAAGACACACACTGTGATGATCATAGAATATCTCTGGCCTGTTTATATTTGAAATTGGTTAAGGAGCTTGCCTCTGGGAAGGAGAGACTGGTGGTCTGGGAGATTGCAGTGGGCAGAAGACCTCAGTTTAGATACTTTCATAACTTTTACATTTTATATCTTATTATATGGAATACTACAAAATAATTTTAAAATAATGGAATTAGAGAAAAACATGGATTCTAAGAATGTATTCTATTGGGAATATAAGTGTGCATTGAGGTAGAATGACTTTTACTGTATTAGGAATCTGGTAATAGTGAACACAATATGGGAGGAAGAAGAATTTTCACAGCTATTTTGACATTAAACTGAGATCATTTGATAGTTTTCGCCTGATTAATATTCCTAAATGATTATGGAGAGGATTTTGTGACCCAGAAATGCAGTAATCCATTACAGTATCTCGTTTACATCCCATTAACACTGACAGCACTCTGTGTTACCTTTTAAATTTTTTTTACATCAGCATCTCAGTTATTTAACCATTTTCCAATTATTAAGTGATATATGAATCAGATTCACATTCTGTATTCAGAACAATGAAGATCAAAACATGTATTTCCTATGGCAATTATAGATTACAACAGTGAGAAATGGGTTTCAGAGTATGAAAAGAGTGGAGAACAAGTCAAAATCTTACATGAATATGAGAGAACATTTTTGTTATAATTAGAAAGCCCTGATGGCCTAATTTTCCTCATTAACGCTGAGTATTTTTGAAAATTATGTATAACTTGAGGTACCAAATGCCAAAAGAGTGAAATAAGGAAAGGCATAAGAAATAAAGATAAAAGAATTCCCATTTATTACCAATTTACGTCAAAATGTTTTTTTAATTGGTAGTGTAAAATGTTGTATGGGAAATTTTATGTATCATTTTATATGATACCTCTTTCCTTGAGGTGTTAAAGTGATTATTTTATGCACTAATTTAGAAAATCCTGCACAAGTGACATAACTTAGATATGTAGACTCTAGCTGTACATAAGAACTGCTGATTCAAATTTCTCCTCAGTGTACCTCAACCTATAACTTATTCATGAGAATATCACATTTTTCTCTTTCATTAGACTTCATTACCACACTTGCCACTTGCATTCACCATGCCACTTAAGGACAAAGAAGGCCTAAAGGGAGCAACAAAGGAAACCATGCTTGAGAAACAGGAGCAATAACAAAAAGTTTAGCTAAATAATGAGACATATTTGCTGTGCATCCTGGTGATATCCATGTCAGTTAACTTGTATGAAAGTAGGATGGACATTGATCAGTGCTTCTCACCTTTTGGAAAAATGAAGAAAGCATTAAAGCTTTAAACCATTCAACTATGGCTTATGAATAAGATTTCAGAGGGCCAGTTCACTGAGTACTGATAAAGCTATTCTTTTGAGGCTCCTCACTCCATTTTAACAGTTGGAACCCAAAGTAGAGAGTGATTTCTCCTCACATAACACACCAGAGGCCATTTAATCATCACATCGGGCCTTAAGGATTGTTCTCTTATTCTTTTTGCTGCATGATAACTGAAATATTAAGATTTATTTCTCTGCATTGTATCATTAAAAATAAGCTTTCCACAGGAAAAAGAAAGGTGTTCAGATAAGATCAGGGACTTCCTTTGATGCTTTCAAGTAAACTATTTGTGATGGCAATGGTACTTTGGCTGTTGTCCAGCGGTTTAATTGGCTCTCGTTTGCCTAATCTCCTATAACAGATAATGTTATTACAGAATCACAGGACTCCAAAATCCCCCATCAGACAAAACAAGGCTTATAATGAGAATCCCTTCATTTTACCTGGCATTTGGCTTGGTTTGAGCCACCTCAGTGCCACCTCACTTGTGAGAAATGAGTTATTTTTTGCAACAAGCATGCTAATTCTAAACCAGGAAACATTTATTTTGGATCATTTCTTTCTGGAATGATTCAAAGTTCAGGAAAGTAAAATTGGGAAGGAAGTTAAATTAAGCTAAAATAGAAGGAGACAAAATTAAATTGGATTTTATAACCTCTGTTTTGCAACTAGGTTCATGTTAATTTGTGTCTTAAAAGACAAAGCTCTAGGCATTCGCTATATTTGAATTTACATTGTTTTCTTCTACAGTAATAAATCTACATACGTAATTCATGTGTTTAGATTCCTTGTCTTTTATTTATCCACTTAGTAATTTTTACATTCAACAAATACTCAATGAGTGTCTTCTGTGTTCAAGGCAGTGCTAATAGAGTACAGCAAAGAAACTAACAAACACAAAAGAAAGTCTTAACTCTGGTGGAACTTATAGTAGGTAGTGATATTGTATGAAGAAAAATAATGTATAGGAGATGTGAGTGCAGTGTATATGTGGAGATGGGACAGATACGTTTATTTTACATCTAACATATCTATGTCCATGTCTACACATATCTACATGGACAGAGATTTTATGTTATATTAGAGGATGTCAAAGATGACCCCTCCAATAGGTTGACTTTTGAGAAAAGTAAAGGAAGTGGAGGGGCCGGCCTTGTAGCTCTATGGAGAGGAGAGAATTACAGGCAGGATGCAGCAAAGGCCTGAGGTGAAAGCATGCCTGGTGTTTAAGGAACAGCAAAGAGTGATGTGACTTGGGAGGAAACACTAGAGTATATGACAGACAGAGGACAGGAGTGGAACAAGCCATGCCCATCTTTGGTGATTCTGGAATTATTTGAGGATGGATTCCTTTAAACCACTTGTATGCAAAATGGTGGCTAAAACAGAAAACCAGGGCCATGCAGCAAAGATAGAAGCAAAAATAGTGTATAAGAATGTGAAAATGGTTTCTGTAGGTGAGCACCAGAATTCTCTCTGAGTTTTCCAGCAGCCAGGGCATAATGGGAAATCATAGTTTCATAGGTCTGGTTAAATAAATAAGTATGTAAGTAAATAGATAAATAAGCAGGCAAGCCTACCTATTATTTAGGGAAATTAAAACAGAATTCCAAAAAAATTGTTGCTCTTGTTTGTCTTCTTTTTCAGCCAAACATGCCTTCTTTTCTTTCCTTTTCTTTTTTATTGTTCGGGTTCTTCAGTTTTTTAAGAAATACTATTATTGAAGGATGTTTGACATACAATATTAAATTAGTTTCAGGTATACAACATATTGATTCAACTTTTCTATACCTTAGTCAGTGCTCACTACAAGTGTAGTCATCATCTATCATCATAGAAAGTGAGTACAGTATTATTAATTATATTCCTTATGCTGTACTTTTCATTCTGGTGACTTACTTATTTTATAACTGGAAGATTATACCTCTTAATCCCCTTTACCTATCTCGCCCATCCTCCCACCCACCTCCCCCTCTGGTAACCACCCGTTTGTTCTCTGTATTTATGACTCCATTTCTTTTTTTTTCTTTAAATTAAATAAATTTCCACACTTGAGATTCTGTAATTTCATTCAGTTTTGAACAAGATTGCAAGTTATATAATCTTATGTCATTTTTAAATTATCTACTACCATATTGAAATTTTCATGACTTGCCTTGTATACATGACTATGTTTTTATTTCAATCCTAAGATTCAAGTGGGAAAATCCAGTGGTTTTCTTTTTTAACAGAAATCACATTTTAAATGATTCATCTACTAAGAAGAAACTTACTTCAGTGGGTGTATTGATTATCTCTATATTCACTGCCTCTTTTTGTAAACTCTTACATTGGGATTCATGCAGTTTTTTATTGATTTGGTAAATACTTATTTTATGTGAAAATACACTGCAGTCACCAAACATAAACTATATTTTCTAGTCTGAAATGATAATTTAAGTAATTAAAGAAAAATGTCCTTCATTATCCGTCATCCAAGAGAGTTTTCCTCTCTGGGAAACAACAAGAAAGTAAACTAACATGTCTAGGATAGTTACTTAATGTTAATAAAAATGTGTAAACTCATTTCAAAATACAGAAAGTTGTGAATTGTGTAAAGAGATGAATAACAGGAAAATATTGCCCTTATGATAAGACCAGTCATGTTAGATAACAAAGTAGTGAGATTTTTTTTTAAAATTCTGAGTATTTAAAAATAGGTAGTGATTTAAGCAAGCAGATTAAAAATAGTCTAAGGTAATACATTAGTAAAAGAAACATACTGAATAAAGATTTGGATAACAAAAGTCAAATGACAGATTAAAGCAAAAGAATGTACGGGCATGATGATGAAAGATAAGTGGTCTATGGAAACTGTTAGGAATCCCCAGTTAATTATTATTAGGAAGATAATAATGGCAGCTCATAAGTGCTTATTAATTGGAAGAACCAATACAAACAATTTACACAGTCTCCTCATTCAATCAGGACTATAACCCCATGAAATTGATATCATTATTACTGCCATTTTACACATGGTAACTGAGAGCACTGAGAGGATTGACTGGATCCTACTATTCCAGAGTACTGGAATCTAAGACGTTAAGTGATTAAAGTGTTCCGTGAAATTGGAGATTTGGGGTCCATCATTTTATATCTATTATTGTAGGTGGGTCCTGTCAGGAGACCAGGAAAGGGATGATGGGAAAATCCAAATGAGGGTAACTAAAACCTTTATCAGGGACTAAAAAGTGAAGCTGTGGATTTGGTGGGGTTGGGGTGGGGGTGCAAATGCTTTGGGAGACCTGAAAAGTAGCAAGCATTTAGGTGAAAAGTATATGGGTGCAAAGACCCTATTGAATCTATAGTATCAATGAAAATCACATTTAGAATTACTTGTTATAAAACAATTGGGTGTATTTAGTGGATGATTTAAAAGGAAAGTTGATAAAAATCTTATCTATAATGGGAAAATATCATTGAGCTTAGGGTGGATATAAAAGGGCAGAAATAGGGAAATAAATCCATGAGTATTTATGCAGAGTTTACCATGAGCAGAGAGACAGCGTAGGAAAAGAAATTGAGCAACCAAAGAACCAAAAATTCAAGTGAATCTGCACAAAGGATAGCTTCTTATAGTGGATATAGGAAATATCCTGTGAAAACATACAGGGGTCCTCTCTTAGTAAAAAAATAAATAAATAGAACAAATGCCACCATCTTTCACAATTGAATATTTTTAAGCTACCATTTATGCTTATGACATATTTATGGATGTGATATTCTACTAAGTGACATCTTGTATGAAACAGTTATACACATTGCAAAATGGAATATACCTGTAAAAATGATTCTGTGCATGTGTGTGCTTTTGTGTGTGTGTATGTGTGTGTGAGAGAGAGAGAAAAAGGGAGAGAGGGAGGGACGGAGGGAGGGAGACAGCAAGCAAGCACGAGACAGACAGCAAGATTTAATGTTTTAAAACTCTAGGAGGGTTAGAAGATTATATTCATAGAAAAAAGAAATTTTCCGGTTCAAGGTGTGTGCATTTATACAGTGGACTGCTAGTATGATGAGATGGGGGAACAAGTCAAAAACACTTGAATGGAAGCAGAATAATCATATATAAGACAGATGAAATATTCCAAAGTCACCTTGAAATAAATATAAAATTGATGTTGGCAGCTCAACGGTGACAGGAGTCAAGAGATTATGCTGCTATGAAACCACGAAAGATGCAATTGATATTTTAATCTAAAATATCATGTCTGAGGAAAAAGCCTGAAACTGGGAATTGTTCTTAAAAATAAAAGTGTATCTGTTGATTTATGTCTGACTTGGCTGCTTTCATTTTTTTATCTTCATATGGAGAATAATAGTATTATAATTTCTTAGTCCATTTTATCTTTAATCTTATTTCATAAAATGCATCTCAAATTTTTAAAGACAAGAACATAATGCTCTCTGAGATTATGTCATTAGGTAAAAAAAAATTATTGGATTCATTTTTATTGTTTCAAGTTTGTTTTTTCCTTTTTTTAAATTTAAATTCAATTAGCCAAGGTATAGTACATCATTGGTTTTTGATATAATGTTCATTGATTCATTAGTTCAGTATAACGGCCAGTGTTCATCATATCACGTGTTGTTTCAAGTTTTATTTAAATTCCATTTAGTTAACATATAGTATAATGTTAGCTTCAGGGGTAGGGTTCAGTGATTCATCACTTACATACCACACCCAGTGGTCATCACGAGTGTCCTTCATAATACTCATCATCCAGGGCGCCTGGGTGGCTCAGTTGGTTAAGCGACTGCCTTCAGCTCAGGTCATGATCCTGGAGTCCCGGGATCGAGTCCCCCATCGGGTTCCCTGCTTGGCAGGGAGTCTGCTTCTCCCTCTGATTCTCCCCCCTCTCATGCTCTCTGTCTCTCATTCTCTCTCTCTCTCAAATAAATAAATAAAATCTTTAAAAAAAAAAAATACTCATCATCCATTTAGCTCATCCCTCACCTACCTCCCCTCCAGGAACCCTCAGTTTTTTTAAGCCCTTCTCCTTTAAAAGCTTCCTACATTTTACTTTACAGGCCAGCATAATCTTCCTTTAAGAATATATTGTTTGATTGGCTAATGATTTAATATATTATTTCCCCCTTTCACACAGTTTCTGGCTGCTTATGGTAAAATTGCATACAATTAAATAGTAAATAACAGTTATATCAAGGGCAAAATGATGCAAGTAAATTAGCTGAAAGGGACAATAGTTTTGTTGCTTTTCTAAATATTATTTTGAGCTGCCTAGTAGTGAATATAAAAGGCAAGACACAGCTTCCCATGTAGGACTCCGCATCAGAGAGGAAGGTACACCAATTGCTCAATTGATTTCACTAAAACACCCCCAACCCTTTGGTTCTAAAGCCTCAGTTTTTCCATCTGTATAGTGCAGTCAATGCCTACGTTGTAGCACCATGATACAGTTTGGTCACAGATATTTCAGTATACTGGACACTGGGCCGTTTATCCAGGAGTAGCTTCTCTTGAATCAAGCTCAGTTCTGCAAGACCTTGTTTGTATAGATGGTGGTAGTGGTGGTGATATGATGATGGTGAAGACAGTTAACACTTATTGGCAACTTACGGTATTGCTGGATATTATGCTAAGCATTTGCTTGGCTCAATTCATTTAATCCTGAAAATAATTCTATGGGATGGGCACTTTTTAAATTTTACAGCGAGGAGACCTTAGAGGTTCAAAGGTTTATATATAGTGCATTTTGTCCTCATAATGATAAATATGGGAGAATCATCCTGTTGCCTTACCTCCTCCCACTAATATAAGTTATTAATAGAATGAAATATGAGAGTAATAAATTCAGAAGAGGCAGAGCATAACATTTTTGCAACATACAAATTAAAATCGAAACTGCTTACAGAAATACTTTGAAAAGACAGAGCAAAACATACTTATTTTTTAAATTTTCCCTCCTTTTAGAGGAGCAAGCAGAGTATGTTTCAAAAAGTTTTTGCAGTTTATCTAGATATAGTGTTAGCACCAACATATTCCGAAGTCATCTTTTTTTTTTTTTTTTTTTGGGAAAGTGTGCCCTGATGCACTATATCATTTGAGTGCATGGAAAGATATTAGCACCGATAGGAAATATTAGTAAAACTGATTTTAGCTCAACAGCCTGTATGTTGAGGTTGCTGCATTTATCTATTTCCATCTCTCTGTTCTGTACAAAAACAGCATCTTAAACGATGCAGATAAATAATAGTGACATTTTATCTCCCTTTCTAAAGTTGAATTCCAGAAGGTAGGAAAGATCCTTTCATGCTTACATTACCATGACAAACTGAAAGAGATAAATCCCTAGCGGATGGGACTTGAGATGTGGGAGTTAGGGGATTAATGCTTAGATGCTTCTTCCAATTTATTTCTCCTATTATATGTGTTAAAAATATATACCATATGTCATGCAGCATGTTTTAATCCCATCAAAATTTCTCACACAGTTCCTCAGGGGATACGTTTTTTTGCTGCCAACTTTTCACTGCTAGAATGCTGACTTACTATTCCTTTGCAGAGAGCTTCATGGTTTATTTTATGATAACATGTTGTTATAACTTCTCTGGCTGTAATTTTTTAAGGAAAATTAGTCCCGGGGGAATTTATTTTGAGAGCAGTATGCTTAATGGTGATGGAGAAGGATAGAAATATTTCCAGAAAGCAATGTATCCTTCAGTTGTTTTAATAGAACAGAAATTCCTTTGACAGCACTTGTGAAAGCCTTTATTATACCCAGCATTTAAATTCAGTCCTTGAACGGGGGTTTTCCCAGATCATTTGAGGGTCAATTTTGGAATCATTCTTGTGTCGTGCATCACTTTTCAATGATAATGCTTTATCCAGAAGAGCAAATTTAGGGGGAAAAATTCTCTTTTAGTAATACTAAGTACACAGGACTTAGAGCAAGTGACTGTAAACCTGCGTGCAGTTGCCCTAAGAAGAATTTTCTTTGTGCCACATTTGTGCTTTTAAAAAGATACTGAATAACAATAAATGCTCTTGGGTAAAGAAGGAGAGCTTGAACAGATTTTCAGTTCAAAAAGAAAAGACAGTTAAAACTTTACCCCAAGAATTAAGATCATTTTACCTTCATATTCCTCCGTGGTGCTTTGGTTTGAAATCCCAATAATATCCTTGAGATGTTTTAATTCATTTTATACAATATTGTTCAGGCCAGGATCCACACCAGCCCCCTGGTATTTGATTTTTAGTAATCAGGCATCACTATAAGCTTTACTTAAGTCATCAAATATAACAAAGCCAAAGTTATTTCTTGTTAGAAATTAAGTTGTTCCTAAATCTGTGTGCCCGGTTTGTAATCAAGTGCTCTCATTATAATAACATTCCCCCACAGAGAGTTATTAGCACTTGTGGGCTATATTAAGAAGAAATAATAAACATATGTGGACCCAAGTCCAGAGGTGCCCTTTGGGTTTCCTTCCTATTATAACATACAGTATAAGTGGATGTCAGATTTGCAAATGACATAATTTTATTGAACTAAGTCTGCTGGTCATGGTACAAATGCTATCTTTTAAGTTCTTCTCTGGGACTTAATAAATGCAGGGATGAAAACTAAGGAGTTACTTGATGTCATGACACCACTGCCAACATACTGATGGTAAATACCAAATAATTTGCTTTTCCGCTCCTCACCATCTACACGTATCAGACCTCAACTTCTCTTTGTCGGACTCAAATTGGATTTCCTTTGCTATCAGCTCTAGGCTCAGACTTCTATGACCCTAATTTGGCAGCTCTTCAAGGGGTTTATGGTGTAAGCCTTTTCTATTTCTAACAAAAAATTCAGCTCGAATCCACCTTACAATAGTGAATTCTGTTTGAAGTTTCATTTTTCAAAATGTACCACACTTTGGGAGCTCATTTTTAAAAACTGTTTCTATACACAGGAATCAGTAAATTTTAATTTTGAGTGAAAATAGATTCTTTTGAATAAAAAGTATGTGTTAAGATTTTCCATATTCTCATTTCATAATCAAATTTAGGGCAGAAAAATATTAAAATATTGACACGCTATAAAATAAATGTGTTTCTTTAAGCTATTGTTCTTTATAACTTAGGTGTAAAATCTACATTTAAGTATTTAGTATATATTCATATTGGCACAGATATTAACAGAAAGAGTTTGAAGTTTCAAGTGCTATTCCCTTTAGCTCGAAGAAATCCATATTTCAGAAATCTTTAAAAAGGCATAATATAAGATTAATCATGATTTTAGATGTAATTGATGCCAGATAAACTCATAATTAGGAAATCAATTGCAAAATTATATTATTACTGGAAATTCTTGTATGATCTATGTCAAAATATAGTCAAATGCTTAAGGTTGCCTGTATTACTGTGGGAAATAAATAGTGAATTGAGGTTATAGCTTCTTATGAAACATGACCTAGACATGGTATCATAGATCATTTTGCATGTTTTATTTTCCATTAGAGGAATTCTAATAAAGAGGGCCAGTAAAATATTGATTAACAAGTGCAGAGGTGGAAAAAAAAAAAGCAGGTGCAGAGGTGAAATGCATGTTTTTGAGTAAGCTGTAATCAAAATTGAATGCAACCATATTGCCAAGAAGTTTTTTTAAAAAATTAACTTTTGCCATGCTAATTTTGGGATATTCTATTTGGAGAATTTTTTTTTTACTTGATCCATGAAAACAACAACACAGACAATAGGAAACAAAAACAGAGATGTTAAGCTTATTAAATAAGATATTATCATTATTCGCATTATACAAAAAATGAAATAAATGATGGGAAAAGTGGATCTTATATAATCATCTGTTTTCCCCAGGAGTTATATATACATTAAAAATAAAAAAGTAGTCACAGATTGGGAGTTAAGAGTATGCATTTCTGAGTCAGATAGATAGATTTCAGTTTATATCTTGGTACTCTGCTTTCTTGCACTGTGACCCTTGAAACTCCAGTTTCTTCATCTGCAAAATGGAGAGTATAAAATTACCTTTCCATTTCAATGATTGTTTTGATGATTAATTGAATGTAAATTATTTGAACTGTGTCTTCCATATGGTAAACACCCAAGAAATCTAAGTTGATGAGGTTCTTATTATCACTGGGGACAAAAGAACTCCTATTGAAATCCATGGATTGGTTCTCAAATATTCTGCAGCTTTCTGACTGCTACTGGCTCTTGACAGAGTTGTGTTTTTTTTTTTTTAACTGTTTTTTGGGACTATAAGGCGAAGAAGGGTAATAGTGATTTTTTAACATAAAGCTAAATGTAAGGGCCTGTGGTTTTATTCTGATATTGTTTTACATTGACTTTTGCTGTTAACATGCTATTTGTTTGAGAAGGACAGTAGGTAGAGGTTGTATTGCTGCTTTATTTTGTTTTGTTTAAAAACAGAAGGCCATGTAAAGGTGCCAAGCTTAAGTTGGCCTACCTTTCCATTATTTAGTTTTTAATATTATGACTATTGGAACTCCAAAAGTCTGGGAACCATAGCTGTAATCTTCTAACCATGAGAGTTTGTCATCTGTCCTTTTCATGAATAGTTCCATATGACATAACTCTTGAGACACAGAGGCTATTACTTTGGTGGGCATTTGTAATTATTACAACAACTTCATATTTCCCATTTCTTTGTCCCAATTCATTCTAATTGGAATTTAAATTCTCAGGTAATTTATTTTACAATATGGTAGAGGAAAGAGAGAAATGAAGAACAGGGGGTTAAAATGGACATACAGTTTCAAGAGCTGAGGATGAAACTCTAATTGGGCAGACTGTTGTAGTGGCATGGGTAAGGGCCCAGCATCCTGACCTAATTTACCAGAGTGGGAGTAAGAAAACTGAGTGGGAGGGTGACAAGGTTTCCATTCCAGTTGTGCGGTGTTTAATCCTTCATCCTTCTGTTGCATGCCAAGACATAAACATTAAATTAAGAATTGAGACTCCTTGATTTTTCAGTCTGTCTGTAGGTTGAAAGTACAATTACCATTTGACTTAAGAATGCCACTGGAAAATTATAGCCTGGAATAAAAACAAAAAAGTGTACTTAAATGGATAGTGCTCACCCAAAAGTGAATGCCCTGCAAGATGTGTGTGTTCGCGCATGTGCATGCATGCACATGTACACATACATAAAAACAGTCACAGGACTAAAAATTTTAACAAAGGAAAAATATCACCCATAATATCATAGCATCCTAGTTTATATGTATGTATGTATGTATGCCTGTATGTATATATGTATGTGTGGTATTATAACTATTCTTACTCCATGGATATAGTTGATTTTTATAGTTGGAATAAAAGTGTATACATTTTAAATACATAATACATAAATGTATATTATAATAAATAAATAAATCTTTATTTCACTAAAGTGCTGTAAACTTTTTTTCCAACTTGAAAAGGACCTTCCTAAGTATGGTTTTAATAGCTGTAAATGCATGTCCCTTCATGATTCCCCATTGTTGCCTTTCAAATTGCTTTGACTTCTTAACTACAATCATCTGTGGACAGATAGCATCTTTAGTGTTTGAATTATTTATTGAGGCTAAATTGTAGGCCAGAAGATAACCCTATAGCCTCTTTACAAATGCCTTTTTTCTAACATTCTGGAAGAATTGCAACCAATTTCATGTCCTAAGCTAAATTCGTAATCTTCCTTGTAAACATGTTCTTCCTTCGGACTGGCTCAATTCAGTAAGTGGTACCATTATCCACCCACCCCACTGTGCAATTCAAAAGCCTGGCTTGCAACTTCCTCTTCCATATGCCTGGTTCTTGCTCTTCTAATCTACCATTAAGTTTTGTCTCTTTTACCTCATTGCAGTGACTTCCATTGCACTAAGAATAAAACCCACATTTCTTTTTTTTAAGATTTTGTTTATTTATTTGACATAGAGAGAGCACAAGCAGGGGGAACGGCAGTCAGAGGGAGAGGGAGAAGCAGGCTCCCTGCTGAGCAAGGAGCCTGACACGGGGCTTGATCCCAGGACCCTGGGATCGTGACCTGAGCCAAAGGCAGACACTTAACTGACTGAGCCACCCAGGAACCCCCAAAATCCACATTTCTTCATATAATCTACATATTCCCCCACCTCTCTAACTATGACTCTGTAACTCCCAGACCTGCAGAGCAAGCAAAACTTCTTATACATACTGTTTCATCTGTTTGGAAGGCTCTTGTTTCTGCACTGTCCATGTCTGACTTCTTACCCTTTAGTAGTCAGTTTTAATTTTCCATTTTTAGAGAGACCTTCCCCAACTCCCGAATTTAAATTAGCTATTCTTACTTCGCATAGTACTGTTCCTTTCATTGGTGCCCTTTTTTCAATATATAATATTATTAAATATGCGTTTGTTGGTTTACTTTGATAAATCTCTCTCTCCACAGCTAGATATAACTACATGAAGGTCACTACCATGTCTGCTTTATTTACCACCGTATATCTTATATTCTAAACATATTGCCTGGCACATTGAATTATAGTCATTCAGACTGTCTGAGTTTGTGCCCTGCCTCTGATATGCATTAACATCTATCCTTGGGTACAAATGTAGGATGAGCATAATAATGTGACCTAACATAGAGGATTTTTAAAGAAATAAATGAGATTATTCATATACAGTTATTCAAATAGTGTATGGCACAGTACAGGTTTTCAATATAGTAGTTACCATTATTGTTATTCTAATGGAATTCATTAAATATTTGTTGAGTGAAAACATGTATTTGTTTTATGATATAAATAAGTAGGTAATTACCTCCTCAGTGTAAAATTGTGCCATTTTCACCACAATCTCTTTTGCATGGAGTGTCGTTCTGTTTTCAGTTACTAAAAGGCAAAATCACCATCATCATCAACATCATGGTTTCTAACTTCCTTATTGATTATTAGAGGTGGCACTTTTTCCCATCTGCATGAGTTTTGGAAAACCCATGTTTCTTCTCTCTTCATTAACATTTTAATTAAATATTTAATATAGTAACTGTTTCAAAATCTGTTCAATGCAGTATCCAACAGGTTCAATAGTTAGAGCAGTCAGAAATATAACCCAGATTAACTTTTTTCTCAGAATAACTAAACCACATAAAGTCTAAGTCTTATTTGAAAATGAAATCAAATGCCAGTTACCAAAAGATTGAATGGTTCTGAGTATAATCCTTTGATGATGAGCAATTTAGCATTTATTTAGAGATCTTATTTTCTCTACCAGATGTTCAGGAACATATGGTAAATTAGAGATCATTGACCCTTCCCCTGTTGTCAGTGGCCCCCAAATATTCTGTTTATATCTAATTACCAGTGGTAACAAATCATAGTGTATTACAGTTATCTGGTTATGTGTTTGTCCCTCCCATTGAAGAGTGAGCTCTTTGAGGGTAGAAATTATATTTTTTTTCTTTCTACATGTGGAAGGAAGTAAATAAGAAAGGAAGGATTGAATATTACACTTTTGTTACTAATTCTATTAGTTTTATTATGTTCCTCCAAATAAAATAATTTTAGTGAACATAAACTGGGAAAGCGGCAGGGGCAAACTAGTCAATACTCAGTTACTATTAAGAGATTGAAGCAGAAGTGTTTGTGTCTCAGTTGTCTTTGACATAATTCTTAGTTAATAGTGCCCTATGTGTTAACTAACTGGAATTTAAATAAAAACTTGGGAAAAAAAAATTCTCAGTGAGGATAGTGAGGATATTCTCTCATCGTGATAAAGAATCCAGATCACAAAAGTTGATTATTCTGAAAATACTTGCTGCTTTGACTCTGACCGTCCTTCAGCATATCCAGGCATGATGTGCAAAGTACAGAATTGAAATAAAATAATCCCTAGTCAAATCATAGGCTTATGTTATAGAGATAAGTCAAGTTTGTAGTTTCACCTGAAGTAAGAAGACATTAAGTCTCCTTATCACATCCAGCCATCACTATTAGGCTAGGGGTAGAAAAACCACTAAGGAGGAGGGAGTGAGAGATAGTCCAGGGAGTAAGTACTTCGTCTCTATTAAAATTACTCTAGAATTGGCTTCACCAATATAAATTCCTTTTTGTTTATAATCTTCTTCGTTATCCCCTCACCCTCTCATAGAGCGAGCTAAAACAGATAATGTGCTGGGGTTTTTTAAATAGTTACAGATCTCCAAATTAAAACTGTTCTGATATATTCTAACCTCCCAATTGGGGAGGAGTAGGAAAATACGCTGTTCAGGGTTTCTAAAATCTTTTAAAGCAATTAATTACATATGGGCTAAGTTTATTTTAGGCACACATTTACTCATTTGTTCTCTTTCTTTATACACTTTTATGAAAATGTTAAAATTTCCTTTTTATCCTTTGCTCATGGTGTTTTTGTGTTTATAGTGTATTACGCTATTTTGTGTTGACATTCTCAACACAGATTGGCCCCAAAATGTACTATACTCAAAAGCATGTTTTTTCCCCCTAAGCTTACTGTGATTTTAATGGAAGTAGAAATCAGAATTTCCTTCTTTTAAGAACCTCTTGGAGGAGAGTGGCCTTTTCTCTTCACAGTCTGTACAATATGTACATTAGTAACTCTGTGCACCTGAAATTTTGTAAACTAATGGACCTTTTCAGTAGTGCAGCGCTGCGAGAAGTTTGATGAAGCTATTCTTTTATGAGTTCTAAAGCCATCTGGGGTTGCAAACTAAAATTGGTTACAATTCCATCTCTAAATGAACATTCTCAGATGTGGAAGGGCCCAAGAGACAAGGAAAGACTTGGGTGTCTTGTTTTGTTCTGGCTCTAGTAGATACTTTGTAATAGACCTCTAAAAAAGAGTGTGAATATATACTATACTATATTTATTTATATAAATATATAATTTTTAAATATAAATGATTTATATAGTAGAACATTGATCTCAGCAGTGAAAAAATGTATTCTGTTCTCAGAAACTAGCTTCTCAATTACTCTACATGTACTTGTTTATAAAATACAAACCAGTCTAGATAATTATTACACAGCAATTTTTTTTAAATTTTATTTTATTATGTTAATCACCATACATTACATCATTAGTTTTTGATGTAGTGTTCCATGATTCATTGTTTGCATATAACACCCAGTGCTCCATTCAATACGTGCCCTCTTTACACAGCAATTTTTATCAAACTCTGTTTCTTGATTAGCTTTGCTAGAGCTTTATCAATTTTATTGATCTTTTCTAAGAACTAGCTTTTGGTTTCATTGATTTTTCTCTATTGTCAAACTGTCCCTTCCTATTGTTTACCATGTATTTAATGAAGTCTAAGCTGCATAGTTTTCAATTTTTCATAGAAGTTTAAATAACCATGAATTAACATGTGTCTATAAATCAGAGCTCTTCAGTTGGAAATGAGCTACAATACAGTATTTTTTTGAAATATGATTTATCCATTAGTGCTAGATATGCAAAGAGTATCTTCCCTTAAAATCAGTCACTCTTAGTTGGCTGGATTAACCCCAATGTGTTGTATATATTTGGGGTTGTTGATATTTTTAATATCTATTACTTAGCAATTGTTCTTTTACATTTTATAATGGTCAACTAGCAAAGTAGAACATTGGAGGAAGAATACAACTGTATTAAGGGCTTTCCACCACATAAAAGAGGCACAGAGTATACAATTATGATTGTATCAGAGAAAATAATTTAGATGTACATTCTAATCAGTTTGAATATCCAGGCAAATATAGTAGGGATTTTAATGCATTCATTATATACACAAAGAGAATCTGTTGCAGAACCAAGTTTTTTTTTAAGTTTATTTATTCATTTATTTATTTGAGAGAGAGAGCATGAGCTGGGGGCGGAGCAAAGGGAGAGGGAGAGGGCCAAGCAGGCTTCCCACTGAGTGGGGCCTGACTCAGGGCTTGATCCCAGGACCCCAGGATCATGACCTGAGCCGAAGGCAGATGCTTAATCGACTGAGCCACCCAGGCGCCCCCAGACCCAAGTTTTGAATGTGCATGTTTTATCTTTTTTGGAGAATGTATAGCAAGTTTTCATGGAGGTCAAACTGATATTGTTCCTAGTAGTTTTCTTTAAAAATACCTTTTATCCCCATTTCTTTTGCTTTTTTAAAATATAGTTTAATAGGGGCGCCTGGGTGGCTCAGTCGTTAAGCGTCTGCCTTTGGCTCAGGTCATGGTCTCAGGGTCCTGGGGTCCAGCCCCGCATCGGGCTCCCTGCTCAGTGGGAAGCCTGCTTCTCCCTCTCCCAACTCCCCCTGCTTGTGTTCCTGCTCTCTCTCTGTCTGTCAAATAAATAAATAAAATCTTTAAAAATAAAATATAGTTTAATAAGACATTCTACTCAAAATTGCAATAGAATATATGTTCCAGTAAATGTGAAATAAATATAAACAATATATGTGACTGTACTTAAGAGAACGTCTAATGTCTTAAGGACAGAACAGCCCATTAAGGAATTATCTTCTTCTTTATGCTTCATATAACTAATTGTCAGTTTATTTAAAAGGTTGTGCCTTAATTAGAGACCATTAGTGGACATGAATTACTGAAACAGTTTTGAAGTTCTGAAGTAGTGAACTTCTCATGAGGGAGCCAAGGACTTGCAATCCTTGTTTATGGTACACTCAGAATGGCCTCATTTGGACCCACTGATCCCAAACTCAGTGAACTTAATACTCGTGTCTGTGCACTGCGTGTCCCTCATCGGAACAGCTGTGCAGAGGCACAGGGAGCTGAGAGTAGAACCCTCAGGTCACTGGGGAATTACTGCTCCCTTCCTTTCAGAACAAACCAGAGCCTGTTTGAGTATACCATGAACTCAAATCCCTGGTGCACAAAACAGGTCCCTCTCATTCTGTCTTTCTGAGTTGCCCTCAATAAGAAAGGAACAGAAGTAGATGGAGTGTGAAAGTTCTCAAGTTAATTCTAAGGAAAAAAGTAGGAATGCCACTGCTAAACTTGGCACAAAGCAGATTTCAACCTTAGGGACTGGAAGTTGAGAGAAAGATAATGCATGGATTTACTTATTTGCCTTTTTTTTTTTTTTTTTTTTTTACTGTGCATGTTTGGCTGATCTAAGGCTAGAAGCCATGAGGAGGAAACTTCATAGCAAATGCATTCAGCATGGTTTTGGCACATGATTCTATTCTCAGTGTTAATTGTTTAAGTAAAGCCATTGATTTCGATATGGAATAGTGTGTGAGTTTGCTCGCTTTCTCTCTCCCCCCTCATATATATCTTACATAGATAGATGTAGATGATATATATATGTATGATATATATCATATGTGTGTGTATATATATATATATGTATATATATATATAGACAGATTTTTCTGTGGTGAAATTCAGAATAATAAGTGATGTATTTAACATTTGCAAGTATATATGGGTTTCACAATTTATTCGCAACTAATGAATCATTGAACTTTATACCAAAAACTAATGATGTACTATACATTGGTTAATTTAAATTTAAATTAAAAAAATAAAATAAAATAAAAACCTATCTTTAGGGGTGCCTGGGTGGCTCATTCAGTTAAGCGTCTGCCTTCAGGTCAGGTCATGATCTGGGGGTCCTGGGATTGAGCCTCACATTGGGCTCCCCACTCGGAGAGGAGTCTGCTTCTCCCTCTCCCCCTCTCCACTCACGTTCTCTTGTTCTCTCTCTCAAATAAATAAATAAAATCTTTAAAAATAAATAAAATAATGACCTATCTTTAAATTATATTAATTCACAGATACTTTGCTATTGTTACAGGGTGACGACTTGATTTTAATTCACCTTTCTTAAAATAGAATTGATTTATTTTTTAAGATTTGACTTTTGGTTAGGTTTTAGATTTATCTGTTATATAAAAATGCTCAGGGAAAGAGAAAATGTGGAATCATTTTTTTGTATTTCTATTCTTATATGAATGTGTAAGCTTATAGATTTAAAATTGTTTATCAGTGGATGCTAATGAAATATGATAGATATCCAAGATGTTTTCATTAACAATAAAGGTTAATTGCATTAGAAGAGATCACCAGTTATGACCTGACAGGTTGAGATGAGGCACACAGTAAGACAGGACATGAATAAGCAAGCCTTCCTCCCTTTAGCAACCACCACTAATAAAATCTTGCTGCATTTAGGGCATACAAAGATTAATAAATGGATGACAGTTTTAAAAATCACCAAAGAGGAGCATAGATGGATATTTAGATCTGGAGTCATCACTGTATACTTGGAAACTTAAGGAAAAGTGTCCAAAAACACTTACACTGGAGAAAATCTCATCAGGTCCACCACTGTGGATTTATAAGCAGGTATGGAAGGAGTAGACTGGGCCCTGAATGGAGAATGTAGTGGTATAGAAATACAGTTCATATAGCTAGATAGTATGAGCTGGATGCTTTCATACACTGCATAGAGGAATATAAATTGGCTTAAACTGTATGGAAACAATTTGGCAAAACATATGATACCCTTTGACCCCAGTAATCCTCCTTTAGATATTCAAGCTCAAAGCAAAATCAGAAATTCAAAGAAAATGCATATAAGATGACATAGATCATGGTACTGTATATTAAAATGAAAGTTAAAACAAATTAAATATCTAATAATATTATGCATTCGTAGTGTGAATATATTTGCCGCCACTAACAATAGCCTTTATAAATTGTACTTAAAGAATAATTTATACCATGTAATATTAATGGATAATGCATAAAATGACATCGTATGTCTTATGGTACAATCCTGATATGAAAATATTCAATGAGACATTTTTAGGTGCAAAGTTCAGAACCCATTCATATTACTTTAAAAAGTGTTTTGTTATTATACCTTAAACACACACAAAAAAAAGTGTTCTGTTAAAAGATGCATGGGATTTAGGTTCAGAACTAATAAGAAGTCACAAATTAAGTTCTAGGGACTTTCTCTGGTTTTGGGGTCTTAATGGGTCTCTTGGTCTCTGCTTTTTCTAAGCTTGTCTTCGTGCATTGTCTCCACTTTTAACTCTCTTGGACTAGCTTTCTCTAATTATTCATAATAGCTTTTCCATTATAACTTTGGATTTCACATGTTGATTACAGCTTCTCTGGCCTAAATCTACCTAAAGTCTCCTGTTTCTGCTTAGAGAGGATGGTTCTGATTAGGCCAACTCATCTTTCTCATGAAACCAAGGCATGGGTTATTTGCCTGCCTAGGAATTGTCTGCCCTTGGGTCAGGGGCCATCTTTGCATCAATCAGTCATTCTGGTCTGTGCATGAGGGCACATAAATAAACAAACGGCCTTCTCTCACCAAGCACTTCCTCCATCACTGCCTCTCAGTCCCATCACTGGGACTACAAACTCTATGTTTTATCTAAACCAAACTTCTTACCTAAATATACCTCATCATTTCACTACTTACACTGTTAGCTTGCCTTTTCTCACATCTTAGAATTGTCGTCACTGAATTCATAATTAATTTCAAAGCCCCATCTCTTGCATGCCCCCACAAAGTCCTTTTTTTTTGACTACCCTAGGAAGAATTAACACTATCATAGTACTCTGTTCATGATTGTCTGACAGCACTTACAGTATTATAGTTCCATTATGAGAGTAATATACATGAACTAGTGACGATAAAGAGCTTGCTTTTGACACCATTCTCTTGGGAAGTTTATGAAAGAAAACTATGAGACCATAAGTTTGTTAACATTATGACAGTGAACATAGGGGCAAAACCAGCACCCACAAATATACACACACACAAAAATCATACATACGTACAACTCAACCAAACTTGGTGTTCTAACATCCTCACACATGAAAACTATCAAAGTACTATTTCTGAGCTGTGTTGTTTTCTTCCTACAAGAGACCTCATTCTACTGGTGGAAGAAGTGCTTTTACAACAATGGTGTCATCTTTTAAACAATGGTAGAAAGAAGGATCTATTTTCTGCATGAGTCAATTTCTTCAATGAATATTTCAGGCAAATGAATAAGCACTTGATTAACTCCATGCTTTGTTTCAATGGTTTCCATGGGTGGAGTGGTTTCACCAAATTCCATGTGTAAATTGGTCAGATAGAACAAGAATTTAGATTTCCACAATCTTTTTTGGAACTTTCAAACTTCTGTTATCTCATCAGACCCACAGATTGAGTTGAGACTTTCTTCCTAAGCTGGGTTGTAGCAATGAACCCAGGAGTCAGTAGCTTAATTTTCTACTTCTTTGCATCAAATTTTCTCTTGAAAGTGATGCATGCAATATTGAAGAATGGCAAGGAGGAGCCTCTCTGAAGTGTTAAATATTTGGTTCAGTGGGTCCTATCAGCAGGTAGGGCCTGCGGGGAGCTTGTTTATCCAGCAGAACGATCTCATTATGAGGACAGTGATGTAGTATAGTTTACTTCATACCCTGAAGCCATTCAAGGAAACAACTGAGTGAGTGATATTCATCTTGGCCCTGTATTGTGCTGTTATGACTTGCAATAACTGGCAGCATATTAAAATAGAGATCAGGGACTATAGCTACTCCATTGAATGAAGTTCTGAAATTTCAAAGTTATTGAATTATTCAGTATTTTCCAATTTACAGAATAAAAGAATATGTGATTGACTATTTCATGGCACATTAATGGAAATAAAGAAAGAGAATGCGCAGGCTTTATACATTTCACAGTTCATATTTATTTCTCATAATTTCATGGTACCCAGGTGGGTCTCTGTATAAGCCAGTGTGGCCCTTACTGTCAAATGCAAAGACAAGAGCTTAACTTTGAATACTAGAGAACAATAAAAAAAAGAAATATTAGGCCACTGCTGTCGCCGTCACCGTCGCCGCCGCCATGGCTCAGTACAAGGGCACCGCGAGCGAAGCGGGCCATGCCATGCACCTGATGAAGAAGAGGGAGAAGCAACGCGAGCAGATGGAGCAGATGAAGCAGCGGATCGTGGAGGAGAACATCATGAAGTCTAACATTGACAAGAAGTTCTCGGCACACTATGACGCCGTGGAGGCAGAGCTCAAGTCCAGCACCGTCGGTCTTGTGACCCTGAATGATATGAAGGCCAAGCAGGAGGCACTGGTGAAGGAGAGGGAGAAGCAGTTGGCCAAGAAAGAGCAGTCGAAGGAGCTGCAGCTGAAGCTGGAGAAGCTACGAGAGAAGGAGCGCAAGAAGGAGGCCAAGCGGAAGATCTCCAGCCTGTCCTTCACCCTGGAGGAAGAGGAGGAGGCAGGGGATGAGGAGGAGGATGCGGCTGTATATGAGGAGGAGCTGGAGAGGGAAGAGGTCACCACAAAGAAAAGGAAATTGGGGAAGAACCCCAATGTGGACACCAGCTTCCTGCCTGACCGGGACCGTGAGGAAGAGGAGAACCGGCTCCGGGAAGAGCTGCGGCAGGAGTGGGAAGCCAAGCAGGAGAAGATCAAGAGTGAGGAGATCGAAATCACCTTCAGTTACTGGGATGGCTCTGGGCACCGGCAGACAGTCAAGATGAAAAAGGGCAACACGATGCAGCAGTTCCTGCAGAAGGTGCTGGAGATCCTGCGCAAAGACTTCAGCGAGCTCAGGTTGGCGGGGGTGGAGCAGCTTATGTACATCAAGGAGGACTTAATCACTCCCCACCACCACAGCTTCTATGACTTCATTGTCACCAAGGCACGAGGGAAGAGTGGGCCGCTCTTCAATTTTAACGTTCGCGATGATGTGCGGCTGCTCAGTGATGCCACTGTGGAGAGGGATGAGTCCCATGCAGGCAAGGTGGTGCTGCGGGGCTGGTATGAGAACAAGCACATCTTTCCCGCCAGTTGCTGGGAGCCCTATGACCCTGAGAAGAAGTGGGACAAGTACACGATCCGGTGAACGTGGAGGCTCCTCCGGCTCCCTCTGTCCTCTGCCCCCTCCCGGGGTCTCCAGGACTCCAGGCGCCGCAACCACCCCCCCGCCCTGTCCCCACTTCCCTCAGCTCCGACTTGACAGGGATGAGGGAGGAGGGGGCTGGCCACCCCCTACCGCTGGTGGTGTCACTTACCACTTTTTTCTTTTATGATAAATAAATGCACACATCAGAGTGGGAGCACCTGTATTGTGCTTTGTTTTAAACATTTTTTTAATTGAGATAAAATTCACCATTTTGATCATTTGAAAGTGTACAGCTCAGGGGTATTTAGTACATTACAGTGTTGTACAACCATCATGTCTGTCTACTTCCAGAACGTTTCTGTTGCCCCACAAGGAGACCCCGTGCCCATTAGCAGTGTCTCCTCCAGCCCCTGGTACCCCCCTACTTTCTGTCTGTATGGATTTGCCTATTCTGGATGTTTCACATAAATGAAATCATACAGTAAAAAAAAAAAAAGAAAGAAAGAAATATTAAAGAAACCATCTTAATGAATGATCACTAAAAGGAACCTACAACACTGCCTTTATAAGCTTCGAAATATTCATGAATACCAGATTGAAAAATAAAGTAAAGTAAGGTTTGAGACCAATGTCCCATCTTGCCCATAACAATACACTGGAAACAACATAAGCTGTAAGTTTAGAACAGAAGGGAACCCTGCTTAATGTGATATGTGGTAAGATTATCAGATGCTTTACCCTATCCCTAGCAGTGCCTAGGGTACCCTGTACATTTTAGTTGAAATAATGAATCAGTGAATGCCTCCCTGCAGAGGTCACTCAGACTAAATAGTGTAAAATCATTCCTTCCCCCCACAAATGCAAATATTTTCTGTTTGAAACATATTAAAGGAAAGAGGCATGGCATGACTACCAAGGCTATAAAGGTTCTATACCTTTGAGCTACTTTGAGCGGTATACAAAGGGGCATACAAAGGAACCTAGCTATGGCTTTTTGGTACAATACCCAAAGAAAGGATATTGAGCTGGATGAACCATGAGAAGTTATGTTCCTCTTTAAAGGTATTTACTAGTTAGCCATATAAGAAGCAAATTGCCACTTTCTGAGAATTTGAACTTGTATGTAAATAAGAACAGCTTAACTACAACAAATTGTTTTCATGAGGCAGCAACTGCTAGGCCAGAAGATTCCTCTGGCTTTTCGTTTAATCCGTATTAATAAGCAGGCTATGAAGATAATCTCAAACCAGCACTTGAGAATCTTTTAATTGCTAAGTAACATTGCAGCAACTTAAATTTGCTTTGGATTTAGTAGATGTTCACATTAACAACTGTCCAGTCCAGCTTTTCATGTAAGTGCATCCTCTCAAATTTATCAGCCCTCAAAAAGTGCATACAAAATATTCACACTCAGAGGCTATTCCCTCTTAAAGGCAGGGGAAAACAAAAACAGAAACAACAAAGTCTGAATCAATGCAATTTCTACTGTCTAAACATAGATTTCTAATTTCTCTTTCTACAGTTACATTGTTAGTATATAAGAAAGCAACTGATTTCTATGCATTGATTTTGTATCCTGCCACATTACTGAATTGCTATATGAGTTCTAGTAATTTGGAGGTGGAGTCTTTTGGGTTTTCCATATAAAGTAGCATGTCGTCTGCGAAGAGAGAGAGTTTGACTTCTTCTTTGCCAATTTGAACACCTTTCATTTCTTTTTGTTGTCTGACTGCTGTTGCTAGGACTTCTAGTACTGTGTTGAACAATAGTGGCGAGAGTGGGCATCCTTGTCATGTTCCTGATCTTAAGGGAAACACTCTCATCTTTTCCCCATTGAGGATGATAGTCACTGTGGGTTTTTCATAGATGGATTATATGAACTTGAGGAATGTTCCCTCTATCCCTATACTCTGAAGAGTTTTAATCAGGGAAGGATGCTGTATTTTGTCAAATGCTTTTTCTGCATCAATTGAGAGGACCATATGGTTCTTCTCCCTCCTCTTATTAATGTGTCCTATCACATTGATTGATTTGCGAATATTGAACCACTCTTGTATCCCAGGGATAAATCCCACTTGGAACAGAATAGAGAGCCCAGATATGGACCCTCAACTCTATGGTCAAATAATCTTCGACAAAGCAGGAAAAAATATGCAATGGAAAAAAGACAGTCTCCTCAATAAATGGTGCTGGGAAAATTGGACAGCCACATGCAGAAGAATGAAACTCGACCATTCTCTAACACAATATGCAAAGATAAACTCAAAATGGATGAAGGACCTCAATGTGAGACGGGAATCCATCAAAATCCTAGAGGAGAACATAGGCAGTAACCTCTTCGACATCAGCCACAGCAACTTCTTTCAAGATACATCTCCAAAGGCTAGTGAAACAAAAGCAAAAATGAACTTTTGGGACTTCATCAAGATAAAAAGCTTCTGCACAGCAAAGGAAACAGTCAACAAAACAAAGAGACAACCCACAGAATGGGAGAAGATATTTGCAAATGACACTACAGACAAAGCGCTGATTTCCAAGATCTATAAAGAACTTCTCAAACTCAACACCCTAAAAACAAATAATCAAGTCAAAAAATGGGCAGAAGACATCAACAGATACTTCTCCAAAGAAGACATACAAATGGCTAACAGACCCATGAGAAAATGTTCATCATCTTTAGCCATCAGGGAAATTCAAATCAAAACCACTTTGAGATACCAGTTAGATACACCAGTTAGAATGGCAAAAATTGACAAGGCAAGAAACAGCAAATGTTGGAGAGACTGTGGAGAAAGGGGAACCCTCTTACACTGTTGGTAGGAATGCAAGTTGGTACAGCCACTTTGGAAAACAGTGTGGAGGTTCCTCAAAAAATTAAAAATAGAGCTACCCTGTGACCCAGCAATTGCACTACTGGGTATTTACCCCAAAGACACAGATGTAGTGAAAAGAAGGGCCACATGCACCCCCATGTTCATAGCAGCAATGTCCACAATAGCCAAACTGTGGAAAGAGCCAAGATGCCCTTCAAGAGATGAATGGATAAAGAAAATGTGGTCCATATATACAATGGAATATTACTCAGCCATCAGAAAGGATGAATACCCAACTTTTGCATCAACATGGATGGGACTGGAGGGGATTATGCTAAGTGAACTAAGTCAAGCAGAGAAAGTCAATTATCACATGGTTTCACTTATTTGTGGAACATAAGGAATAGCATGGAGGACATTAGGAGAAGGAAGGGAAAAATGAAGAGGGGGAAATCGGAGGGGGAGATGAACCATGAGAGACTGTGGACTCCGAGAAACAAACTGAGGGTTTTAGAGGGGAGGGGGGTGGGGATATGGGTTAGCCCTGTGATGGGTATTAAGGAGGGCACGTATTGCACGGAGCACTGTCTTAAGCTTCTATCATGAATCATGGAACACTACATCAAAAACTAGTGATGTACTGTATGGTGACTAACAAAATAATAAAACAAAATAAAATAAAATAAATAAAAATAAATATAGATTTCTCCTTACCATGATTAAAAAATGCCTGAGCTTGTCAACACAGCCTCTAAGGTAGAGTTTAAGGTTCAAGGAAACCTTCTGTACTTGATTTTTCCACCTGTTCTTGGCTCTTTAAATATACATGAAAAGATACAAAGTATTCCCCATGATTTGTTTTCTGAATTTATTACCACTTTTTAAAGGCAGGAGTCTGATAGTGCTTATGAAAATACTATATAAATGAGGGAGTTCTACATAATTGAAATGAACTGTTACTTTTACACCCATGACAAAAATGAGAAACAGATCCTGAAGGAGGTGCACAGATACTTGCTTGTAGTACCAGGAACAAAATGCAGTGTCAGTAGATTCCCATCATGACTGATACATGATTATACATATAAATGTAGATGAACACCCAGTTGTGTGTAAAGCTAATATGTGTACAGCCTATTATGCATTTTCTTGAGACCTCTTCTACGGTGATAAAACTAGACTTAGCATCACTAAAAAGAAGTCTCTGACCTTTTTTAAAATTTTCACTTAGAAATTTACTTGAAGGAACAGTATACAAATTGTGTACTTTTGTGCAATTTTCCCCTTAATTTTTACACTAAGTTAATCAAATAGACAATGTGTGATATTATTCTTTTGAAAGCAAATGCATATTAAAACACACAACAGGCTTCATTCCCATTTCTTTTTAATGTTTCTCTGACTTTAGGAGACTTGAATGCACAACAGAGCTCACAGTATGGAAAAGACACACAGACATACTTTTGTTGCACTGACTAGACAATGCAAGCAATAGCATTCTGCTGTAAACACTTGTGATAAAAGAAAAAAAAAAAAAGTTTTGTAAGCTAACAAACAAGTGTACCCCAACCACACTTGCCAACTTCCATCTCAGACCTGTTTCTGCTCCTTATTTCCATTAATGATGTCACAATCCTGTTGGGAATCCTGGTTTGAAATGGCAGCCATCCTTGACTTCTTCTTCATCTCTCCTGTCTGATTAATCTCCCCATCCTTTTGATTCTACTCTATAATTTCCCCCACATTTCTTTTTCATATCATTCCCCACTTCTTTTCTTCACCTGTACTATTTTAAGAACTAAGTGGTCTCCTTGCTCCTAGTTGAGTCTTTTCAGTCCATCCTTGATATTGCCACTAGAGAGATCTTCTAAAATGTAGATCAGATAAGACCACTTCCTTCACAGATATTTCCTGCTGTCTACATTGACTAGAGCAGTGGTTCATCTCAGAAGCATCACCTGGGAACCTTCTAGAAATATAAGTTCTTAGTTCCTAACCAACATTTTCTGAATCTGGAACTCTGTTGGTGGAGCCAAACAATCTGTCTTTTAACAACTCTTGCACATGATTCTTTACGCACACTAAAATTTGTCAACTACTGGGCTAGTGGATTAAGTTCAAGGTTCTTGGCATGGTGTCTTGTCAAACCCACCTTTCTGATCTTATTTTCACCAGGTTACACTCTTCTCCTCCCCACCCTATTACACCCTTTCAGAACCTTATCCTTTACTGCCCTAACGGGGATATCTCATTGAGTTGAAAGTTTTCCTTCCCAATTACCAAGTTTTAAATTGAGGCACAATTCAAATTCCATCTCTTTCTAAATTCTTTTTGATCTTCCCAGTCAGATTTCTGCTCCATTAATGTATGTAAAAAAAAAAAAAAGTAGAAGAGTTCAGGCTTGAGATAAAACAAACCTCTTGCTCTGTGTTTTGTCAGCTATCTTTACTGTTGAAATTTCTCCATTCTGTTTTTTGATATATATAGTTGTTGACCTGTCGTTCCTCACTAAAAGGTGGTTTCTTCAGAGTCAACACTAGTGTCAGGAGTCTTTGTTGTAGAACAGTGAGTTGCATATAGTAGGTGGTTGATAACCTATGTGAAATCACCCCCGAAACATGATTCGAATGCTAATGCATGTTGATTTCATTTGTTCATTGCTGCAAACAATAGCCCATTTATAACTTGCCATCTTTACAAATAGAATTCTGTTCTGATATATTTTCTAAAAGAAGGTTAAAGTAAATATGCACCTTAAACCTTGTTACTCTCTTTAAAGGATCATTTTGCAAGGTGGGTGTCCTGCCATCCAACAGGCCTTTCCCTGTGAGGCTAAATTGGAAAAGAGATTAAATTTGTTCACTGTTTATTTGGTTTGTTGCTCATCATGTTGTTATTTCATCCAGCATCCAAAAAGTGTCCCATAGGTATAAAATTCCTGAAACTGGCAATACTTTTTGACCTATCTCTATGCACATAGCCTTATCTATTTTGTGGCCCAAATAGAAGGGTTTTGTGGAGATACACTTGAACTAAGTAAAGAGTGTAATAGTATGCCTAATGAATGTAAAACAGAATGCATTGTTTTTAGTGAATCAACAAGGATTTACTGAGTTCTGAACTATGTTCATTCTATGGAATAATTGTTCTGAGTCAAAAAAATTGTATTGCTTTGCAGTATTACAAAAGGAAGGGAAAATGCATAGTGTTAATTTTTTCTAAATTAGTAAGGTTAAAAATACCTAGAAACAATAGTTATGAGTAATACACATTTCCAGTACTGATTTAAGTGAATGTTTATTCAGTTGATCACAATGGTAAAGTAAATATAGATATGGAAATAACTATGGTTATCTAATTAGAGATATATTAGATTTAGATTTATGGATGATGATAGACAGATAGATAGATATAGGCATGGATATACATAAAGTCCCATTTCCCAAAGTATCCACAGTTCAGTGATGAATGAAAAACATGTAAGCAAGTATTTATCCACTATGTTTCATGTTAAATAGAGAACACAGAAGAAATAAACAATTGAAAGATAAAAAAAAATCTTTAAATTGAGATTGCTCTACCCTTGAAAGATGGACCATATGCATCAATTCCTTATGCTCAGAATAATAACAACAACAAAAGAATCCAGATTTTCTTGTAGTAGAGTGTGTGTCAGCTTGTGTTCACCCAAACAGTGGGGCTTTTCCTATTCCAGTTCAGTGTGAGAATGGCAAAGAACACCCACTATATTGCAGGTATACTGTGTTACGCACTTCCTCATACCATTTTTATTTTTTTTTATTTATTTTTTTTTTTATTAAAGATTTTATTTATTTATTTGAGAGAGAGAATGAGATAGAGAGAGCATGAGAGGGGGGAGGGTCAGAGGGAGAAGCAGACTCCCTGCTGAGCAGGGAGCCCGATGCGGGACCCGATCCCGGGACTCCAGGATCATGACCTGAGCCGAAGGCAGTCACTTAACCAACTGAGCCACCCAGGCGCCCCCCTCATACCATTTTTAAACATGAAGAAAAGAAAAAGAAAGATTCAAAGACCATATGAGTCTTAAGCAGAATTTACTTCCATGCAAGGCAGGGATACTATGATCCAACACAGGGAAATGGGGTTTTCAGATGAACTGTTAGAAAATGGCATGGAAAAAAATTGACCACATATCTGTATGCAAGGAAAAACAATCCCTATGAAGACTATTTCCCAGGTCAAAGGCAAGTGTGGGCCTTAAAAATGGCAAAGCCAGAAGATTTCACGAGGAAAACTGATTTGTGAGTTTGCACAAGCCTTGGGGGCCAGTTCAAGGTTTGACCATTTTACTGGAGCTTGGCCTAGGTGATTGCCAAACCCCTAGTCCACCTGTTGACCCAGATAGTACAGTTGAGTCACACACCGCACACCATCCAGGTTTACCATCTAGCTCTTTTCCTGACCATTTATCTGAGAGGTGACTGCTTTCCAGGGCCCTGACTGCTCACTGTCTGCCGGCCGTCACTCCTTCCAGGGCATGCAGCAGGCACAAGCACAAGCCTAAGGTGAAATGAGATTTCCTTTATCAACACTAGAACAACCCCACAAGGCAGTTTTTCAACATGGAGAAATGAAGGCCCTGAGAGCTTTGCTGACTTGCTTGACCTTGATGTGGCTGGGATTTGAACTTGGGTCTGGTTTGTCTAGAGATCATATATCACCATACATTACATAAATTTCCCAACTCTGTCTTCATTAACAGGCATGTCCATACAGAGAATGACAATTAATGTTTTTCATGGTGAATGAGTCATATGTAGATCCCAGAGCCCTTTCTGGTTAAATTATGTTCAGAAGAACTTCATTGTTTTGTTTTCTATCTTTATGTGGAGTATATCCCTCTCTCTTCTTTATCAGCCAGTTTGATCATCCAGAAAAGCTCATCCACTAATCAGCCTGGATTCAAATATGTACTGAGTCCCCATACAATTCATGCTCATCCTGGAGTCTCAAAATGCAACGTTATTTGGAAATAGATCTTCGCAGATGTAATTAGTTAAGATAAGGTCATACTGGAGAAGGGTGACCCCTAAATAAAGTATCATTAGTGTCATAAAAAGAAGAGAAGAGACACACAGACACCAAGAGAATGTTGTGTGAAGACAAAGGAAATGTTGGGAGTCCCAGGAAACTCTAAGGATCACCTTCTGTCACCAGAAGCTAGGAGAAGGACATGGAACAGATTCTCCCTGCTGACACCTTCATTTATAACTTCTAGCCTTCAGAGCTGTGAAAGCATACATTTCTGTTATTTAAGCTCCTCAGTTTGTGGTACCTTCTTATAGCAGTGTGAGGAAAGCAGTACACAATGTTTAATGTACATGGTGACGATGATTTAAGGTAGACTTCAGTGTGGCCATGTGAATGTGTGGGGCGCCAGCCACAGAAGAGTGACACTGCCAGAAGGAGACAAGAAAATATCCAGAGGAGGTCCTCTAGTGACAAAAACAGTAAGTGGTGCTGCATATTGAGTAGCTCTCTTCCTACTTTTTACCTTGAGTCCAGGAAAAGATGATGACTCTTTGTCTCTTCCAGATGTGGAAAGGCCCTGAAGGATCTGGCCACTCTCTTTCCCACTCCCTTCCTCCATATATCCCAGCCTTCCCACTCTTCTGTAAACATATCTGGTGCATTCCCATCTCAGGACCTTGGTTTTGAATCCTGATGTCCCACACAATTGCCCAGCTGACTCTCTGCTCAAATGTTAGCTCCTTGAAAAGCCCTTCTCTGGCCACTGTATTAAGAGCACCATGGACACTCTGGCCTCTTGCTATGCTTTATTTTTGCTTCTGGACACATGATATTGCTATGGTTCTTGTTTTTCTTCTCTGAGAGAGCTGGAACTTTGTTCACTACTCTACCCCCAGCACCTAGAGTTTTCCCTCTCCTACAGTGTGTGCTGAATAAATGAATGAATGATGTAACCTGAGGCACAAAGAGATTAACTGTCAATTTCCCAAGGCCTCACTGAATTCAAGATTGATTTCTTTCTGACTCTATACAGATGAGGTAGCTCAGAAATAAGTCCAAAGGTCTGGAAGAAGTGCAACATGACATAATAATGTAAAATTGAATTGATTTATGGAAGCAATAGGACCTAAAAGCACTACACTTGCAGATGTATATATACTTGTGCTTCCTTTGGGGTGCGTGGCTGGTTAGGAAGGGCTCCTATTTGAGTTCAAGAGCCATTCAGGGGACATTATGGGTCCCTGTTGATCACAGAGTAGTGAACTTACAAGCAGAGATGTTCAGTGAATATTTACCTTGAGTTATAGAGGGTTCCCTGCTAGCCAGAAGCACAGAACTCCTTAAACCCATATGAGAATGCAAGGAGAGGGAATCAAGAGTTAGTGTTGCTGACTCCCCTTTAGAAGCCAGGAGTCTATTTGTCCTTCTTTTCTTTCTGAAAATATAAAACCCTTACTTTCTTTTGCCCTGAACAAGGGATTTATTTTATCCCACCAGGAAAAATATACAGATATATTAGATCATCAAAGAAAAACTTGTGTGTGGCAAAGACCAAGGCCAGATTGCTATTCCAACCCAAAGATGTGCTGTTTGGGCTTGGCTTTGATGTTCCTCTCCAAAAAGGATAAAAATCCTATCCGTAGTTGCTCTAGATTCTAGAGCCCTGGGAATATGGTAGCATTTCTGGTGACCCCATGGCAAATGAACTGTTGGTTCTGAGCAGCTGTCGACACTGAAAACTGATTTTAAGCATGCTTTACATAAACCCCATGTTGTTCACAGAGATGGCTTCTCTCCCTTTATTGGATGATATGGGCAAATACTGGGTCATTGTCATTATTTGTTTGTTTTTGGGTCACAGGCAGTAACTCTAGAGTCACTCTTGACATCCGGTAAAGGAAAAGATAACAACAGCAGTTACAAAAGGGTAAATACAAAATACTGCTGTGGTTTGTAATGGACCAGGGGTTGTCATAGGTAAGAAGAGAGGGATTAGGAGCTTGAGGGGCTGCTATGGCTGAGCTAAAAGGGGTCCCAAGTCAGCCAACATATCCCTTTACCATGCCTTAAGAAGCTTCACTGCCTTATTTTACCGTTATGGCAGGTACAGACTCAACTGCTTTCCTCAACTGTAGGAAGATTACCTGTAGGGTGGAGCCAAAGGAAGTGGAAAAGCTTGTGTTAACACAGTCTTTCGGAGGGGGGTGGGAGGATGGGTTAGCCTGGTGATGGGTATTGAGGAGGGCACGTTCTGCATGGAGCACTGGGTATTGTGCACAAACAATGAATCGTGGATCACTGCATCAAAAACTAATGATGTAATGTATGGGGATTAACATAACATAATAATAAATAAATAAAATCTAAAGGGAACAAACAAACAAAAGACAATAATGAAGGGGTGCCTGGGTGGCACAGTTGCTTAAGCTTCCGTCTCTTGATTTCAGCTCAGGTCCTGATCTCAGGTCCTTACTTCAGGGTCTTGATCTCAGGGTTGCGAGATCGAGCCCTGTATTGGGCTCTGCTCAGCACAGGGTCTGCTTGAGATTCTCTCTCTCCCTCTCCCTTTGCTGCTTTTTCTCTCCCTCTCTCTCTAAAATAAATAAATAAAACAATCTTTTTAAAAAAAAAAGATAATACCAAAATGAATGGATTGAATTATAACGTTAAGTAAAAAGATTTTGAAATAGAGCAAAAAGGTATGATAAATGCAGTCAGAGATTTAGGGTGATAAATGGTGGCTGTGACAATTTTCACACTCACTTATCAGATGAGTGATACTTATACTGATGCTCTGTTTTTGTAATTTGAGACAAAAAGTATGTAAACTATACCTGGTGCTCAGTTAAAGGAACAGTGCATAGAGTCAATAAACTCTTAGCTTATGCAGTGAAATAGGCTCTGATATAGATGGCTATTGTAAAAGGAGGCTATGAAAGAATTTTTGAAATCTATTTAAAATTTAGTATAAACCTTATAAATGTAGTATTTGATCCAGTAATTACACTTCTGGGATTCTTTCTTGAGGAAATAATACTTTTTTTTTTTTTCTTTTTCGAGTGCAAAGTTGTAGAACATTGTATATAAAGTTGTTTTATCATAGAATTACTTAGAACAGTCAAACCTAGGGGAAAGACTTAAAGTCAACTAACAGCAGAAGAATTAAGTAAATTATAATGTAGTGTTATTATAGAATACTATGCAATTATTATAAAATATTCAATAAAAATCATGATATAAAATTTTATATGTCATCTCACTGGAAAAGAAATTGAGTAAACAAAAGGATAGATTATGAATGAAATGTTATTCTCTTTTTACTCTCTTATAGTTTCCCTTTTTTCTTTTTAATCATTAGAAAACAAATACTTGGGGGCGCCTGGGTGGCTCAGTCGTTAAGCGTCTGCCTTCGGCTCAGGTCCTGATCCCAGGGTCCTGGGATTGAGCCCCTCATCGGGCTCCCTGCTCCACGGGAAGCCTGCTTCTCCCTCTCCCGCTCCCTCTGCTTGTGTTCCCTCTCTCGCTGTGTCTCTCTCTGTCAAATAAATAAATAAAATCTTTAAAAAAAAAAAGAAAACAAATACTTGAAAGAAACTAAATCCTCACCAAGTACATGCTATACAGTGCATGGGTTTTGGTGTATCAGGAATACCTGCCAGAATTTGGAGGCTAAGATATGATGGAGGGTTAAGTCCACTAACAGTATCTTACTTTCCTTGGTACCAGCTGTCCCCTGATAAAAAGGGAACCATATCTCAGAAGAAATTTGGTAACAACTGACCAAGGTCTGCACCCACCTGAAAATGACCTACATTGAGAGGGAGATACATGATAACTTCCAAGCTTCAGGCTTTGCTAGACAAAGGGTATTCTAGAAATTGGATTTCTGATCATTGGCAGAATCTCTTGAGTAATATCAATTCTTACCACCCACATAAATCTCTTCAAAGTATTTGAAAGAGCTCTTCCTCAATTGTTACATTGTACGTATATGTTAAGGGCCCAAATCTGGAAACATTCCACCCCAGAAAAACATAACCCAGAAAGGAGACATGAGGACAAATTGTTGTATAAACCAATGCATGCTATAAAGGTTAGCTTGCATTGTGTTTTGCTCCTGTCATTGAGGCTGATAATTTGGGTGCATCTCTGCTAGCATTGCCAATTTTCACTTAGGAAGTCCATATTTGGCAAAGATAGCAGCCCGTGCAGATAAAGTACAGCATTTGCCTAATTAAAATCTAGCCTCAGCCTTTTGGTTCGGTGCCTGTGATAGCTCATGTGCATGGCCTACACTTGCCTTGAATCAGTTCATGTCTCACGTTTGGGTTTTTCCAAGCACACTAGGGCTAGAAAGAAATGATGCCGATGTGACAGTATATAGATTTTAGGTCTGTCTGTGAGTCTTTTTTAAAAGAAAATTCATTACATTTTTATAGCCTAAAAATTTTAAATGAAGAGATTATAAAAACATTTCAAAGATCCCACCCCTTGACAGAAATGATGTAGATTTTTTTGTTGATTGGGAGAGGTATTTCAGTCTATGACAAAAGATACGAGTTGCTGAGTGCACTGACATTATTCCTCTCCCTGACTGCTCGTATTCAGTCACGTACTCCTGCCAATTTTACCTCCTAAATCTTTCTCAGATCTACTCCATTTCTCCTTCTTTACTACCACTGCCCAACTTCAGCCCTTCAATAACATCACTCTCCTGGCTAAAACCTTATATCTCTACCTAAAAATACAGCCAGCATGGTGCATCTAAAACTATTAGACTGGTCGCAACACACTGCTGGTTAAAACTCTTTATATGTCCCCCATCGTCTTCACAATGAAGCCAAACATTTGTTTACATCTCAGAAAAGTACCTCCACAATTTGTCTTTGCTTAATTCTTTGCCCTCATTTCTTGCTATTTTCTGCTTTAAACTTGTTTTTATATCACAAAGCCTGCAGAATTCTGCTACTTGCTATTTCTTTGTCTTTGCTTTTGTGTTCACTTCCAAAGTCAATAACTGCCTATTCTTTGTATGGCTAGCTTCTTAACTTCTGAGAGGCATCTCACATGTTTTCCCTTCATGGAACATGTTCCTGGAGCCCTCTGCATTTCTTAATCAGTACATTTCCAAAGTGTGATTTTAATTTGTCAGTCTCTCCTATTAGCCTGTGAGCTCCTTGAAAACAAGGGCTCCGTCTGTCTGTCTTGGTCTCCAGCCCCTAGGGCAGAAACTAGGATGAAGGTAGTTCTCATTATATGAAGATATAACTGTGTTAGATCAGCTTTCCTAGAATAGAGCCCAAACAGGGTTTTTGATGCGCAAAATTGATCGAGTGCTCTTCAGGAAAATCCTAAAAGGGAGGGAGGGAAGCAGAATAGGAAAGGGGAAAGAGCTGAGGGAAGAGGTCACAGGTAAACTATAGACTTGGCCTGGTCCACACACAGAGGAGCTCTGGCGCATAAAGTGCCCTATTGGGATGTCTCTACCTGATGCAAAGGAGCAGCCTTTTGTACACTCACATAAGTCTGTTATTGGCAGTGGGCACACCCAAGGGGATGTAAATTTCCCAACAGGATGGCTCTTGTCATTCAAGGGTAATTTTTAACAGAAGGAGACAACTGTGAGCTGTTAGCCTGAAGTACTCCAAGTAGCCGGAGAATGGATACATTAGCTTAGTAAGGGGATCCGGTTGGGACATCTGTTACATTATCATAGATATCTTTATCATTTATAATTATTACAATGTACCTACCCAAGTAGATACTTTAAGAGTAATAGAATTTGCCTTTTTATAAGTAAAGTCTTATATTTTCATATTAGAACGTAGTATGTGTAAGGTCAACACATGGTTAGATTTTTTTTTTTTTTTTAGGAACACAGCCTTCAAGATTGTTACCATGGAAATATTAGTAATAGTGACTTAATTAAAAATCCTCTCCCTAATCTCATTTGAATATATTTACATTATGTAGTCTATGTAGCCTTTGTTCATGAAGTGCTAATCAGTATGAACTCCTTGTAAAGGAATTTGTTCTGAATCTTAATTCCATCACTGCCTTCATCTAAGTTCCCAAAACATTATGGGTGGCAACAAAAGTGAATGAATATGGTTCTTCCTACTCCTGCCCTCCTTTATGACTTTATGGATTCATAACGTCCCATGGACTGTGAGGGACTATGTACTGCAGATCCTGCAGAGGGGCCACTGGACTAGAGCATTTCCGTGGAAGCCTCTCATCAAGGAAGGAGAACACTAATAGTAAAGTTTTGGGAGAGGCTTATAGAAGGGTGTATTATTCTGAAAGACAGAAAAACAGATTAAATACTATTGGCCTACCCAATTACCTGATGATAGTTTTAATAATAATAATAATGGTGACTTACATAATGGAATTAACATTGTCTAGAAATGTACTTTTGGAATGATTGTTTCCAAATGAGCAGAGCTTGTGTGCTGAAGTAAGGAAAAACTAAACATATCAGTAGTGATTCCAGTCATCAAGATTTGGGTTTTAAGTTATCACATTTTCTTTTAAGATTTGAGATGTCCTGCTACATAAGATTTAAAAAAATGCTTTGTGGCTATATAAGAAAAATGTATCCATAAGGAGATGCATACTGAAGTATTGGAGGATGAAATGTCATTATGTCTCTAACTTATTTTCAAATGGTTTAGGAAAAAAAAACACAGTAAGACAGAGTCTGTGTGTAAATGAGGCAAAATATTAAAGGTAAAAAAAAAATCAGTCTTCACTTACTTCATTTATTAAAATGCTTTAATTATTGAAGAAAGACATAAGCTCATCATTTATTTAAATGTGTTTATCCAAGTAACTTGAAAATATCTTGGATTATTTTAATATTATTTGACATCCTTCCCAAAAATGTGTTAAAACATGTTACTGATTTTATAGTTAATTTTTGAACATCATACATTAAGTTCAATGGTAGTAGAACTTCCTAAGCCATAGATCCTACATCTGTTTCCATATTAAAATGAACATAAGGTGTCTCTGACATCCAAGGTGCTGTTATTTCTTCATTTTACCTCTGGCTTTTCCTTGTCTTATGACTCTGTTTGAAACTTTTTCTTGATTGTTAGTTAAGTAATGAATAACTTTATTTTTTTTTAAGATTTTTTTTTTTTTTGAGTATTTTCTACACCCAACATGGGGCTTGTACTCACAACCTTGAGATCAAGAGTCATGAGCTCGACTGACTGAGCCAGCCAGGTGTCCCAAAGACTTCTTTTTTTTTTTTTTTTTAAGATTTTATTTTTAAATAATCTCCACATCCAACATGGGGCTCGAACTCACAACCCCAAGATCAAAAGTTGCATGCTCTACCAACTGAGCGAGCTAGGTACCCCTGAATAACTTTAATTTTCAGAATGTTTATGGTTTTCTTTCAACTTTTTTCTGAGTAAGCATATTCTAAAAGTATATATTAATACTCTTTCCCCAGTGCAACTCTCCCTCTGTTCTCTTGATCTAATTTGTTACTAACTTTTTAGAATTTTCTTGACTAAATATTTTTGTTTTTCGCTTTAAGCATTTTGCTTTATCTTACAAATCTTCTGGGAGTTTGAATAATTTTATCTCCCTGTTTATACTGCTACCTTGAAGGGGTTTCAGCCTTTTTCGCTGGCAAAGATGTCTTCTGTGACAGATGGCCTCAGTTACAATAACTTGATTCTAGAATTGTATTATAATTCATATAGTGGTAAAACAAGATGATTTCATGCTTATCACCAGAATTATAACTATTTAAAATAAAATCCCGCCTAGGATTTATTTCATGCAGTGGGATAAATGTACAAAATAATGTTGATAAATATCACATATATTCATAAAACCTTGACATCTCTGTGTACAATTCTGTCATCCCATTTAGTGTGTGTGTCAGCTCTGCAGCAGTCATTGAGAGGAATCATGGCAATAACTTCGACATTGATGTCCACCAAGCTTCTAGTGCATTTACTCTACACATTACCAAAATACAACTCTTTGATAGGAATTTTAGACCAAAATTTGGTAATTGAAATTAACTAAATTAAAGAATGTTGTGAAATTGAAAATACCTTAATTAGGAAACAAAATATCATGTTGGTAGGGAGAATGAATTCTAGGGCCAGACACAGCTGGGTGGGAATCCTGGCACTGGTGTTGAGTTTCTTCAAATGTAAAATTTAGTTATTAACTTACTTACTCATTCGTTCATTCATTCATTCCAGTACTGTGTGTTGAGTTAGTAGGCAGAGTTCCAGACACTGAGGCTAAAGAAGTGAGTTAGAAGGACAAATTCCCTGACCTTAAGGGGCTTCCATTCTACAGGGGAGTCAAAGCAAACAGAAAGTGGGTACATAATGTAACATCAGATAATAATAAGTCCTATGAAAAGTATTAAAGCAGAATCTGGAATAAGGGATCAGGATAAGAAGCTGGTGTTTCAGACAGGGCAGTTACAAAAGACTTCTTCAAGTAGGTGATATTTAGAGGAATGGAGGGAGGAAGCCACGCAGTTGGTAAGAAAGCTTCCATGTTGGGGTGCCTGGGTGGCTCAGTTGGTTAAGTGTCCAATTCTTGGTTTCTGCTCAGGTTGGAATCTCAGGGTCATGAGATCGAGTCCTGCATCAGGCTCCACACTCAGCACAGAGTCTGCTTGGGATTCTCTCCCTCTCCCTCTGCCCCTCCCCCTGCTCAAACACACTCTCTTTCTCTCTAAAATAAAAAATAAATAAAATCTTAAGAAAAAAAGAAAGTTTCCATGTAGAGAGAATAGTTAGTTCAAAAGCCTTAATGGATATTTTTGTGAAGGGTAAATGAAAATCTGTAAACTCAGCCATAGTTAAGTGCTCATTAGATGTTAGATATTATTTTAAGATAAGAAATGTAGATAATTCTATAGGTCATGTGTCTTCTTTGCTCTAGTAATGCACATCTTCCTTCTCATCTTGATTATTTTCCTTCTCTTGAATCCTACATTATTCATCTAAGCAAGAAATACACCATTTCTCTATGATAATGATAATGGGGATACACCTGTTTTGTGGGGACCTGTTGTTTTGTGTGCGTGTGTGATTAAAAAAAATGGTGTCAAGATGCCATTTGGAAGGTGGTGCTTCCAGGACACCCAGAAAACCCAACCAGCCCCCACCCCCATCAGCCACATTTTCCACCATGGTTTCTATTTCAAACTTCCATTGATGCTTCCAGCAGAGCAAAGTGACTGTCTGCCTCTGTCTCTGGCTGTGAAACCATTACCGGAGGTTGACCTACTTTTGTTGTATTTCTTTTTGCCTTATTTGGCTGTAAAATATTTATTTTTGATTTTGTCATTGAGTGTCCAATCAGAGAGATAAAACACACACCAATTTGAAGAAGGAAAGTTTATATAAAGAAGTATTAAATGTAACAGAGCATTGGAGTGATAAAGGATTGGCTAGTAAGAAAGAAAGATGTATTAGTCTTCTCAATCTGCCATAACATATCACCATAACCTGGAAGGCTTACACACAAATTTATTTCTCATGGTTCCGGAGGCTGAGATGTCTAAGACCAAGATGCTAGCTGATTTGATTTCTACTGAGAGCCCTCTTTCTGGCTTATAGATGGCTGCCTTCCATTGTGTGCCCACATGGCCTCTTCTCTGTGAGCCCCATCCCATGGAGGAAGGGAGGGAGGGAAGAAGGGAGAAAGAGACAGAGGGAGAGAGAGAAGCTTTCTGGTGTCCTTTATAAAAGCACTAATCCCTTTATGAGGGCCCTGCCCTCAGGACGTCATCTAAACATACCTATCTCCCAAAGACCCCACCTCCAAATACAATCACATTGGAGTTAAGTCGTAAACATGTGAATTTTAGGACATAAACATTCAGTCCATAGCAAAAGAGAGCCCTAAAGACTAGAAGAATTGCTCTCATTTTATAAAACCCTATGGCCGAGAGAGCATCCTCCATCCCCCCACCTCCAGAACTGAGATCCAAACCTTACTAGCAAAGTACATGGCTTACTGAACAGTAGACATCACTGAGGTGCCACAATGGCAGAATGTGTTGGAAATCTGCCCTCTGGAACTTGACAGAGATTCACCTTCCGAGGTGCCTGGGAAAGCTCTTCATGGGAAGGTGCCTTGCCTGAAGCTCTGATAAAAAGTCTCCAAGCTGCTCGCTACTGTGCACACAGAAGCTGTATCCTGGAGAAGCAGGTGTCAGGTGCTGGAGAAGTCTCACTCACGGCAAGAACCTTCCAAGGAAGCTTGCTGGAATCAGGGAGAAAAACCCTTTCCTCCTTCACTGTCTCTCCAAAACCCTCTACTAACAAAGCTGTGGTACCAGCTAGCAAAAGAGAAATATTTCAAAGGCCCAGATCCATTGTCAAAAAACAAGCAAAAAAAAAGTGGATTTAGAGTAAAAGGCAATAAACCAATAACCAATCAATTGCACTGACATAAACTAGAATAAACAGCAGCAGAAGCAACCTAAGTGATGAATATATTGTTTATTAGCAGGGTAAACTACTTCTCAGTGCCCGTCTGGGTTTTATCCATTGCTGCATCCTCTATGCCTAGAGTAGAATGTGGCTCAGTACAGATGCCCAATAAATATTTGTTGAATGAGTAAATGAATGAATGAACTAATTGGTTCACTTTTTTCTCTAATGTTTTCTTTCTCTCTCTCTTTTGTTCACTATAGCTGATGGATGCACAGATTGGTCTGTCGATATCAAGAAATACCAAGTTTTGGTAGGAGAGCCTGTTCGAATCAAATGTGCACTCTTTTATGGTTATATCAGAGCAAATTACTCCCTGGCCCAAAGTGCTGGACTCAGTTTGATGTGGTACAAAAGCTCTGGTCCTGGAGACTTTGAAGAGCCAATAGCCTTTGATGGAAGTAGAATGAGCAAGGAAGAAGACTCAATTTGGTTTCGGCCAACGCTACTGCAGGACAGTGGTCTTTATGCCTGTGTCATCAGGTATTCTTTTAATTCTATTACTGCTGAATCAATTAAATCATATGCTGCTTTCTTATACTTAAATTTTGCTGCTATTCCTTTCACCTAAAGGTTTTGTCTCAATATTTGTCTGTGTTGCTGCTTTCTAAAATTTAGAACCTAAATCATAAAAAGATGGGATTGGAATTTATATTGAGACATTATTTCTGGCTTATGGAGAAAAGAGATACCATCTGGGTATCTACTTATGTTGCCAGAAATTACTAAAGACTATGAAATAAAATTTATAGAGGAGGTGAAATGTTGCAAATAAATTGTAAGCAAAGACTTGCAGAAAGGATGCATAGTTTATCACTAAATGGGTTGTAACATTTTGTTATTGCCCTTCACAGACAAATAGAGCACAGATACGTCCGGTTCACACACATCTGTAAAGATGATTTAGGTAAACATGTGTATGTGCTCTAGAAGACAAAGGCAGCATTGCCATGTTAGGGAAAAAGGCTGTGTTCCGGATCATTTTGTTAACTAAAAGTGCTGGGTCAATAGAGAAATTTTCCTGGGTCCCTCAGGGCCAAAGAAAAATTGTTAACAAAGGCTGTGCCTTTATCCACAAAGAAACTCATCACACATCCATACGTCTTTGTCTGCTTGTAGAAGAGACATATGTAGTTTGCTTAATGATAATGCACTGAAACAGTATTCATGTAACACATTCGCAGTTAAAAAAATCTCAGTTTAAGTATTTGGCCCTTCATGGATTGTGAATCACACCCTGCATGAATGATTGTGGATGTCATTAGACTATAAAAGCATTGGCAAAGCAGGGTGCAGGCATATAGAGGGTGTGCTTAAATCTTTGTCTTTCGGTTTATTAAGAGAAATTAAGCCAGATCTAATGCAATAGATTCTCAATTTGGAGGAGGTCTCAGTGTCTTTTTCAAATCAAAATTGGACTTTCACTTCTGAAACTCTGATCTGCAGCTCTCACTCCACTGTTTGAGGATCATGCCTCCCCCTCACTTTCCCCTACAAGAGTTACCTTTATGCTGAGTCATGGCCACAGGTGCGTTAGGACATTAAAATCGGTCAGAGCCACATTAAGAGTTAAACTTAACTCTTAACCACGTAGGAATTGTTAACATTAACAACGTACAGGTTAAAGTTAATTTTGGAAAATATAAATGAATGCAAATAAAATTGTGCTTGGGAAAAATGTCTGATGCACTACAAAAGGACAAATGCATCATTCCTTTGGCAACTCTTATTCTTTCCCTTACGGTGTACCTACCAGTCCTTTTATGGTCAAACATATCTCTTATTAGAAGTAGAAATTTTGTAATGACATTGACAAATAATTGCCAAACTAGTACAGTTAAAGAGTATTCTTTGGACTGGCTTTCCTCACTTAACTAATAGTGATTTGATTTAATTTCATTGTTTCTTTTTTAAAAAAAATCATTATTTCTGATTGTTCATGCATGTAGAGGTGATTCTTCAAGATAGGCAAATGTGTGTCCTCATTTATCTGAGATTAGAATTGAGCTGGATGTCCATATTCTAACACTTCATTTCATTATTTATTGCTGATGAGAAAATAATGATGCGTTCACATTAGTAATCTGAATTTCTAAAGCACTGAAGTTGCAGGTTCTTTGATGTGTTTAAATACACACTGTGACCCAATGCTCTGAGAAATTACATTAACATGTCCCTGAATTTATAGTTGAAGTAATGAATGAAAGGTTGAAAAGTTGCAAAAACAGTGACATTTGCCATGTGTTCATATGGCTACGTTTTAATGGAAGGTGCACCTTAAAGTTTTGTATGTGTCAAGCAATATTCTAGAGAAAGCAGTAAATTGCAGAAAAAGATAGTCTTCTTACTGGAATTAAAATATTCCGATTGATTTGAAGGTAGTGTTGATATGGCTTACTTTTTCAATTTGGAAAGTAGTACTCAAAATCATTATAAATGAGCAGTTTAAATAGCATTGCTTGGTGTTGGCGTGAGGGGAGCTCAAGGCTGTTTTTTGAGTCGCTGATATATTGGCACATTGTTAGCTCTCAGACCACAAAACCGTCACCATTAGTTTTTAAATAATTCACTTGCAAAGAACTTTAGATGTCTGAAAATGTTAGCGTGTACTCATATGTTCTAGTCTTTCTGGTTCTTTATCAATGAAAAGGTTTAACAGTAAGGCTTTCCATGTACAGCTAATTTGCATTTATACCTGTATATGTACAATTAAATGGTATAAATAATGGGAACATCTCAAGATTACTATCAGCATAACAAACAAGAGCTTTCCTACTAATGGGGCGCCTGGGTGGCTCAGTCATTTAAGCATCTGCCTTCGGCTCAGGTCATGATCCCAGGGTCCCGGGATCGAGCCCCACATCGGGCTCCCTGCTCCGCGGGAAGCCTGTTTCTCCCTTTCCCACTCCCCCTGCTTGTGTTCCCTCTCTCGCTGTGTCTCTCTCTGTCAAATAAATAAATAAAATCTTAAAAAAAATGTATCTTTCCTACTCCCTTCTCTTGGTATCTATTCGGGACACGATAATACGACATAATTCTTTGCTGCATGCTACCTGGCTTTTTACTCAATTTTCTCCTTCCAACATTTTTTTAAATTTTTACATGAAAAAGTAAATGAAGGAGAGCTATACAACAATTTCCTCTCTTTTCCTTTGGAGTAAGTTTATCTTATAAAAAACTAAAATTTTCTTGTAGTCTTAACCCTCAATTTTTAACCCCCCTCTTCAATTATGCCCTATCAGCAGTTTCATATGCAGGGCTAGCCAGTGCACATTTAAGTATTTTAATGTCTCCCCATAATAGTAACGTACTAAGTTGTTTGGCAGCATATTTTTTTACTAAAATTTTTATTTTGGGGGCGCTTGGGTGGCTCTCTTGGTTAAAAATCCGACTCTTGATTTTGGTTCAGGTCATGATTTCAGGGTCATGAGATGGAGCCTGCTCAGTGTGGAGCCTGCTTAAGATCCTCACTCTCCCTTTCCCTCTGCCTCTCTCTGCCCCCCCCCCATGCTTTCTCTCTCTCTCTCTCTCTCTAGATAGATAGATAGATAGATAGATAGATAGATAGATAAAAATAAAATGAAATTTTTATTTTTGAGGTAATTGTAGATTCATATTCAGTTGCAAGGCATATATAAAGAGATCCTATGAATCCATTACCTGGTTTCCCTCGATGGTAACATTTTCCACAACTGTCGTACAATCTCATGATCAAAGTCTTGACGTTGAAACAGTCAAGAAACAGAACATTGCCGTCACCTCAATGATCCCTCTTGTTGTCCCTTCTACCTTTTTTCCCATCTAAACCCAAACCCTGACAACCAATAATATTTTTTCCGTATCTATTTTTTTAATTAAAAATGTTATTAAATGGAATGATACATTATATAACTTCTGGAATTGGATTGTTCACTCAGCATAATTCCTTTAAAATCTCTCCAAGTTGTTGCATGTATCTATAATTTGTTGCTGTTTATTGCTGAGTAGTGTTACACGGCATGGACATTACCAAGATGAGTAGTGTTACACGGCATGGACATTACCATGGTATTGATTCACTCATTGAAAGACATCTGGGTTGTTTCCAGTTGTTGGCTATTGAAAAGAAAGCTTCTGTGGACATTCGTGTACATGTTTTTGTGAACGTAAGTTTTCACTTTTCTGGGAAAAATGCACAAGAATGAATTTGGGTTGTATGGTAGTTGCATGTGTAGTCATATAAGAAACTGCCAAACTATTTTCCAGAGTAGCTGTACTATTTATGAGTGATCCAGTTTCTCCACAGCCTTGCAGCATTTGGTATTGTCATTATTTTTTATCATCACCATCAGTGTATCCTGATATCTCTCTGTGGTTTCAATTTGTATTTCCCTAATGGCTAGGTATTTGACACTTTTCATGTGCTAATTTGCCATCTCTCTTTCCTCTTCAGTGAAATGTCTGTTAGGTCTTTTGCTGTTTGTTAATTGAATGATTTGTGTTCTTACTGTGAAGTTTTGAGAATTCTTTATGTATTCTAGATAATAGTACTTTTTTGGATATGTAGTTTCCAAATACCTTCTGTCAATCTGTAGTTTATCTTTTCATCCTCTTAACAATATCTTTTGCAGTGAAGTTCATTTCATTATTTTTTTATTTATGGATCATACTTGTGGTATGAAGTATAAGAACTCTTTGTCTAGCCCTAGATCCTAAAAATTTTGGTTTTTTTTAACTAACTTTTCTGTCAACAGTTGTATTGTTTTACATTTGTTTGTGATCCATTTTCAGTTAATATTTGTGTAAAGTGTAAAGTTTATTTAGGTCAAGGTTTAGCTTTTCAGATAGATGTCCAGTTGCTCCAGCACCATTTGTTGAAAAAGCTACGCTTCCTCCATGGACTTGCCTTTTCACATTTATTCAAAATCAGTTGGGTATGTTTGTGTGGTTATATTTTTGGATTCTCTATTCTGCTCCTTTGGTCTGTGTGTCTAGCCCTGTGCCAGTACTGCTGTGTTTTGGTTAGTATAGGTATAAAGTAGGACCAAATATCCATTAGAATGACTCCTCCCACTTCATACTTCTCTTCCAGATTTTTTTAGCTACTGTAGTGCCTGTTCCTTTTAAAGTAAATTTTAGCATAAGATTGTCTGTGTCTACAAAAAACTTTACTGGAATATTGATAGGAATTACATTAAACCTATAAATCAATTGGAGGAAAATTGTTATCTTTACTATGTTGAATCTCCTAATCTTTGAATGCAGCAGATCTCTCCATTTATTTAGGATTTCTTTCTTTGATTTCTTCATCAGCATTTTGTAGTTTTCAGCTACAAATTGTGTACACATTTTGTTAAATTTATACCTCAGTATTTCATTTTCTTTGGTGTATTTGTGATAGTATCTTTTTAATTTCATTTTCAACATGTACATTGTTAGTGCTGTTAGAAATGTGATTGATTTTTGTGTAATTCCTTTCTGAAAACATATTTTTTAAAATGACATACCTGTAATATGTTCTATCTAGTAGCTAGTTCCTTTGCCCAAGTCTTAATGTTCTCTTTAGAGACTAAATAACTCTTCCTTTTCATTGAAAGTCCATACTAAGCATCTATCATAAGGTACTTAGAGAAATCCATTTATTTAGTCATCCCCATAACACACATCTCTTGATCATGAACTAATATGCTAATGCTAGGATTACGAAGATTAAAAAAATGTTTTTACCCACAAGTAGATTACATAAGAGAAAATAAGCATGCATTAGTTACAGATACTGTGATCACAGTGTAGAATATAGTCAAGTTCCACCAAGATGGAGTAGCCCCTTTCCTCCCAGGCTTCCATCTTACAACTAAAAAGGCTGGAACTAACACAGCAAACAAGCATAGGAAGTCTGTGAAAGGTGGAAAGAAGGATTGTCTAGAGACCTCAGGACTTGAAGAAATGACATGACCACAGTGTTCCACTTGACCCCCCAGATGATGTTGGCAGGGCCTAGTAAGGAGCTAATCTTCCATCCTCTGCCTGGCAGAAGCAGGCAGCAATAATATGATCCCCCCTGCTGGAGTAGGGTCAGCACACCTGAGTGAGGGACTGATCTTTTATCCTTCGCCCCGTGGAACTAGGCTAGAATTACATTTCACTGCAAGAGTAGCATCAGTGGGGTCCAGTGGCAACCTGAGCCTCCACCCCCACCCAGGAGCAATGCGATTCTGTGAGGCACTGTGAGGCAGGGCTGGTCACTGCTAGGCTTCATCCCTCTTTCCTGGTATTAGTGGGGCTCAATGGGGAGCAAAGCTTCTACCCTAAACAAGGCAGAATGAGGTGGTGGGAAGTAGGCTTCGTTGGTATCCATTTTCCCACCGTCCCTTCCCTGGTGTCAGGGAAGTGAGCTCACTCCCTGACTGGAGGCAGCAAGGCTGTGTGGGTCAGCAGCACACTTTCACCAGGAAGGTGTCAGCCGTGCTCAGGAGGCCTCTGAACATACATAAGCACCCGGCCCTCATCTTACATTTCAACAGGATTGCGCACTTAAAAAAAAAAAAAAAAAGATTAAATAGTATCCAAATTTTCATAATATCTAAAATGTGTAGGCTATAATCAAAAAACCCTCACTGGTCATGAGTCATGAAAATTGCAACATGAATGAGAAAAGAAAACAGATACCAACATGGAGATGAATCAGATGTTGGAATTATCCAACAAGGATTTTAAAGCAACCATCATAAGAATACTTCAGCAAGTCACTAAAAAATCTCTTCAAACAGATGAAAAAAAAAGTTGAAAATTTCAACAAAGAAATATAAAGAAAAACAAATGGGAATTGTGGAACTGAAAATTTTAATAATGAAATACTCATTGGAAGGGTTTAATAGAGTAGAGATGATGAAAGACAGGTTAACTTCTTTATTACTGTATTAAAACTTCACTTGCAAGGGCCACAGAACTTACAATTGCCAGATCCTCTGGGTCTTTCTTGGTTGTCTTAATACCGATCTTTACCACTTCTGCTCCTAGTTCTCTGATAGATAGCTATGTAAATTTCCTTAGGATCCTCTTCCTTTGAATTTTTCTTGAATGTTAGTGTTTACCAGAATTTTGTCTACAACTTCTTCCCTTTATCCTTCTACATCAGTAGTTCTCAACTTCAGCTGCATATTGGAATTAACTGAGGAGCTTTTGAAAACTATCAGTTTCTGTGTATTACTCCAGATCAGTGAAATCCAGGTATCAGATGATTCTCTTGTATAGCCAGCTTGAGAATCATAGCCCCTGATCTTATTTATTCAATATTTTCACTTACAGCCTATTTATTGATGACTCAAAAAGTAATGCCAAAAGTTTTCACAAGCACTAGAAAGTATACTTTCAATTTCCTAATAGTCCTCTCTTCCTGTTTGTCCACAAGACACATTGAATTCAACAATGTACCCAAATTTATTTCAATATCTACTTCAACCAACCTACTTCCTCTTCAAGGTGCTTCCTTCTTTTTTTAGTAAATAACATCACCATCCTCCCAGTAGCTCTAGGTAGAAAGTTATCACTTATCCTTGTTTTCTTCATCTTCCTCACCTTGCCTTAATTGCTTACCAAGACCTCTCTAGTCTACCTTAGAAAAGTCTTTTGAATTTATTTTTATGCACACCAATTTCTACTCTTTCAATGAATGCAGTGAGCTTTAAGTGGTTTCCCTGCCCCTAGTTTTTTCCTATTTTACTTACCACTCCACACTGCTGCAGAATGTCTACAGTGGAGATATTTCATTTCTCTACTTAAAAGTCTTTGATGGGCCCTATTACCCAGCAAAACAAAGTCCAAAGACTTTGTTTGGTATACACTTCCCTTAACAATCAAGTTTCAACCTTTCATTCCAGACTCGTCTTGGGTGTTTTTTTCTGTGGGCACCTTGTGCTATGTTGTCACCACCCTGTTTGTTGTTTGCAGATGAAAGTATGAATTTTCTTTACTCTTTCACTCTTTGTTCTTCATCTGAAATTTCACTTTTTTACTGCCTATCTGAATAATATTATTATTAATTATATTAATATAAAATATGTATTATTTTTTGAAGAAGTTGCAGTGTATGTTTACCATTTTTTTACCTTTCCCAATTACTCCAGAGACCATTGCTTCAGTTACCTATTGGGGAGCAGGGGACACTCCAAAACTAAGTGGCTTAAAACAGCAACCATTTTATTTGTGCATGATTCTGCAATGTGGCCTGGACCATGCTGGATGGATGGTTCTTCTGCTGATTTTGCCCATAGTCACTTGAGGCTAGAATGAACTAGAATGGAAGGTTGCCTGAGCCTGTCTCTGCATGAATTTTCAGGGCCTCCATTTCTTCAAATGATCTTTCCTGCTTTCCCACCAGCAGGATAGCTAGACTTTTCATTTGGTGACTCCGAAGGTATAACCACTTATCAAGCATCTGCTTACATCATGCTTACTAATATCCCTCTCACCAGCTCTAGAGCTCACATGGGAGGAGACTTTATGAGTGCTTGAATACCATGAGGTATGTGTTTTATTGGTGGGACCACCAAAATAACAGTCTAGCAGTCTCCCTTTTGTCTCCCTTTATATATGCAAAGTATACTCACCCCATTTCTAAGACCCTCAGAGTCTTGTTATGGCCTCAGGGTTAGGCTACAAGCCTAGGATGTCATTATCTAAATCAATTTTGGGTGTCAAAGAGGTTCTTCATTCTTAGTTCCCTGAGCGCAATGCTCTAGTGGCTCCTCCTGATCTGAAGCTCTGTGAGCTACAGAGACATCTTATCTAACCCTCACAGACCGAACATACAAGGGTCACACAGGGAGAAAATAACCAAATAGTCCCATTAGAAATGGAGGCAGGGGGATGGGAGTCACTGGCCCATAGCAGTTCTCAAATCCAGCTGGGCCCGTGTTACCAGTTTTTTGATTAGGGCCCGGTTCTGCTTATTGAGAGAGGTTCTCTGTGGCTCTTGGGTTCATGTTCTTCTTTTTCATAGACAGTAAAGGGCCCAGAGACCTCTTTCGATTTGAGCTTTATCTGTCTCTATTATTTTATTTTTTTCTTTTAAGATTTAATTTAAATTCAAGTTAGTTAACATATGGTATAGTATCTGTCTCTTTTTTTTTTTTTTTTAGGTGGGGGAGGGACAGAGGGAAAGGAAGAGAGAGAATCTCAAGCAGGCTCCATGCCTAGCACAGAGCCCGATGCAGAGCTCCATCCCATGACCCTGAGATCATGACCTGAGCCAAAATCAAGAGTTGGATGCTTAACCAATTGAGCCACCCAGGCACACCATATCTGTCTCTTTTAGTATAAGCTAGTATGGTTCCTTAAAATGCTATGAGCTTTTTACATATTAAATTGTAATCCACTCCACTAAGCAGAAACTACACCTACGAATATCTTTAAGACAAAGGGCTTTCTACTTTGGTGTTCTATTCACAGTTCTGAAAGACAGTGCACCAAAGATTTGTAGACACCCCTTTGCCTAGCTAGTCTTGGGGTATGCGTCATAGACCTTCTCAGCTACCTTCTCTTGATGATAGAGAGCACATTGTATGCCAAACTTACTATCAATCACTGATATGTTTTCCCCTAAGAATCAATTTGAAACAGTATTTGTCACAGAGAAGGCACTCAGGAAAAGTTACTGAATGAAAAAATTCCTGTTATTAAAATTAGGGGTTAGTGTTGTTAGAATACTTTGTGGAAAATACTGCTATAGCCAAAATCACACCATTTTCTGATTTCTACGGTTTTTCATGAGAGAATTAAAGAATTCTATTTTTTGTCACATTTCTTATCTGAAATTAACACAAATTATCAACTGCTTATCCTACATCATGATTTTTGGTATTCCAAAAAAGTTTATTTTATTCTCTCCCTATAATATACCCTCCCTTTCACCAGGTAAAAGTAATAATATGTTAGGCCTGCAAGACCCACAACAACTATTATAAATATAATATAAATAATTTAAGTCATTAATTTTAATCTGTATGAAAGAATATAATTTTAATTCTTCTTATTATTTTATGTGATTGTTGCTTAAAAATCAAGTCATTCTTGGATTATAGGATAAATAATGTCATCATTTTAGAAAGTCCTAAACATTTACATCCCAAGGATCTTTATAATTTGTTCAGGACAATCAAAGTCTATATAAATGTTTTATATCCTACCCAGAAATTTTAATGATCATATGTATATGTGTTCCAAGGACCTAAAGTAGTTTTACAATCTTGGTTTCCTAATTGTTAAACTACTCTCTTAATTGAAACCAGAATATACCCTTGAGAATATCAGCTGTAATTTATAGGTTATAAAAAAGGCAATTAAATCTACATAAGTTAGTTCTTTAAAAAAAAATCCACATACAATTGAAAGTCTTTAAAATAAGGTTTCATTTCTGGATAAAGAATCTCTTATGGATGATGAATTGAAATTATAGAACTGCACATCAGACACTTTCTCTATTCTTTTTGTGGGAACATGTGTTTCTTGGAATAACAGGCTTCAAAGAGATTTTCCAGTTATATAATTCTAATAATGCTTAGAGAGATCATGTTGAAGTGATGGATCAACATAGAACCAATACTACGTGTGGCCTTTTTTGCATGTTTAAGACATGAAAGTGTACCCTAAAGGATCAAAATATTTTTGAATGGGGCAATGATTAGCCAGATTGCTCTTTCTGAATGCTTTCTTTTCAGAAACAACAAACACACTTTATGGAGGTAAAAGCCAAGAGCTGTGTGGATTGCCTATTCACTTTACAGATTTTTTTTTTTTTTTTTTTTACTAAGAAGATGAAATAATTTCTTCTGGAGTGATAATGGGGTGGTTTCTTAGATCCCTGGATTAAGAAAAGCTTTGCCTTATCTTTCCAAGTCCTATAAAAGAGAAAGCTTTGAGAACTCTTTGAAATCAATGGTGTTGGTATCATGTTCAGGGAAGACAGAGGCTTATAAATTCTCTCAAAAAAGTATCAAATTAATATGAAATAAATAGGGCAGTGAAAAAAGATACATTTGTAAAATAATTAGGTATATACAGTTGAATTTTGAGTTCTTATGTATTTTTTCTATTTTTTTTCCGTTTTAGTTAAAATTGATCACTATATGAGCCCTTTTCAGTCATGGATATAACATGTGCATTTATCATATTTTACAAACATTACTGATAGTCCATGATATAGCATAATTGGTGATTATCATGAGGAAATTTTTAAATTTCAAACACTATAGGCCAGGCACGCAGGTCATTGACAGTCCAGAAAGACTTTATTGGTGGTTATGGTTTTATACTGTGATTATTATTTTTTATTTGTAAAAACTATTCTCCAAAGAAAAGCTAACTACTAATGGTGCACTAAGTAAAGATAAAGTGAACAGACCTAATAAAGTGATAGCAACTGATCAACAAAGTTTAGGATAAGAGAAAAAGTTGAGGGACGCCTGGGTGGTTCAGTTGGTTAAGCGTCTGCCTTCGGCTCAGGTCATGATCCCAGGGTCCTGGGATCGAGTCCTGCATCGGGCTCCCTGCTCCGCGGGGAGCCTGCTTCTCCCTCTGCCTCTGTCTCTCTCTCTCTCTGTTTCTCATGAATAAATAAATAAAATCTTTAAAAAGAAAAAGTTGAATATGAAGCCAAGATTATCCAAGGCTTTTTCTAAGTCTAATCTTGTGTATGGTTCCCAAGTAAAAAACATGAACAATAATCTCAATGAATAAAGACAATAAAGGACTGATTGTTCTTAGAAGAGCTCATTAGGGCCTGTGATTTGAGCAATACTTTGAAAAATAACCACATGGCTAGGGAAAGTGTAAGGGAGAAAGTTTTCTTTGTTAGGAGTGTCTCATGAGGACTACTACAAGAGAAATTAAATAATGACCGAGAACAGGGGTTGGCACACTTTTTCTGTAAAGGGCCATATGATAAAAAATGCAGGCTTTGCTGGCCCTATAGTGTTTATTGCAACTACTCAGCTCTGCTGTAGCAAGCCAGAGCCATAGACAATACATAAACAAAGGGATGTGGCTGTGTTCCAATAAAACTTTATTTGCGGAAACAGGTGATAGGATGGGATTGGCCTGCAGCCATAGTTTGCTGACCCCTATTCTAGAAAATGCCAGATAAACTGCAAATTGTTAAGGCAACAATAGAAACTGCTGCTGTTATTAACAAAGAAAAAAGGCGTAGTCTGTTTCTAACAGAATAAGTAGATACATTTTGTTGGAAAATGGGGTTTTGTATATGATGGTGTGAAGGATGACTGTAAAGAATGTAAAACAGATGCTAAGACTTAAACGGCAGGCAAGTGTCAAGCAGGAATGGAAAGCCAAAGCATTTCTCTAGAATTATCTTGCAGCAACTGTATGAATGTTTAGAGAAATTGGAACATGGAATACAGACAAGGAGATTTTACAATAATTGAGGCATCAAGTGATGGGGACTCAGGTTACAGTATTTTTTTTTTAAGATTTTATTTATTTGACATAGAGAGACACAGCGAGAGGGGGAACACAAGCAGAGGGAGTGGGAGAGGTAGAAGCAGTCTTCCCGCCAAGCAGGGAGCCCGATGCGGGGCTCGATCCCGGGACCCTGGGATCATGACCTGAGCTGAAGGCAGCCGCTTAATGACTGAGCCACCCAGGCGCCCCTCAGGTTAGAGTATTAATGGTAGGGATAACAAGGAAAGAAAAAGATTCAAGATCACTTTTGTAAGTTAAAATTACATCATAGATAATGCTTGATAGGATGTTGAGAGACTAATTGGATGTTGTTATGGGAAACAAATAAAAGGAAAGGAGATAGCAAGAAGCACATCTTCATGTTTTTCCAGTACAAACCTAAACTTTTTCATCAGATAGTCTCAGGGTCTTGAAAATAAAATTGCCTTGGCTTTAAGCCATTGCACTAGTAAACCCATTAACATAATTACAACATCATTGCTTCCCCACATGCATTTGAATAAATAAGGGAAAAGGTTTATGGTACTTTTTAGGTTCTCTCTTGGTCCACCTGTTAGTCTGTTTTTAAAAACTTAACTGAATTCCATGATTTACTCAGTTTATTTTCCTGTACACAATTATCTTATGTTTTTAAATTGACATAAAATTGATAGATAACATTATATTAATTTCACGTGTACAACATAGTTATTATATCTTTGTATACAGTACAAAGTGGGCACCACAATAAGTCTACTTACCATTGTCACCATTCAGTTGACCTCCTTCTCCCATTTCAACCACTTCTCTAACCTTTTCCCCTCTGATAACCATCAATCTCTTCTCTGTATATATGAGTTTTGTTTTGTTTATTTCTTAGATTCCACATATAAATGAAATCATAAGGCATTTGTCTTTTCCTGTCTGACTTATTTCACTTAATATAATACCCTCAAGGTCCATCCATGTTGTTACAAATGGTAAGATTACCTTTTTATGGCTGAGTACTATTCCATTTTATATAAATAACACATACTCTATCCATTCATCCACAACTTTGGTTGTTTCTTGATCTTGGCTATGGTGAATAATGCTGCAATCAACCTAGGGGTCCATATGTCTTTTCAAATTAGTGTTTTTTGATTTTTTGGATAAATACCCAGAAGTGGAATTGCTGAATCATATGGTAGTTCTACTTTTAGTTTTTTGAGGAACCTCCATATTATTTAGTGGCTACACCAGTTTACATTCCCACCAACAGTACATGAGCCTTCCCTTTTCTCCACATCTTCCCCAACACTTATTATTTCTTATCTTTAGGGGGATAATAGCCATTCTAACAGGTGTGAGGTATCTCAAACCCATGAGCACTGAATATCTTTCCATTTGTGTCTTCTTCGATTTCTCTCATTAGTGTCTTCTAGTTTTCAATGTACAGGTCTTTTACCTCCTTGGTTAAATTTATTTCTTTATATCTTATTCTTTTTGATGCACTTGTAATGGTTTTCTTAATTTTGCTTTCTGATAATTGGTTTTTAGTGTACAGAAATGCAATGGATTTCTGTATATTGATTTTGTACCTGCAGCTTTACTGAATTCATTTATCAGTTCTAACAGCTTTTTTGTATACTCTTTAGGGTTTTCTATATATAGTATCATGTCATTTGCAAGTAGGACTGTTTCACTTCTTTTCAGTTTGGATGCCTTTTTTTCTTCACTAATTCCTTTGGTTAGGACTCCCAATATTATGTTGAATATCAGCGGCTACAGTTGGCATTCTTGTCTTATTCCTGACCTTAGAGGAAAAACTTTAAACTGTTCACATTTGAGTATGATGTAGCTGTGGGTTTGTCATATATGACCTTTATTATGTTTAGGTATGTGTCTTCTTCACCCACTTTGATGGAAGTTTTATAATAAATGGATGTTGAGTTTGGTCATATGTTTTTTCTGCATCTATTGAGATGATCATATATTTTTATCCTTTATTTTGTTAATGTGGTATATCACATTGATTGATTTGAGGGTGTTGAACCATCCTTGCATCCCTACAATAAATCTCACTTGATCATCCTGTATGCTTTTTTAATGCATTGTTGAATTGGGTTTGTTAATGTTTTGTTGAGGATTTTTGCATGTACATTCATCAAGGATATTGGTGTATAATTTTCTATTTTTATGGTGTCCTTCTCTGGTTTGGTATCAGGGCAATGCTGGTCTCTCAAAATGAGTTTGGAAGTGTTCCCTCCTCTTCAATTTTTTGGAAGAATTTGAGGATAGATATTAAATCTTCCTTGAATGTTTGGTAGAATTCACCAGTAAAGGGGTCTAGTCCTGGACTTTTGTTTGTTGGGAGGTTTTTGATTACTGATTCAACTCCTTACTAGTAATTGATCTGTTCAGATTTTCTATTTCTTCATGATTTAGTTTTGGAACATTGTAAATTTTTATGAATTTATCCATTTCTTCTTGATTGTCCAATTTGTTGATGTATAAATGATCATAGTAATTTCTTATGATTTGTGTTTCTTTGGTATTAGTTGTAACTCCTCTTTCATTTCCAATTTGTTTGAGGCCTCTTTTTTTTTCTTGGTGAGTTGAAAGAATTTTCAAATTTTGTTGTTGTTGTTGTTTTTAAGATTTTTATTTATTTATTTGACAGAGAGAGACACAGTGAGAGAGGGAACACAAGCAGAGGGAGTGGGAGAGGGAGAAGCAGGCCTCCTGCGGAGCAGGGAGCCCGATGCGGGGCTCGATCCCAGGACCCTGGGATCAGGACTGAGCCGAGGGCAGACACTTAATGACTGAGCCACCCAGGCGCCCCGAAAGAATTTTCAATTTTGTTTATCTTTTCAAAGAACCACCTCTTAGTTTAACTGATGTTTTCTATTGTCTTTTTAGTCTCCATTTCATTTATTTCCACTTTGATCTTTATTATTTCCTTCCTTGTACTAACTTTGGATTTCATTTGTTCTTCTTTTTCTAGTACATTTAGGAGTAAAGTTAAATTGTTTATTTGAGATTACTCTTGTTTCTTGAGGTTGGTCTGTATTGTTATGAAGTTACTTCTTACAACCAATTGTGCTGCATCCCACAGATTCTGGAATGTTGTATTTCTGTTTTCATTTATCTCTAGCTATTTTTATTTCTCCTTTGATTTCTTCTATGACCCAGTAGTCGTTCAGTAACATGTTATTTAATTTCCATGTATTTGTAGTTTTTCCAGTTTTCTTCTTGTAATTGATTTCTAGTTTTATACCATTGTGGTTGGAAAAGATGCTTGGTATGATTTCAATCTGGTTGAATTTATTGAGACTTGTTTTGTGGCCTAACAAGTGATCTATCTTGGAGAATGACCAATGTGCACTTGAGAAGAATGTGTATTGTGGTACTTTTGGATGGAATATTCTGTATATATCTACTAAATACATCTGGTCTAATGTGTCATTTAAAACCAACTTTTTAAATTTTTTTCTCTGGATGATTTATTCATTGATATAAATGGGGAATTAAATTCCCTACTATTACTGTATTGCTATCGTTTTCTCCCTTTGGGTCTGTTAATATTTGCTTTATATATATTTAGTGCTCCTATATTGGGTGCATATATATTTACAAATGTTATATCTTTTTGCTGGATTGATCCTTTTTTCATTATGTAGTGCCCCTTTTTGTCTTTTCTTACAGTCTGTTTTAAAGTCTGTTTTGCCTGATGTGAGTATTGCTACACTAGCTTTCTTTTTGTTTCATTTTCCATGGAATATGTTTTCCCATTCCTTCACCCTCATTCTTGTGTGTGTGTCCTTACTTTGAAGTGAGTCTCTTGTTGGCAGCCTAAAGATGTGTCTTAATTTTTGTCCGTTCAACAACTCTGTGTCTTTTGATTAGAGAATTTAGTCTGTTTACATTTAAAGCTGAATCAGACCTGTAAATACAGAGAATAAACTGATGGTTGCCAGAGCAAATGTAGATGTGTTGATGGGCAAAATGAGTGACAGGGAGTGGGAGATATAGGATTCTAGTTATGGAATAAGAGGAATAAAAGACACAGTATAAGAAACAGAGTCAGTGATACTATAATAGCATTGTATGGTGACAGATGATAGCTACACTTGTAGTGAGCATAGCATAGTGTATAAACTTGTTAAATCACTATGTTGTACCACTGAAACTAATGTAACATTGTCTGTAAACTACACTGAAATTTAAAAAAATAATTAAAAAGGTACTTATTGATAGGTATGTATTTATTGCCATCTCATTCATTGTTTTCTGGCTGTATTTGAGTTTCTTCTTTCTTCCTTCCTTTCTTCTCTTTCCCTCTTCCTTTGTGGTTTGATGACTTTCTTCATGGTTATGTTTAGATTTCTCTCTCATTTTCTTTATTATGTTTAAATTCCTTTTTCATTTTCTTTTGTGTATTTACTGTATGCTTTTGTTTTGTGGTTACTGTGAGTTTCATGTATATCACCTTATGTATATGACAGTCTATTTTAAGTTGATAGCAACTTAAATTTGAACACATTCCAAAACTACATTTTTATTCCCTCCCCTTGTTTTATGTCACTTTTGACATCTTTTTATTTTATGTACCCCTTAACTAATTATTGTAGTTTTAGTTGCACTACTTTTGTCTTTTACCTTCTTAGTAGTTTCCTAAGTGATTAATCCACTACCTCTACCATGTATTTACCTTTTCCAGTGAGATTTTTACTTAGTTGTGTTTTCTTGTTATTAAATAGTTGTGTTTTCTTGTTATTAATTAGTATCATTTCCTTTTCAGCTTAGTGAAGTCCCTTTAATATTTCTTATAAGGCCAATTTAGTGGTGATAAACTTTTTTTAGCTTTTGCTTGTCTGGAAAACTATCTCTCCTTCAAATCTGAATGATAATCTTGCTGGGTAGAGTGTTCTTGGTAAGAAGTTTTGTTTTTTGTTTTTTTTCTTTTCCTTTCAAAACTTTGAATATGCCATGCCACTCCTTTCTGGCTTACAAAATTTCTGTTGACAAATCTGCTGATAGCCTATGGGTGGGTGGTGGAAGGGATCCCTTGTTTGTAAAAATTTGTTTTTCTCTTGCTGTTTTTAAGATTCTTTTTTTTATTTTAACTTTTGATATTTTTTTTTAAGATTTTATTTATTTATTTGAGAGAGAGAGAATGAGAGACAGAGAGCATGAGAGGGAGGAGGGTCAGAGGGAGAAGCAGACTCCCTGCCGAGCAGGGAGCCCGATGCGGGACTCGATCCTGGGACTCCAGGATCATGACCTGAGCTGAAGGCAGTCGCTTAACCAACTGAGCCACCCAGGCGCCCTTAACTTTTGATATTTTAATTATAATATATTTTGGTGTGGTTCTCTTTGGGTTTATCTTCTTTGGAACTCTCTTGGCTTCCTGGATGTGAGTGTCTATTTCCTTCCCTGCATTAGGGACATTTTTAGCCATTATTTCTTCAAATAAGTTTTCTGCCCCTTCCTCATTCTCTTCTCCTTCTGGGACCCTTATAATGCAAGTGCTATTCCTTTTGATGTTGTTCTAGAGGTCCTTTAAGTTATGGCCATTTTAAAAAATTGTCTTTTTTTCTTTTTGTTGTTCTGTCTGGGTGAGTTCCATTGCTTTATCTTTTGGCTCACTGATCCATACTTCTATTTCATCCAGTCTGCTGTTCAAATCCTCTAGTGTATTTTTCAGCTCAGTTATTGTATTCTTCAACTCTTTGACTTCTGTTTTATACTTTCTGTTTTCTGTCTCTTTGTTGAACTTCTCACTGTGTTTATTCATTCTTTTTCCAAGTTCAGTGAGCATTTTTATAACCATGCTTTGAATTCTTTATCAAGTAGATTACTTATTTCCATATAATTAAGGTCTTTTTCTGAGTTTTTTTTTTTTTTTTCTTGTTCTTCCATTAGGGACCTATTTGTTTTCTTATTTTGCTTCACTCTCTGTGTTTGTTTCTGTGTATTAGGTGCAACAGCTACCTCTTCCAGTCTTGAGAGAGTAGCCTTGTTGAGGCAATGAACCTTATTGTTCAACATTGCCCTAGTTCTTGGTTGTCTCTTTTACCTTTGTGATTGTTTAAACCACTTGATTTATTCTTGGTATGCCTTATTCTTGAGGGTGTGCCAGGACTTGTCAGTGATCCAAGGGGAAGAATCTATTTAGCTCCTGGGTTCAGGCTCATTGGAAGCCAGACTTCCAGGCAGCATCTTTTAAGCTATGCAAATATATACGGTCCTGTGGGACCACAATCATAATCCCAGCTGGTCTTCAGACCAGGAGATCTGGAGGTACCCCTTGGGCAACAATTGCAAAAATGGGGCTCCATATGAGTGTATAGGCTCCTTTTTGGGAAGTCTTGTCAAGTTGTAGTGAGGCCAGAGGAAACTGCAATGATGGTGTCCCCCAGCTTATGTTCCCTGAGAACTCTTCCATAGCCTCTAGATATGGGGCAAGCCTGATGCCTGCCCCTCAGGCTGAAGCTCCAGGGCAAGTGGAAAGGCCTTTTTCACAGGAAGATGGCGTGCATTTAGTCTGCTGTCAGTGTCATGCCCTGGGGATAGTAGCCTGCCAAGTATTGTCTCTCTGATTGTTTGAGTTCTGTGGGGGCCCTGAAACATAGGCTTCCCTCATCACCAAAGCCAGGTCCTCAAGGGACATCCCCTGTGTAGACTTCACATGGCCACTGACTTTAGCAAGGCCATGAGGAGCCTGGGTCTGGAGCAAGCCCCTGGCTTCAGTGGGTCCACTCGGAACCCGGGTCCAGGGCAAGCCCTCTGGCTTCAACAGAGCCACAGGCAAGCACAGGGCTAGGGCATTGCCACCAACTGAAGTGGGATCGTGGGAGAAAATGTGAGTGAGGAGCTTTCTGGCTGCAGTGGGGCCCTGAAAATGTACTGGGGAAAGGTAAGCCTACTGGCTGCAGTAGGGCGGCAGGAGAGCAGGGCCACAGGAGAGCATGGATATGGGGCAAGTTGGCCCGTTCCAGCAAAGTAAGGGAGTACACAAATGGCACCTGCCAGTTCCGGCATTGGCAAGGTGAAGTGTGAGAGCAGGAATAGTACCTACCATCCTCTCCATTCCCAGAGAAAGTCCCAGCTGACGCCTGGGCTTCCGACAGACACTTTGAGATTAGCAAATGAATCTTAGTCAGGTATGGTCCAGTTGCTTTTCAAATTGCTGCTTTTGTGCTGTAGACCGTTAGCTTCTTAAGGGCAGAGAATAAATGTTTTGTTCACCTTTGTGTCTCAGGTAATGCATATATGGCCACTGAGATCTGAACAAAGAAAAATCTTTTGATCATTTGTCACAGTTAGAGGATGGGCTACTTTTTAAAATTCTTTTTTTAAAGAAGTTTTATATTGAATATATTTGACATATAACATGTAAATTTATGGTATACAACATGTTAACATGATACATTTATATATTGTAATATAAAATTGTTGTAGTGATAATTAGCACCTTTGTCATATTTTACATAACTACAGTAAAATATTGTTGCCTATATTCAATGCACTGTGCATTAGATCTATATGTCTTATTTACTAGTCATTGCAAGTTTGTACCCTTCAACAACATCAGTCTTATCCCCCCACCCCATATCCCCTGGTAACCACCTTTTTACTGTTTTTTTATGAGTTTGACTTTTTTAGATTTCACATACAAATAAGTGATATCATACAGTACCCGTCTTTCTAATCTCATTTAGCATAATGTGCTCAAGGTCCATCCATGCTGTCATAAATGGCAGGAAATCCTCCTTTCTTGTGGCTGTGTAATATTCCATTGTATGTACATACTCCCCCATCTTCTTTATCCATTTATCCACTGATGGGCATTTAGGTTTTTTACATATCTTAGCTTTTTGAATAATGCTGCAGTAAACATGGGAATGCAGACATCTCTTGGAAATCCTGTTTTCATTTTCTTTGGGTATATACCCAGAAATGGAATTTCTAGGTCATATTTTTAATTTTTTGAGGAGCCTCCATATTGTTTTCCATAGCAATTGGACCACTTTACATTTGTACAAACAGTGTAAAAGGGGGCAACAGGTTTTTGTATATAACAAGAATCTTCAAAATAACTGTAACTTAAAGAATTTAATTGAAGTTCAGACCTTACGTGGTGTCTGCATAATTGTCTAGGCCTCAGGTTTCTTCTGTAGCCTCACTGTTCTCCCTAGGGTACAGTGCTCATCCTTATTTTCTAAGATGAAGCTCCAGCCATCATATCCATGCTATTATAAGCAGCAAAATGTAATGAAAGGAACAAAGAACATGATCCTTCCCACCCTTGAGAACAAATCCCAGAGGTTACTTACATTTCGCAGGGCAGTACTTGTTCCCATAATTACATCATACTGTAGTGGTGGCTCAGATATGTAGTTTTTATTATTAGTACCCGTGTACCTGATAACAATACAGAGGGTATATTACTGAGGGCCTTAAATTCATTTCCTAGAAGAAAAGCCCAAGATAGGGATTTTTGTGCAAGTGTGATATATGGAGACAGTGCTCTCAGGAGTAAACCTACAGGGGAAAGTGCCAGACACTGATGTGTTTTCAAAAGTTTAGCCTCAGCCTGATCCCTCACGGAGCTATGGAACATAAATTTTATCACAGAATTTATTCTGCCTTGAAGTGAGGGTCCAGGACCTGGATTACGCAGTCATTTCAGTCCAGGTGGCTCTTGTTGTGGTAAGGTAATTACTGAGAAAAGGGTAGAGGTGTGAGCCTTGACCAGTCAACACCCACAGCAGCTGGGGAATGGGCACAAAAGCTAGTGAAGAAATTTTGAGTGGGATACCTACAGCATCTGCTACACTGAGGAAGAAGGGGAAACACATATCGAGGGACGATTAGGAGCCATTTTCACCACATATACTGAAATGTATCCTATTTTTGTTTTATACTTGGTAAACCCTCTGTCAGTATTTGTTGAATGAGTAATGCATATTCTTGAACAACCTCCTATTTTTTTTGTTTCCATAGCCTGTTTTCTTTAAAATTTTGGAAAGAATTAAGGGGCGCCTGGGTGACTCAGTTGGTTAAGCGACTGCCTTCAGCTCAGGTCATGATCCCAGGGTCCTGGGATCGAGCCCTGCATCAGGCTCCCCGCTCGGCGGGAAGCCTGCTTCTCCCTCTCCCACTCCCCCTGCTTGTGTTCCTGCTCTCACTATCTCTCTCTCTGTCAAATAAATAAATAAAAATCTTTTAAAAAAAAATTTAAAAAAAATAAAATTTTGGAAAAAATTAAGAAATAATATTCTCAGTACCACCATACCTATCCCTAACATATACAAATACATCCTGCCCTCAATAGCTGCTTCTGCTCACTTTCTAAGTCGCACTCAAAACCAATTACAGAATTACCTCATCAACATTTCTGAAGAAGAATTGACTGGCAAAATCCCTTATCTTTCAGATATTTCTAATTCTGGTTCCTAGAAAATTTCTCAGTGCCTAAGAAATAAATATATCACCAGTTTACTATGATCAGGATACATACAAACTCCTTATATTAATATTCCATAAATGTTAGGTGAAGAATCAGTATGACTAGGGCTCCTGGGTGGCTCAGTCGTTAAGCGTCTGCCTTCAGCTCAGGTCATGATCCCAGGGTCCTGGATCGAGCCCAGCATCACATCAGGCTCCCTGCTCAGCGGGGAGCCTGCTTCTCCCTCTCCCACTCCCCCTGCTTGTGTTCCCTCTCTCGCGTTCTCTCTCTCTGTCAAATAAATAAAATAAAATCTTAAAAAAAAAAAAAAAGAATCAGTATGACTTTCCTCACCAGTTTGCTGTGGCCTAAATTTATTCAGGTTTTACAGTAGTGTTTCTGGCTTTCAGGCAGTTCTCCATTTAGTACCTGCTTCATGATATAGAATCTGAGGTTATAAAACAAAAACTTAAAAGAGGTAATTGAATAAGCATTTAACTGATTTCATTATATCTCACAATTATAGATCTGGAGCTATCCATTTTCCCCCATTAAGGTCATAAAAGACAATCCTATAAAAGACTCAAGGTTATGGAGTGAATATGTAACATTTGAAGTCTGGTCCAATAATTTCAGGAAAATATATTGTCCTAAAGCCAAAAAAAAGAAAAAAAAATCATCATTTCAAGGCAATATCACAAAACTAGTTATATTTCATATTATAGAAAAGTGGCTTAAGTAAGAGAGTTTATTCTCTCATGTAAAGTAGTTATAAAATAGGCATTCCTGAACTTGTATGATAGTTCAGGACCCAGGCTACACTGCTTTATACCCTGCCATTCTCTGCATGTGACTTCAATTCACAATGTCACTCCATGGTCCTAGTGCCACTGAAGAACTGAATTTTTAATGTTATTTAATTTTAAATAACTACATGTGGATCTTAGCCTTTGTTTGAAAATGGTAATGTCACATCATTCTTGAGTATTTCTAGGAAATACAGATCTTATTTAGCCTAGAATCATGTAACATAGATGTGGAAAGGATATTCAACCACAAAATTAATATTTAGGAATGCTGAAATCAAGCTAGATCCTCTGATTCCATAACCACTGATACTCATAAAAATTTATTTCTTTAAAAGATTTTATAATTAGGTGATGGGTATATTAATTATGTTGATCTTAGTGATCATTCCATAATGTACATACATAGCAAGTCATCACATTGTGTACTTTAAATATATACAGTTATATCTATTGCTCTTGAATAAAATTTTTAAAAGCATTTTATAATTTATAATATTTATAATATTTTTTTGAGATTTCAAGCAGACTTTCCTCTATTTGCTTCAAATAAGTAGGGTTTTTACATAATTCATTATTGACAGCTATTGTATTTGAAGAATGATTATGATAATCTCACAATAAATTTTTACCCCATATATTCTAAATGTTAAGGCTTAGGCTGTCTTTTTGGTCTCAACTCTGTAAAACAATCTGTTAAATGGTAAACTAGCCATTAATTTTCATTAAAACAGAAATATTATTTCTTTTACTGAAGAAGTTTTACAATTAGTTGTATCTAAGCTGCTGTGATTAATTTGGCTAGGAATTTTTGATACTGTATTCATTGTGAATTGAATGAATTTTCCAGATTATTAAGCACCTACTGTAAACCAGTCACTGGGCTGGCCATCAGGAGCACAACAGTGGATTAAGCCAGACTAGGCTTCTTCTGTAGTTGGAGGTCTATTCTGTAAAAGATCCTTTGACACAGCAATTAGTTGTGCCCTGGCTTTTAAGAAGGAAAAGAACAGGGTGACGTAAAGTCACCTACGAGGCCAACCTAGCCCACTTGCTATATAGGCTAACCTTCAAAGGCTGTGCTCTTCCAATTGAAATCCCAAGTATTTCTGGGGTTACACAAAGAATTTCCAAGGCGTGTCCCACAAAGTTCGTTTGAAGGGAATTCATCACCCGAAACTCAACTTCCATGTGTAACTCTTGTCTAAAATTGCCTGATAACTCACAATAGAACTTTTTTCATTTTACAAAAGAAAGGTACACCTTTCTCCCTTCCCAAATTGCACTCTGATATATTGCCCCAGAATGTAAAAAGGATTTAGGTGCCAAACAAAGAGATAATCTCAAATATGAGTTTGAAAAATCAGGCCTATTAATTTCAGAGATCTTCCTCTCCTACCTGTCTAATAGTATTTCTGGCAAATTTGAAGCTTAATCCAAATTGGTATATTCTTAATTTTGATCAGCTAAAGCAGTATGTGATAGCGGAACTGACATAAATGTAGTTGGAATGTTTTATAGAACTATCATATTTTCAAGATGCATATGATAAAACCCAGGGATAAATTTTACTTGTTTTCTTTTGTATTTGTTGTGCACTATTCCCCCGCAAAACAGTTAAAGCCTATTTTTTTAAGTTACACAATGAAACATTTTTCCAGTTGTCTTATTTTGTTTCTTATAATATTTAATATTTTCTCCTTATTAACAAATAAACTTCTTTAAATTTACAAAATAATAAATGTCAACCTAAAACACTCAAAGTGTTTTTCCAAGATCTTTTAAGAGAATTGTGACAAAAGCAAACAAACAAACTTGAAAACCACTGCTTACTGTTTCTCAAATCATGATCTGATGTATAATTAGATTCTAAAAATCATTAGCCATGCTAGTTTAAAAAAAAAAAAAGAAGAAGAAGAAAGATTCCTGAATCCCACCACATATCTACTGGATCAGAATTTCTTGGGAAACAAAGACCAGGAATCTGATGGTTCAACATGCATCCAGGATTTTTTTTTTTTTTATCCACATTAAGTTTGAGAATTTATATTCAGGTGTTGGTGAACATTTTAAGAAAGCTCTATCCCATACAAATTGAAGGACAACAAGGTGCTTTATAAAATCATAAGTGTATAAAGAGTTTTCTGTCGGAGGATGGCCAGCATCTGACATAGTACCCAGCACACAGTAGATTGAAGGTGAAAGAGTACAAGTTATATACCTCCTTCTAAAATATTATAAGATTGACTATGTTATATACCTCCTTCTAAAATATTATAAGATTGACTATAAAGGATACATCTTCCTTTTAATATATGTTAAAGATGTATTCCATAGTTAATGTTTTTGCAAAGACTACCTTTTCAGCTAAATTTAATTTACAAATGGAATTATAGGAAGTGAAGTCACAGCGGGGTGCCTTCCAGATTCCACTGCTGTGATCTTCAAATGAACGAGCACTGCAGATTATTCAACCTTCTGAAAAGTTCTTAATTAAGGAAACCCATAGTGTGCAGAGTAACAGCCTGTGTATTAACCTTGTTGACATGGTGTAGAAATCCCATGTAGACATCTTGTACAAAAGAAAGAAAATGTTCTAGTTCCTAAGTTGGAATTTCCAAATAATTATACTTCTAATGAAAATTGCTGCTATGGAAGTTTGTTCAAAGGCTTTGGTTTACAAAGTAAAAATTTGAAAATATCAAATTTTTTTGATCACTGAAAATTGTTTTCACTAATTAGGCGAATATGATAGCTCTCTCTTTACCCTAATAGCCCCCCTGGAGGAAATAACATTTTTGTTTGTCTAAACAGTACTTAATGACTACTCTAAAATTAGAGTTTAAAACCTTTTTAACTCTAGAGTGCACAGCTCTATGTCCTCAACTCTGATGTTTATCATGAATATTAATTTCTGATCTTAAAGTCAAGCCATGAAATTTTTATATATTGTCATACCTTTCCCTTGACAATTTTGGTAATCAACATAATTTCCTCATCAGCAAGGGTTGTTTGTGGCTTCCTTGGTTTAACAAGGGTATGAAATTGGCAACTCTGAGTTCTCTTTATTTCAGTGGGAGACCTATAAACTTGTTTGCTTTGAGAAGTAGTTAGACCTCTGATCTTAAAAGAAGTATAGTTTTTTTGGTGCCCTTACTCAATAAAGGACTCGATGTATTTTTTTTTCATTATAGGTTTTAATCACTACCTTTGAAATTAATTTCCTATTAGGTGAAATTTATGTCTACTGCTACAGATCTTTTCTCTGTTGCTTACATTAAAATATTATTTTCCACAGGGTATCTATCATTTTCTTTAAAATTTGATTCATTGTTAGTAACTGGTCATCAAATATCAGGCTATCTATGTTCAGATTGTTTATCAGTACCTAACATTAAAGTTACTTAGACAGTATACAAACTGACATTCATATATGCATAAACACATGTGCTTTAATATATGCAATTCACTTGGAAGATTGTTCTCTTTTGTTTATTTGTACTTTCAACAAAGATTTATCAAACACTTATTAAGCATTGGACACATTTTTGTCTGAGGATAGAAAGAAAAAAGCAGAAGACACCAATTGGCCTGAAGATACCACAGTCAGCCAGGGAAGAGACTCATAAACAATTATCTGTATCACTATATGGCAAGTGCTCTTAGAGATCTGGTAACAAAGTGCTATTGCAACCATGAAGATTCATGACGGATAGACAGAACAGGGTGCATTAAACCTGCATGCGATAGAATTTTCTTGATAGAGCAATGGAAAGGACATTCTATTTTACACAGTGGAAGTGGTTCAATGGCAGCCCCAGTGATTTGGGAAAAGTTGCTGTGAGAAAGGAAGAACAACAGACATATGTGGCCAGAGTGAAAAGTGCAAAGTGGTACATGGAAAGATACAGAAGTTAGGAAGCTTGTGGGTAGATGTGAGAAATATCTGTGGTTAGAATCCCAGGCTCAGAAGTTTTAGCTTTTCCTTAGGAGATGGAGGCAGTGATCCAGGATGGCCTAAATGCTATAGAGAAATTTATTCTGGGTATTTAGTCATCCAGATAATTATTTAATAAATTATTTTTGAGAGCTCTTCTTGGCCAGGTGATGGCTAAGAATCAGAGCCAAAGTCTTTGTTCTCAAGAATCTTATAGTCTTTTGCAGGAGAAAACTAATTAAGTCAAAAATTAATGTCTGATATAACAAAGGTTATGAGAGAGGAAAGAACAGAGTATAATGGATATAAAGATGAGTCATGTGATTCAGAAAGAAAAAAACAGGAAAGTCTTCTTTAAGATATGAGTGTTCAGTGTTGACACAGGAGTAAAACTTAAGTAGATGAAAAAGGGGGTTTGGTGGAGTTCATAGGTAGGGCAGTAGTCTAAGGCTGGAATCATTGTACATGCCTTCTAATTTTCTATGACCATAGCAAAGTATCCATGAATTGGGTTGTTCTGAAATGTAGCTACAGAAGTCGGAAAGGATCAGTTCATGGACTGGGGTACAAAACTGAAGAGGTAACACTTTATACTAAAAGATACAGGGAGGGCACCTGGGTGGCTCAGATGGTTAAGCGTCTGCCTTTGGCTCAGGTCATGATCCCAGGGTCCTGGAATCGAGTTCCGCATCGGGCTGCCTGCTCCTTGGGAGCCTGCTTCTCCCTCTGCTTCTCTCTCTCTCTCTGTCTCTCATGAATAAATAAATAAAATCTTTAAAAAAAAGATACAGGGAGCCAATGAAAGACTTTAAGCAGGTAGATAACAAAATCAGATTTGAGTTTCATGGAGCTCATTTGGCAGCAGTGTGGGAGGAAGTTGACTGAGAGTTTGGAGCAACACTTACTATAGGGTTGTCTTAGATTGTACTCCCCAAGAAGCAGACCCTCAGGAAGAATCATTAGAGAAGTGGTGAAGTGATAGGGGGACAAGAATGAAGCCAACAAAATGTGTATTATAAAGTCAGTTACTCCTGTGGGCAAGTGGAAATTATGTCCCCTGGAAAACTCTGGGAGAAAATGTAGGCGCACTCTCAGCGTTTTCACAGGCAAGGGGAGAGGAAACTGGGTTATTTATCCCCTAATTCCACATCTGTCTCTTATCGAGGGCTTCTTCTAGAAGCATTATCTCTCCAACATTTCTGGTTTGCCCTTCATGCAGACTGACCTTGGTCCCAAGCCCAGACAAAAGCCCTCAGACTGAGGGTTTCAGGTGTTTGTGAGAAGCAACCTTCATATGGTAGCCATGTGGGTGGGTATTGGCATCATCAGCTATAAGGGCTAACCAGATGGGAAGTATTGAGTGTCTGGACATAGGCCATGATAGTGGGAATCCAGAGAAGGCCAGGGGAGCTACTAGGTCATCACTTTAATAGGATTTGACTATGAATAAAATGTTAGGAATGAATCATCAATGATGACTTTCCAAAGATAAGATGGATAGATTTTTAAAAAATTTGAATTTGAGTATAATTGACACAGAATGTTACATTAATTTCAGGTGTACAAAATAGTGATCTGACAAGTTTATACATTATGCTGTGCTCACCACAAGTGTAGCTACTATGTGTCACCATACAATGTTATGACAGTATCACTGACTGTATTCACTGTATTGTGCCTTTTATTCCCATGACTTATTCAGTCCATAACTGGAAACCTGTATCTCCCACTCTCCTTCAGCCATTTTGCCCATCCTCTTACCCTCCACCTTTCTAGCAGCTATCAGTTTGTTCTCTGTATTTATAGGTCTGATTCTTTTTGTTTATTTATTCATTTGATTTGTTTTTACATTCCACAAATAAGTGAAATCATATGGCATTTGTCTTTCTCAGTCTGACTTATTTCAGTCAGTGTAGTAAGTACTCTCTAGGTTCATCTGTGTTGTTGCATATGGCAAGATCTCATCCTTTTTGATGGCTGAGTAATATTATATATATATATAGATATAGATAGATATCTCACATTTCCTTTATTCTTTCAACAATTCTATGCATTATTCAGTGTTTGTCATGATAAGTGTACTCTTTAATCCCCATCACCTACTTCACCCACCCCCCCCCACTCAGATAACCATCACTTTGTTTTCTGTAGTTAAGAGTCTGTTTCTTGGTTTGTCTCTTTTTTTTTTTCCTTTGTTCATTTGGGTTTTTTTTCTTAATTTCCCCATGTGAATGAAATCCTATCGTTTTGTCTTTCTCAGTCTAACTTATTTCACTTAGCATAACACTCTTTGTGTCTATCCATGTGGTCACAAATGGCACGGTCTCATCCTTTTTTTTTATGGCTGCATAATGTGTGTGTGTGTGTGTGTGTGTGTGTGTACACAATCTTCTTTATCTCTTAATCTATTGATAGACATTTGGATTGCTTTCATATGTTAGCTGTTGTAAGTGATGTTGCAATAAAAATAGGGGTGCATGTATCTTTTCAAATTACCGTTTTCATTTTCTTTGGGTAAAAACCCATAAGTGGAATTACTGGATTCTATGGTATTTATATTTTAGATTTTCTGAGAAAACTCCATACTGTTTTCCAGTGTCTACACCAGTTTACAGTCCCACTAGCAATGCACAAGGGATCCTTTTTCTCCAAATCCTCACCAACACTTGTTATTTCTTGTCTTTTTGGTTTTAGTTATTCTGACAGGTGTCAGGTGATTTCTCATTGTGGTTTTGATTTGCATTTCCCTGATGATTACTGATGTTAAGCACCTTTTCATGTGTCTGTTGCCTATCTGCATGTCTTCTTTGGAAAGATGTCTCTTCAGGTGCTCTACTCATTTTTAATCAGATTGTTTTTGTGTTGTTGAGTTGTATAAATTCTTTATATATTTTGATATTAACCCCTTGTCAGATATGTCATTTGCACATATCTTCTTCCATTCAGTTTTTTTGTTTTGTTTTGTTGATGATTTCCTTTGTAGTACAAAGGGTTTTTATTTTGCTTTTTTTCCCCTTGCCTTAGGAACCATATCTAGAAAAGTGATAATATGGCTGATATTAGAAAAATTACTACCTGTGCTCTCTTCTAGGATTTTTATAGTTTCCAGTTTCACATTTATGTCTTCAGTCCATTTTGAGTTTTTTTTTTTTTCATGTATGGTGTTTTAAAGTGGTCCAATTTCATTTTTTTTTTTTTACTAGTAGCTGTCCAATTTTCTCAGCACTGTTTATTGAAGAGACTGTCTTTTCCCCATTGTATATTCTTGCCTCCTTTATCATAGATTAACTGACTACATAAGCATGGGTTTACATCTGGGCTCTCTGTTCTGTTCTATTGATCTATGTGTTTTTTGGCCAGTACCATAATGTTTTGATTAGTACAGCTTTGTAGTATATCATGAAATCTGAAATTGTGATACCTCCAGCTTTGTTTTTCTTCCTCAAGAGTGCTTTGGCTATTAGGGGTCTTTTGTAGTTCCATATAAATTTTAGTATTATTCTAGTTTTGTGAAAAATGTTGTTATTTTGAGAGGAATTTTAGCAAGGGAATTGCTTGAATCTGTAGATTGTTTTGGATAGTATGTGCAGGTTAACAATACTAATTCTTCCAATCCATGAGCATGGAATATCTTTCCATTTGTTTGTGTCATCTTCAGTTTTTTTCGTAAGTGTTTTATAGTTTTCAGAGTACTGGTCTTTTACCTCTTTGGTTAAATATATTTATTCCCAAGTATTTTATTGTTTTTGGTCCAATAGTAAATGGAGTTATTTTATTAATTTTTCTTTTTGCTACATTATTAGTGTATAAAAATGCTACTGATTTCTGGCTATTAATTCTGTATTCTGCAACTTTACTAAATTCATTTATGATTTGTAGTAGTTTTTTTGGGTGAAATCTTTAGGATTTTTTATGTATAGTATCATATCGCATGCATATTGTGACTGTTGAACTTCTTTATTACCAGTATTGGATGCCTGTTACTTCCTTTTTTTTTTTTTTTTTTTAATCTCATTGCTACAGCTAGGACTTCTAGTGCTATGTTGAATAGAAGTAGTGAAAGTGGACTTCCTTGTGTTGTTCCTTATCTTAGGGGAAACGCTTTCAGTTTTTCACCATTGATAGGGTGTTAACTGTGGGTTTTTCATATATGGCCTTTATTATGTTGAGATATGTTCCCTCTAAACTCACTTTGTTGAGAATTTTCATCATGTCTGTCTTTTCAAAGGACCAGCTCTTGGTTTCATTGATTTTTTTTTCTGTCATTTTTTAGTTTCTGTATCATTTATTTCTGCTGTGATCTTTATTATTCTTTCCTTCTACTCAGTTTGAGCTTTGTTTTTTCTTTTTTTTAAGGTTAGCTTGTTGTAGTGTACTTTTTCTTGTTTCTTAAGATAGGCCTGTATCAGTATATATTTCCCTCTTAGAACTGGTTTCACTGTGTTCCAAAGATTTTGAACCATTGTGTTTTCATTTTCATTTGTCTCCATGTGTTTTTTAAATTACTTCTTTGATGGCTTCATTGACTCATTGATTCTTTAGTATCATGTTGTTTAGACTCCATGTGTTTGTGTTTTTTCCAGTTCTTTTTTCTTGCAATTGATTTCTAGTTTCATTATGTTTATAGTCAGAAAAGATGTATGGTATGATTTAAATCTTTTTAAATTTATTGAGGCTTGTTTTGTGGCCCCACATATGATGTATTCTGGAGAATCTTCCATGTGTACTTGAAAAGAATGTGTACTGTGTGTTCTTTTTTTATATTTTCTATCTCTTTATAGAAGGTCTCAATGAGTTCTTCTACTCTTCTTTCTAGCCCAGTGAGCATCTTTATATATATATATATATGTATATATATGTATATATACATATATATATATATATAGAGAGAGAGAGAGAGAGAGAGAGCGGGGGAGAGTGCATGAGTAGGGAGGGGAAGAGGAAGGAGAGAGAGAATCTCAGGCAGGCTCTACACTCAGCATGGAGCCCAACATGGGGCTTGATCTCATGACCCTGAGATCATGGCCTGAGCCAAAATCAAGATTCCAGCACTTAACTGACTGAGCCACCCAGGCACCCAACCATCATAAAGAATTTAAATTCTTTATCAGGCATATTTCTTATCTTTGTTTAACTTAGTTCTTTTTCTGAGGTTTTGTCTTGTTCTTTCTTTTTGAATATATTCCTCTGTCTCCCCATTTTGCTTGACTTTCTGTGTTTGTTTCTATGGATCAGGTAAAACAGCTACTTCTCCTAAACTTGAAGGATTGGTCTTATGTATGGTCATTCCCTGTGTAGACTATGTGTGTTCAGTGACTTTTGCTGGCTGGCTGAAACTGTGGCTGCTGTGGATGAAATGGGTGCAAGCTAGGGTTATCCTGGGGTTCTCTATACTGAGGGTGACCTGACAGGACAGCTGAAGCTGACTTGGGTACAAGCCAGGGTATCCCAAGGTGCTCAGTGCAGGTAATGCCCTGGCTGGGTGACTGGAGCCAAGGCTGGTGCAGGTGGCCGTGCTTCAGGCACTATACACAGGGGATGCCCTGGTGGGATGGCTAAAACTGATGCAAGCAGGGGTCAGGGGTTCCTGGGACACTCTACGCAGGAGGCACTCTGGCAGAGCAGCTGTATCTGAAGCGGATGTCAGCCAGGTTGTTTTGGAGTATTCTGCACTGGGGGTGTCCTAGCAAGCCCTGTGAAGCTGGAGTGGAATAGGTCTGCAGTGTTCCAGGGTCCTTTGCACCTATGTCATCTTGGTGCAAAGGCTAAGGCTGTAGTGAGCATTAACCAGGGGTGTCCCAGTGTGTACCGCCCTGTGTCCACCTTGGTGGGTCAGCTGGGGCTGTGTGGGCTAGGGACCCAGAGCCCACTCACGTGGCGGGCCAGTTAGGGCACCTGGACTGTGCACTGATCTATGCTTTCAAAGAGAGTAGGAGCACAGACATTTCTTATCAGCCCCTGCTCCCTGAGAATCATTCCAGCGCCTACCCCCACCATTCAGCAAAGTTCTAGAGTTGGCTCTTTTATATGGTAGCTGCTTTTAAACTGCAGCTTTTTTCTCTGTGCTCAGGGATAGACAGGTCTGTTCCTGGTCCCTCAGTACTCCCTTTCCCCTGCACTTCACAGCATCAGGGCTGGGGGTTCCCTTTGTTACCCCGTGTCCGTCTCTCTTGCTGTTTTCTTTCATCATTCTCTCTATTTTTTGTTGTACAGAAGCTGTTCAGTTAGCCCTCAGTTCTTCTTCAGGAGGAATTGTTCTATAAATAGGTGTAATTTGGTGTGTTCCATAGAGGGGGCAAGTTCTGGGTCTTCCTACATTGCCATCTTGGACCAAACCTCAAGAGTAGATAGATATTGGGTACCTGGGTGGGTCAGTCGGTTAAGCATCTGCCTTTGGCTCAGGTCATGATCCCAGGGTCCTGGGACTGAGTCCTGAGCTGGTCTCCCAGTGGAGAACCTGCTTCTCCCTCTCTGTCTGTCCCTACCCCCTGCTCCTGCACACACACAAGTGCTCTCTCTCTCTCTCTCTCTCTCTCAATCCTCTCTCTCTCTCTCAAGTAAATAAATAAAATCTTTTTTAAAAAGGTAGATAGGTATTGAAGATATTGAATAAGGTTTTTTTTTTAACAACTAAAAGAGTTCAGTATGTATGTAAAGCCAATATTGAAGCCTCTTTATAATTGTATCTACTATAAAGAAGTATTATATTATAGCAGTATAAACACTGGCTAAGAACCAGATGACATGCAGTAGTTCTTAGACCTTCAAATTTCTGCCAGTGAGAAGCTTGGGTGACATTCTTAATCTCTCAGAGCTTCTCATGAAAAAAGGTAGGAGTAAATATCAAAGCAACTTTGTATAGTTTACATGAACTAAAGTGTAAGTAAGCCTGGTACAAAATTTTCACTTTAAAATAGAAATTGTATCTTGTGATTTGGCCCTAGGACCTATCAAGTTGTTTATTACTAATGAATGAGTGAATCTAATTGAAGACCTTTCATTTTTCCCATAACTGTTTGGACAACTGCCACTAAGCAGTAGTGGTTTGTTAAAATATCTGTACTTAGCACATACCTAATATACAGTTTATTTCTTTACCCCTAAAAAGTCTGTGAAAACATTTCAATTGACTAAATCTCTTAATAACTATATACATATTTTGAGAAAAAATATACTTAAAAGAGTTAATGTAATTTTGTTTCTGCCTCAGTAAACCTCTTCTTTGTCTATGCTATTGAGAAATTTCTTCCTCCTTCACAGGCACATAGTTATGGGACACTTGACTGTGAGAAAATCCTCAGGTTATTGGAACTTGGTGTCGAGTTAATCCCCACTCCCCTCAGTGTATGTATTAATTACCTTATGATAAATAACCTTTATTCTTGATTTTTTTCCAAGAATGCTTTGACTCTCATCTGGGAATCCAATTAGTATTAGATCTGTTCTTCTCTTTGCTTAAGTAGGAACTCTTTTTTCTGATTCTTATTTTCTCTTTTCACAAAGAAAGATATGGTGATCCCTACATGAATATACACAGGGCTAACTCTGCCCCGTTATCAATCAAGAAGATATTTATTTTCCAGCTTTATCTTTCCTTTCTGGCTTTTGAAATTCAAGCTTATATAAAAATTAATTTAAATGAATTTGTTAGAAAATGTCTTTTAATATCACTCCAGCAAGCTTCTACCAGAGCATTGGGTTGGTTTTGTCCTCAAAGTGTTCAAGTTGTCTTTTCCAAAATATGTACTTAAAATTACTTTGAAAAAAGAGATGATAGATGTCAGGAATTTCCTTCTAAAGAATTTAGGTGGTGTTCAGGGCAATGGGTAGGAATAGAGGTGAAATTAAATCAGCAGTATGTTGATAATTGTTGAACCTGGATGACGGTGTATGGGAGCGCTATAGTGTTCTCTGCTTTTGCATGTGTTTGAAATTTTCATAATTAAAAAATTAAGGTCACAAAAAATCTAAATGGTTCTCTAAATGTTATTTTTGTAGTATTTATCTCTTTTATGTATCAGTAAGCTATAGTTTGTAACACATCACTTAAAAAAACGGTGGGTTAAAACAGTAAGCATTTGATATTGATCATGAGTCTCTGGATTGCCTGGGTTCTGTCATATGTCTGCTGTCAACTGTAGGTCAGTAGGAAGTTCTCTTCATTTTGCCTGGAATTTCCCACATGTTTGGGAGTTATCTGTATATAGGCAAGTCTAATAAGGCCTCATTGGATAAAATCGGGCTCTCCTATCACATTCTGTTGGCCAGAGCAAGTCACAAAGCCAGCCGAGATTCAAGAGGTAGTAAAGTAGACTGCTTCTTGTTGGGGGCAGCTAAAAGTGACATGGTATTACATGCATGGATACAGGGGAGCCATTAATTGGAACGATTAGTGCAAGCAGTGTCATATGTAAGCATATATTGCTTTTAAATTACCTGCTAAGTAAGTAAATATCCTGATAATTTACAAATGTTTATGTCTGCCCTCAACTCTCCCCTCCAGATTTAATCTAACTATAGGTCACCTAGTCTTGGATTTCCCACAAGCACCTCCCATTCACTGGCCAGTGTTCATTACTTCTTCCTTAAAACCTTCCTCTCCTCTCCTTTCTTCTCCTCACTCTCTGTCTATAATTAATATCATTTCCATCTAGGCATCCATTCATCTGTTCATCCCTCCATCCATTATTTAGTTCAGTAAGTATTTATTCATACCTATTATGTGCCTAACACTGCCCTATTCACCAAACAATCTAATACTAGCAAAACCAGACATAGCCTCTGCCCTCATAGGCCTTATGTAGCAAAGGCCAAGGAACACAATCAAAGCCACAAAAATACATGTAAACTTACAATTATAACTGCTGGTAAAGAGGAAAGATACATAGTGTTACGTGAAATTATAATCATTCTGAGTCTGATAATTTAACTGATCAAATCTCAGTCTTGGAGTGAGGAGATACAGCATAACCCTCAACCAACCCACGGCAGACACACTTTGAGTAAGAAATAAACCTTTGTTATGAAAAGCCACTAGTATTTGGGGGTCATTTGTAATATAGCCTATCCTGATGAATATATATGGTATTATGATGGGCCATCCTCATATATCTTGAAGGCACCGAGACTGATGGTAGAGCTTGGTGTGAAGAGGAAATCTTTAAAGCAGATGCTAAAACCTTCTTTGAATGAGGCTGGAAAATGAGAGCAGAGAGAGCAAAGATTATAGTAGAAACTGGCATACATTTCAAAAGAGCAGGATTTTGGAAAAGAGATTGGATGAGTTAGTATTTAGGAGCCACAACAGAAAACAAGAACAGCAATCCCAGCTTCTGTCTGCAAAGTGCAGCCTGTGAGGAAATAAATGGGCACCACTTGAGATGGCTGCAGGAGAAATGAGAATCACAGAGGAGAGCCAGGTTTTATTTGATTAATGCCAGAAAGAGAAGGAGATGCTGAGGACTTAGGGCACTTATGTGACGATGGAGATAATTATACCAGGGGTTACATTGAAAGAGTTTGAAACATGGGGTATGTGTGGGTATTGTATATGAGTGAATGAGTGAGTGAATAAATGAATGCATCATAGAGCATTATGGAGATGCTAGTGCAGTAAGTGTGTGTGTGTTTTGGTGGAACGGGTGCTCACTATTTTGGCATCAGTTTATGAAACTAGGGCTGACAGACATATGATGACTTCAGTCTCACTATCTCTTTGAGGAGGATGACTCATTTGGTTGAGGCAATGGCAGACCCAAAGGCCCTAGGATCCATATGTTTTTCATGCCAGGTTGGTGGTGAACCAGAACTTCAGGTCCCAGTGTCCATTACTACTCCTTATTCTCATCTCTCATTAATTCCCACATTTAATTACTTCTAATCCAGCTATTAGACATTTGTACTCCTCACTGCTTATAAACTGATAGTTGTAAAATATAAGTCTGAACTTTTTCAGAGCACAAGCGGTGTGAGCAGCAGAGGGAGAGGGAGAAGCAGCCCCCCCCCCCCCCCCCCCCCCCCCCCCGCCGAGCAGGGAGCCTGATGCGGGGCTCAATCCCAGGACCCTGGGATCATGACCTGAGCCAAAGGCAGTCGCTTAACCAACTGAGCCATCCAGGCGCCCCAATTTCTCAACTTTTCAAAATAACATCTAACCTCTGTTCAAGCACGAAGGCTCTTTACCATTTCTCCTGTAGCTACTACTTCAGAGTCCCCTCAAGCCACTTTCTGTTACTCGTCTTCCACATCAGTCACTCAGAACTACCTAAAGTTTCTTAAAGCTTCATTGTTGCATTTATTGCGCTGCTATCTCTGCTGTTCAGACTGTCAACTCTATCCTACCCTCTTCATTTGGTTAACTCTTCTCTGAAATGTAGTTTGGCATATGACCCTTTACATGTGTTTTTCTAATGTTCTTTTGAAGTAATTCCATTAACTATCTGAAGGTTTCAGAAACACCTTGTCAAATACTGCTCAAGCAGCTTATTTCCTTTTTATTTTCCTTTAATTATTTTTTTCCTGAAATTTGGGAAGGCATGATTTTATTTTCTTTGGAAGCTTTCTGTATTTCATTTACTATCACCACTAAAATAATCATGATACATACAAACAGGTTAATGACTTTAAATGCATTTGGATGAAATAAGGAGATGAATGAAACAAAATAGGAGATAGGAAAAGCCATAGCAGCAGAGAAAAAATCTACAGGAAGTGTGATTTGAAACTAAGATAGAACTATACACAGTGTAAAAGGATGGTGTAAGAGTGTAAAATTTAAGTCATCATGTGGACTTGAAGTAACTGGACACACAATTACAGAAGTTTATGCTGATAAGTGGAAAGCTTTGTCATCACTTCTACATTTTTCCCTTGATTCCAACCTTCATAAATTCTCTCTGCAGGCACTTACCTCATTTCACTAAATGGAAGATGCCAAATATTGTAAGAGACACAATCGATAATATCTGTACCAATAAACTATGACACAGTGCTTTCTTATCACAGCAATGGTAAAAGACATTCCAGTTTCGGAGATGGTGAAATGTGAGCAATATTCACATGTTAGAATTGATGAAATAAAGAAATTGATGAAAATAGACAAGTAACTAAATGATTAGACACCTGGTATTAGGAAACTTCCAGAGGAAATAAAACCATGACCTTTCAAACTTTAGGAACAAAAAATAATTAAAAGAATAAAATTTACTAAAACTGCTTGACCAATATTTGACAAGATGCTTCCAGAACCATAAGAGTGTTAAGTTATTTCGAAACGCACCATGAGGGTTATATTCTCAGACTTTGTAAAGTGAGGTGTTAACTTATAGCAAACTGATAAGTTGCAAATTATTTTTGCCTGGGAGGCATACAAATTACTTCTCTTCAGAAGAAAAGAAAACCCTAAAAGTTGTAGTTTTATTGCCCTATAAGACATTAGCCAGTTTCATATCTAACTTTGCAATTTTATTCCAGCACTTTTTCTTTTGTCAAAGAAATGTTGCACAGGACACCTCTTAAAAACAGCAAGAAGAATTCATAACTAATGCAAACAGGGTGAGATACTGAACTCAACTCAGTTGTAACAAAAGTCAGGGAAGTTTTTAAGCATTGGAGTGAGTCTGTGAAAAGGAGACATTCAGGAGATGGTTGGTTAATGTGTTAGGCTATCTGTATTTACTAATCAGGGCTTATCAGTTAGACTCCTACCCTATCCCACTACAGAGACTGGGAGATAGGGGTACTATCCTTCTTGATGATTACATTTCAAAGGGATGGTTCCCAGTGCTTGAGAAAGATATTACTGGGTTGTGGAAGATTTACATCTCAAAGGCGCAGAGAAGAAATTCAGAATTGCAAGTTTCCTAAAGTAAATGCTCTAAGAAGAGGAAGGTGGGAGGTGGGATGCTGTAATCAGGAAGAAACCTGTCTAAACTTCAGTCAAGTTAAGGGAAATGCTAAGGTCATCTTAGTCAATATCACTGATGATATATACCAATTTCTGGTATTCTTTTAGAACCAACTTTGTCAACCTTCTGGTTCTCTCTAAACATTCAAACATGTTCACTGCATATTTGTATGAAGTTAACATTTCACATTTTTGAAAATTAAATTTTGGCTTGTTTTTATCCTGTAATAGTTGATAGAACGAGAAGAAATCAAAGACAGTGAAAACAGAAAACAAAACAAAACAAAAAGCAACAAAAAGACACATTAAAACACAAATATACAAAGGGCAAAAAAAATCATTCCTGAAATCTGACTAATGAGACAGCATGGGGAAGGCTAATGGAGTAAGAAGAATAAATGGAAATAATTGTCTTTGGAATGTGAACATTAACATAACGAAGAGCAATGAATAAAAAGCATGACAGTGTTAAGTATTTTATGTCATTGTCCTAAGGAGAACTCAGTTGAGAGATTATACCACAAAAAAATTTTCAAATCATAATAAATATATGTGATAACAAAATAATGGAGAGCTCAGAAGAATCAGACAATAAACAATTTATTGCTACTTCTTAAGTAACTTCTAATCCTCTTCTAAATTTTCTTTGTAAATTCAAAAGTTAACTTGACTTCTGACTCTGACATAAATGAAGCTTGCAGCATTTACTTCTGTATTGCCCAGGAGAAATATTTATCTGGATCCGTTTAAATCTTTCCAGGCATTCCTATTTATTTAAACTTATAAAAGTCCTTTTCTTTTATGTTACTCTAAGTTTATTTATTCATTGTCTGAGAAAATCAACTGAAAAATTTAGTTTCCGTTTCCTAAATTACTAGTTTTCCCCACAAACTTTCTAGGACTGCAGCAAAATGGAGTATGGTAAATTGCCTTCTAGAAGGATTTTTCACAATTAGAAATCACCCAAAGTACAGAAGAAAGCAGTATTGATTGGTTTTAAAACTAGCTCATGGATGATGTTACATAAAGATTTTTGCTTTTACTACTTTGATCTCCTAATTATTTTTATCAAGTTCTGAGTATAAAAAACTTTTTGTCCTTAATAGATGTTCAATAAGTGAAGATCAAATTTTAAAAGCATCTACCTGCTTTATTTCCAGTCTAAATGTAATCAGTGTGACTCAAAACAGTAAAGAATTTGGCAGAGTAGCATTACAGTGTATAGCCTAAAAATTACTACAATAAAGACATCGTAGGAACAGGGCTTTCCAAACATTGTTTTCGGGAATAATAGTATCTCCAGGTCAATGCAGTTAGCACTATCCAATAGAACTTTGTATAATGAAGGAAATATTCTGTATCTGTGCCATCTAATACAGTAACCAATAGCCACATGTGGTTATTAAATATTTGAGATATTGCTAGTATAACTGAATAACTGAGTTCTTATTTTTGTTTCATATAAATTAATTTAGATAGCCAAATATTGCTAGTGGCTACCATACTGAACAACGCAATCTTTTTTGATATGTTCTTCAAGAATAAAGAAAAAATGTTTAAATTTTTTGTTAAAAAAAAAAAAAAACCTTTGCTTCACCTAGTAGTTTCCAAATTCAATTGAACAAAAAAAAAAAATCCTTTTACATCTGAGTGAAACATTAGGGCATGCTTCTTTTGAAATCCACAGTAAAAAACAGTAAGGTGTGTAGGGCCATTTACACATTATTCCCTGTTTTATTTGCTCTTTCATATATGTATTCACTCAACTAACATCTATTGGCCTATGTACTGGGCACTGTTGAGATAGAGTCTTGTTCATTTGTTAAGCTCTTACTGATGGGAGAGACAGATTAATAAAGAAATAAGTACATGCAGTCTGGTAAATTCCAAGAAACACAGAGGGCTGTGGGAATTCAGAGGTGAGCAGGCCTACCTCAAAGATATTGCGGGTTTAATTCCAGACTACTGCAATAAATATGATATTGCAATGAAGTGAGTTAAATGAATTTTTTGGTTTCCCGTTGCATGTAAAAGTTACATATATACTACACTGTAGTCTCTGAAGTGTATAATGGCATTATGTCTAAAAAAACCAATGTACATACATTAATTAAAATACTTTATTGCTAAGAAATGCTAACCATTATCTGAGCTTTCAGTGAGTCGTAATCACTGATCACAGTTCACCATAACAAATTTAATAATAATAAAAATGTTTGAAATATTGCAGGAATTACCAAAATGTGACACAGAGGTGTGAAGTGAGCAAATGCTGTTGGAAAAAAAGGTGCCTGTAGATTTGTTTGATGTGAGGTTACCACAAACCTTCAATCTGTAAAAAAAAAAAAAAAAAAAAAAAAAAAAAAAAATGCAGTATCTGTGAAGTGCAGTAAAGTGAAGCATAATAAAATGAGGTATACCTGTAATCAAGATTTGTCATGAGAAACTTTGCAGAAGGAGACTAGAGGACATGTAGGAAATTGGTGAAAAAGAGGGCCCTTTTTCATTTTTTATTTCTTTGACTTCCCTTGCCAGAGTTTGCCACTTAACCTGTCCTATTCAAGCTGAGACCTTGTGTCATGATATATGCTCAGATCTGTGGGTTGCTTTTTTATACCCTTAAGTCAAAGGGATTAGTTCACTTTTTATAGGTTGGTTTGAGGATAACGTTTCCCTAAACATTTTCTACTTCCTTTCTGCCACCCCCAACCAGTCCCCCTAACCCAACCCCTTCACAGTCCAACACACACCAAAGAAGTTGAAATTTTTGTATATAATTTACAGTGATCTCGAAATAACCATCAAACTTTTACCTGAGAACAGGGACAGGCCTTCTCTCATTTAGTTCTCAGTAAAACACAGACACACACACATACGAGCACATCCATGTTGTCTGTCTTTTCTCAATTTCAACAAACTTTCAACTGATTTCCCTGCATTCTCTTTTTTTTTTTGTAATCCATTCTCAGCAATGTAAGGGATATTCTAAAATGTGAATCTCATTAAGCACTCCCTCATATTAAACGCTTCGAGAATTCTCTGAATTTCTTTCAAGAGAAATTCCATAGCCATTAGTTTAAAATTCTCTGTAAGATGTCCTCCAAGTTTACTACTCCAACCTAAGAACTAAACATCCTAGACCAGCGTGTAGCACACAGTCAACACCAGTCTGTGTTAGCAGTTATTTTAGGATATGGTTATCTGTCCAGAAAGCCTAAGAATGTGGCATGCTGTAAGATTAGGGAAGCAGTGCAAAGTACAGCAAATGTACGTAAGAAAAGCAAATCCTCAAAATGTTCTTAAGAACCCCACATTCCTAACAAGACTGATCTACTCCTCTCACTCTGCCCTCAGCCTACATACTTTATAGTTTCAAGGAATGAAGTTTATCCATATCAAAACTTCCCTTTTTTCACATATCAATGTATAGTTAAAACGATCTTGTAGATCTTCTTTTATCCTAAAAAATGTGTTGGGAAACAGTTCTATAAATATTTTTAAGAAACAGGTACTGTAAGAATGATTGAAATTCTACAAACTAATTTTATTTTATTAACAGAGAGACATTATAGGGTAGTTATCACAAACCCAGGTCTAGTAAAGGTTTCATTCCACTGAGTATCATTAATTGGTGTCAGCTTCCCCAAATAACCACCAGTATAACACATGGATCAAGCAAAGCTGAGTTTATTACTTACTGCAGTAAAGAAAGCCAACACTTTTACAGGGTCTTAGCAGATTCTCAGAAGACAGAGGTTGAAGGCAGACATAGATAATACGATTTGGGGGATTCTGGGTTCAAGTAGATTAAAGCATGTCTTTGAATACAGAGATCAGATTGAAGTTAGGCAAACTCCAAGATATAATAGAGAAGGATTGGTAGACCCAGTGAGTCCAGGGCTTGGAAGTAAGTCTTGTTGAGTAAAAAGCTGTTGTTAAGTGAGAGGGTTCATCCAATTGAACAATCCATTGTCCAAAAGAAGGTGGTAGGGGGGTTCCTCAGATAAACAAAACTGTCTTGAGACAGAGTTGGTTGATCACTATATTGTTCAGATAAATGTATTTTCAGGATTTTCCTGAAGCCACCAATGAAGCTGTCTACTAGTTTACAGCATTATCTCTGGAAAACGATTTCCTGGAAGAGTAAAATCATGCTGATGTGGGGGCCTTGAAAATTAAACTATCTGGGTGACAAATTCTTTGAGTTTTCTAAGTTGTAAAATGGGGATACCAGTGGTACCTTTTTCTTTTGGTTTTGAGAACTGAGTGAAATAATGAGCATAAACCCTTAGTAGGATGTCTGTCACTTAGTAAAAGTGCAATGGCTATAAAATATCTTATTTTTTAAATTAACTATTCCTAATGTAGCGATTCATTCTTTTAGCCACTCCTTCTAAAATATCCACTAAAATTCTATATGATGCATGCCTTGCTGTGTGTTAGGGGCACAGAGGTGAAAGGTCCATGAGCTCAAATAACTTTTATGCTAATAGATATGTTACCTTATGACACGGATAGTGCTCTAGGAAAAATAGGAATGGAATGCCACAGCAGCCCAGGAGATTTAGATAGGTCTGAAAAACCTGTCCTTGTGAAGTGAATGTTTGACCTGATCCTTGAAGGATGGGTAGTAATCCAAGAGACACCCAAGGGTCAGAAGATCATTCCAGGCTAAGTGAAAAGTACATACATAAACTGGGAGCTATTGATTTCCATGCCAGATTCCAGATATGAGGAGAAAGTATGATTCCAGATAAAAGTTAAGGTGGAGCAGAAGGAGATTGGTCTGTATAAAACAGTTTAATAAATAATGGAATTCAGTAGATAATAACAATAATATGTGTTTTCAATAAACATAAGTTGATTCCAGGGGCGCCTGGGTGGCTCAGTCGTTGGGCGTCTGCCTTCGGCTCAGGTCATGATCCCAGGGTCCTGGGATCGAGCCCCGCATCGGGCTCCCTGCTCAGCGGGAAGCCTGCTTCTCCCTCTCCCACTCCCCTTGCTTGTGTTCCCTCTCTCGCTGTGTCTCTCTCTGTCAAATAAATAATATCTTTAAAAAAAAATAAGTTGATTCCAGCAGGAGGGTCAGGGTTTTTTATATCAAGGTAAGGAATTGGGCTTCTATCTTACAAGGTCTAGTGGTTACCACATATTTTTATACACTAGAGTGATGTGGAAGGACTTATAATTGTCCAGGTCTTGTTCAAACCTCCCAGAGACTTTGATTTCATTGATCTGGGATGGAGCCTGGGAATCTGTATTTGTGTGTGTGTGTGTGTGTGTGTGTGTGTGTGTGTATTTGCTTGTTTGTTCAATGCTCCCCTGGTGATTCTAATGTATGGGCAGGACAGAAAACTGCACTAAAGGATTACAACCCAAGAGCCATAGTCAGAAGCTCAGTATGAGTCAGTGAAAGAATAGCCTTAAGGTCCATGGACATAATGCTAGAAACAAGGAGTCAAGAAAGGTTTGCCAGTGGAGCCATCCCATGATAAACCATTTTAGGAGGTAATTCTAGCAGCAGAGAGGATAAAATGGGGCAGAGTAAATTTTTGGTTATTCCTGCTTATGGTTTCAAAGAAGAAAAGGAAGGAGGCTCTTCAGATTCCCAGTGAGACTGGTATCATAGGTTAAGACTGAGGGTAGTGGACATGAGATGAGATGCACTCAAAAAGAAAAGTAAATGTTCGACAAAGCAGGAAAGAATGTCCAATGGAAAAAAGACAGTCTCTTCAACAAATGGGAAAATTGGACAGCCACATGCTGAAGGATGAAACTGGACCATTTCCTTACACCACACACAAAAATAGACTCAAAATGGATGAAAGACCTCAATGTGAGACAGGAGTCCATCAAAATTCTAAAGGAGATCACAGGCAGCAACCTCTTCGACCTCAGCCACAGCAACTTCTTCCTAGAAACATTGCCAAAGACAAGGGAAGCAAGGGCAAAAATGAGCTATTGGGACCTCATCAAGATAAAAAGCTTCTGCACAGCAAAGGAAACAGTCAACAAAACCAAAAGACAACTGACAGAAATGGGAGAAGATATTTGCAAATGACATATCAGATAAAGGGCTAGTATCCAAAATCTATAAAGAACTTATCAAACTCAACACCCAAAGAACAAAGAATCCAATCAAGAAATGGGCAGAAGACATGAACAGATGTTTTTCCAAAGAAGACATCCAAATGGCCAACAGACACATGAAAAAGTGCTCAGTATCGCTCGGCATCAGGGAAATCCAAATCAAAACCTCAATGAGATACCACCTCACACCAGTCAGAATGGCTACAATTAACAAGTCAGGAAACGACAGATGTTGGCGGGGATGTGGAGAAAGGGGAACCCTCCTACACTGTTGGTGGGACTGCAAGCTGGTGCAGCCACTCTGGAAAACAGTATGGAGGTTCCTCAAAAAGTTGAAAATAGAGCTACCATACGACCCAGCAACTGCACTACTGGGTATTTACCCCAAAGATACAAATGTAGTGATCCAAAGGGGTACATGCACTGCGATGTTTATAGCAGCAATGTCCACAATAGCCAAACCATGGAAAGAGCCAAGATGTCCATCGACAGATGAATGGCTAAAGAAGATGTGGTATATATATACAATGGAATATTATGCAGCCATAAAAAAATGAAATCTTGCCATTTGCAACGACATGGATGGAACTGGAGGGTATTATGCTGAGCGAAATAAGTCAATCAGAGAAAGACATGTATCATATGATCTCACTGATATGAGGAATTCTTAATCTCAGGAAACAAACGGAGGGTTGCTGGAGTGGTGGGGGGTGGGAGGGATAGGTGGCTGGGTGATAGTCATTGGGGAGGGTATGTGCTATGGTGAGCACTGTGAATTGTGTAAGACTGTTGAATCATAGACCTGTACCTCTGAAACAAATAATACATTATATGTTAAAAAAAAAAAAAGGAAGATAATAGGAAGGGAAAAATGAAGGGGAGGAAATCGGAGGGGGAGATGAACCATGAGAGACTATGGACTCTGAGAAACAAACTGAGGGTTTTAGAGGGGAGGGGGGTAGGGGGATGGGTTAGCCTGGTGATGGGTATTAAGGAGGGCACGAACTGAATGGAGCACTGGGTGTTATATGCAAACAGTCATGGAACACTACATCAAAAACAAATGATGTAATGTATGGTGATTAACATAACATAATAAAATTTAAAAAAGTAAATGTTGGGATAAATACAGGTGCTGGGTTAAAGGAGAGAGAGAGGGAGCTCTGTCAAGGAAAAACCCAAGTGTTGTAGTTATAGGGGCAGGAGTAGCAGGTATGGGGATGAAGATAAAGAAAACAAACTTGAAAAGGTTGAGTGTAAAAGGATTCCGAATAAATTATGACTCCTCCCCTGGCGTTACTTTGCTCCAGGCATGACTGTGTGGTCCCTTATTTCTCTGAACATCTTCAACAGCCTGCCTTCTCTCCTCTTTTGTGGCTAATCCCAGTGCCCTCGGGCCATTCTCTGACTGCCTTCTCAGTTCCAAAGTATTTGCTCTACTCTTCTAAATGTTTTTTTTTTTTTTTTTTACTACAGTACATCTCATTTTATTTTTGAATCAAGAAATGTGCTATAGTGAGTTTATTTTATTATTATTATCATTATCATTAGAAAATGACAGTATTCATGAAATATCAATGATGAACATGAAAAAAGTCAAATGTGGTCAGTTTCCTGGATGACCTCACCGTCAGAAAAACTTCCCTCCTTCTCCATTGCCAAAGGTCCCGGGGCACATTATGAAAAATGAAAAAGGCAGGCTGAAAGGCTAAGAATATCTATTTTTACTTGTGATATAGAATTATAAAGTGAGAATACTAACTAGGCAGGATCAATTCCTATGTTTTCTTTGGGACTAAATAATTCTAGAAGTTCTCTAATCCTCCCCAAATATTTTGGGATCTTGTGTCACAAATGCTGAAATCCTGACTACAGGTTTAGGAGAAGGATAACATGGCTGACAGCTTTTTACTGCTGTCAAGAAAAATACTAGAAAATATGCAAAATGACTGTCAAAAACAGCAGTGTTAACATGACACTGAAAACAAGTTTATATTTTTTTTATCCCTCAAAGGTCAGGAGATCAATGTTTTCTAGTAATTCATCTAGGAAATTAACGACCTTTGGCTTTTAAAATGTTCATCAGAGGTACTTAGTTCATGAATACTGTCATTTCCTTATTTTATTTTAAGAATATTACTCATAGATAATTATTTGCTGGAAAACATTTTTATACATAATGGCTTGTTTAGGATAGCATCTACTGATGCATGACAGAAGGATAAAAATTGTTGTAGCTGTGACAGTTTCAATCAGAAAGAAAAACCTTAAGGAGCTTCATAAAATTTACCAAAATTTATGCTTCTGATTCCATGCTATATATTTGTTGATTTGTTTCATGCCCTGAGGGATCAGTAGTGAATATTTAAGTAAAAGAGGACATGATTGCACATTAAATACAATATATCTTCTAGGAAGATCGAGAAATTTTTCAACATTAGCAGCATTCATGTTTGTGTGCCTGTGTGCGTGCTTGTGTGCATTTATGCGATAATAAATACCGCCTGCCATCTGCAGGAGATGTTAAAGATTGTTTCACTTTATTTCTTACATAGTCTCTCTGCTTTGTCCCCCAATAATCCTGTGAGGTAACAATAATATATACTTTTTTTTTTACAGGTGAATATTTTTTCTCATTAATTACTTCATGACTCCTTTTTGTTTAACATTTCACTCCCATTTTCTTTCTTTCTTTTCTTTCTTTCTTTCTTTCTTTCTTTCTTTCTTTCTTTCTTTCTTTCTTTCTTTCTTTCTTTCTTTCTTTCTTTCTTTCTTTTTAATTTTCTATCTTAATTGTTACCATAACCTTATGAGAAAGGTTCAGTCTTATTTCTCATTTTTGAAAAATGGAGACACGTTTATTGGGACAAAATTCACGGTCCACCCTGACACAGATCTACAGTCAGCGGGCTGAGAATAAAAAGCTTGCACTCAGGAAAGGGCTAGTTTTAAAGGTAGGACTGAACAACTCCTCTCCCCGCCGCCACAATACCCACCCCTGTGTGAAATAGCCACCTTTCCCCTTCCTGAAGAACAAGATGCTGCCAAATAGTCTTTATGTTGGGTGAAGTCTATACAGTACTCTTAACCAAACCCTTTGACTTGAGGTATTTTACTTGAGACAATAAGGCTTGAAAAGTAAATAATTATGAATCTTATCTCCATATAAATAATGAGAAAAAGAGGCTCAAACCAGGGTAAATGACCTAGCAACTAGCAATCAGCTATTTGAGATAGAACTGATACTCAAACTAAGTCTTATTAACTTTGCACTGTACTTGAATCATAGAAAATGTTCAATTAATATCTGAACTTTAATTCATAATTTGTATAGAAACATCATATAACTACCATAAGGAATTCTGGTTATCTTTTGAATCTGTGGACTATTATATTCCAGGAGAGGTTTTTTTCCTAGCTGAATATTACTAGAAAGAGATTACTTGACTTATTTGAACCATGTAGCCATTTCGCTGATACGAGAAGGCACACCATTATATAAGATTCAAGAGCTAGTAGACGTGCATGTTGGCCATTATTTAGAAAGAAGCAAAACATTTATATATAAAACTATTCCACATGAATTTGATGGGGTTTTTCCCCTTGTTTCTATTAGTATAAATCTGCCTATCTCTAATAATTATTGGTGGGCATAAAGTAAAAAGGAACTATTGCAAAGGAACAATGATTTAAGCATGCATTGAGTTCAATGTTTGTTTTATTTCACAGAAAGATGCCTGTGAAACTTGTATAACCAATTGGCAGGCTAAAAGAATAACCTTATGTAAATGCAGAATGTAATTACCATTTTCACAAATTTGGTACATGTTGGAAATGTCATTTCAATCAGGGCTAATCATAATATGACAGGAATAACTGTGATACCATAAGTGATAATGTTATGCTGCTCACTTTTTCTAAATTTGGTGGCAAAATATGCAAAGATAAAACTCTCAAAGAGCCAGTAAAACATGTTCAAGATTTTTGCCACTTTTAAAAATATTTTCAAGGAAATATTCGTCATTATAGAGCAGCGATTATTTTGATAACTCAGTTGTTTTTAGATTAATCCCTTCTTAGAATTTGTGTCATCATTTAAGGCAAATGAAAAAGAACAAGTATGAACTTTTAAGTGATAATAAAATACTTCGTTACATTTTTCAATTTATATAAATTTAAATACTGGTTTTATAAATCTTGCCTCTTTCATTTTTTCAGCAAGCGTCCTTCTTATTGATAATGAGTAAAGTACTTGACAACAAACTAAGGACTTCAGCATATAGCTCAGTGGTTCCTACTCATCACATTATGAGGTTGTTGTGAATGCCATTTGGATGTTGTCTCATTTTCTGGCTCCCGATGAAGAAACAGGTTAATGGAAACATTCTTCATTTCATTACTGATTTTAATAGGTCTCACAAATTTCATGAGATTTTTTATTTAACTCAATTAATATTAATTTTCTAATGTAGTTGTCTAGGGACTAGTCAACAAATGCTTTCTTAAAAGTACTCTTTCCAGGGCGCCTCGTTGGTTCAGTTGGTTTTGCATCTGCCTTCAACTCAGGTCATAATCTCAGGGTCCTGGGATCAAATCCCCTTTCATGCTCCCTACTCAGTGGGGAGTCTGCTTCTCCCTCCTCTGCCCCTCCCCCCGCTTGTGCACTCTCTCTCTCCCTCTCTCTCTCTCTCTCAAATAAATAAATAAAATCTTTTTTAAAAATTACCCTTCCACTGGGAAGTTTCAATAAAGAGAAAAAAAAATGTGTATACAGCCCCAGGACTTCGGACAACAGGGAATGTATGGCAGAGGGGGAGGCTGCAGAAGAAAGGAATTAGGCATGGTTGGTTGGTTGGTTTGTGTTTTGGTGTTGAGTACAGCGTCTTACTGACATAAATAAATGCATTTACTTTGAATACCTTAAACAGGGGTTCCAAAGCTGTGTTAAGGACCTTGACCCTGTATTCAGGGATCCATATGGAATTCAGAGTTTTCCCAAATGTCCTGAAATTGGTTCAGATTTTATGTGCATATATTATTTTTATGGGGAAAGAATAAACAACTTTTATCAGATTTTCCTGGGCATGTAAGACCGACAAATATATTCAGGATCACTGCTGTTAGTGTTAATTATATTCAGGTCCAAATGGAAAAAGGCACATTTCCAGAAAAAAAGGGCTATCGTAAGGACCTTAATCATAATGAATTTCATGTTGGTTTGTATAGGAAATCACATAAAAGAATCTTAACCAAAATATAATCCAAAATAGCATTATGAGAGAGAAGATGATATTTTTTGCTTAAATTTAAGATTAAACAATACACTGGAGCATGTTTAAGGCCTCATAGGCATGGAAAGAAGAAATCGGTATGATGTTTTATGTTCAGAAACTCATTATCATCATCAAAAATTTTAGAGAAATTCCTATTTTTGTAAAAATTGAGTTGTATATGTTTTTCATTACTAAAACTACATGATCTCTACAAATGTTACTGGCCTTATGCACAATGACTTTTCTCAAATATTAGTTTATTTTATTTTAATTTTTTATTTTTTTATTGTTATGTTAATCCCCATACATTACATCATTAGTTTTAGATATAGTGTTCCATGATTCATTGTTTGTGCATAACACCCAGTGCTCCATGCAGAACGTGCCCTCCTCAATACCCATCACCAGGCTAACCCATCCTCCCAACCCCCTCCCCTCTAGAACCCTCAGTTTGTTTTTCAGAGTCCATCGTCTCTCATGGTTCTTCTCCCCCTCCGATTTCCCCCCCTTCATTCTTCCCCTCCTGCTACATTCTTCTTCTTCTTTTTTTCTTTCTTAACATATATTGCATTATTTGTTTCAGAGGTACAGATCTGAGATTCAACAGTCTTGCACAATTCACAGCGCTTACCAGAGCACATACCCTCCCCAGTGTCTATCACCCAGTCATCAAATATTAGTTTAAAATAGCAAGGTTCTAAGGTTTTTTAATAACAATGTGAAAGACAAGAATTTCTAAGAGGTTTTGATTATACTCAGAAAGTAGAGAATTAAAGAGAGTGGTAAAGGCTAAGATGGTGGTAAAGGCTAAGATCCTTTGACCAATACATGCTGTCACTGACACAAAATACAGTGTATTTCTTTTTTTTTTATTATGTTCAGTTAGCCAACATACAGTACATCATTAGTTTTTGATGTAGTGTTCAACGACTCAGTTGTGCATAACACCCAGTGCTCATCACAACACATGCAAGAGAACACAGAATTTTGCCCACAGACAGGAAGAGAAAGTGTTCTAACAAGTGGTTCGGGAGGTGTGATAGAGGCCCTGTGAGATGGATTCCATGTTGTTTCCGGACAGGGCCAATAGTAGGAGCTTACCTCTTGCTAGAGTGCTGCTATCACTTTGAAGCAGTTTACAGTTACTAAAATGAAACCTGCACTTTAAATAAATGAGCCTCTTGAAGTGAAGTACATTGGCGGATATTTGTAAACACAGGTACAGAAGCAGCAGTAATTCGTTATAATGACTACTTTTTATATATTTGAAAAATATGAACATGCATATAAGTATATACAATGTGTGTGTCTGTGTCTGTGTCTGTGTGGGGTCATGCAGTGATATTTTCTTTTAGGACATATAATTTAGAATCATCAAAAAGATTTTTTTTTTAAAGATTTTATTTATTTGACAGAGAGAGACACAGCAAGAGAGGGAACACAAGCAGGGGGAGTGGGAGAGGGAGAAGCAGGCTTCCCGTGGAGCAGGGAGCCCAATGCGGGGCTCGATCCCAGGACCCTGGGATCATGACCTGAGCCGAAGGCAGACGCTTAACCATGAGCCACCCAGGCGCCCCTCAAAAAGATTTCTTAAAGGGAGGTTAGATTATATCACTTTTCTACTTTTAGAAAGAATAGTAAATACAGACAATAATTCTCTAAACTTGGGCTTCATTTAATAACCCGGAATCCCGTATGGGATCCCACTCTACATTTTACTAGGCAGCTGCTGTATGTGCACATTTCCTGGAAAGTCATGGGAAGGATATTTATGTGAATTATGGGACAGATACGTGCCTACAAATAGAAGGAACACATGTATGCGGAGGTATAAATCAAAATATAAACAATATAAGTCAATTTTAATTATGTACTGTTAAATAAGATTTTCTTATTAACGTTCCAACCTTTAAAATTATTTTCTGAATGATATTCACTGTTGTGAAACTTAAATCTTATAATAACATCCATACTTGAAAAAAATCTTTAATTTTCCAATAACATTATAAAATAAAATAAATTTAAATAATGAGTCTTTATAACAGAAAAAAAATAATAACAGAAGCTGAGTTCATGGAGTTACTTTCTCCGGGTGTGTTTATTAATTGTAATCTCACACAGTGGTGAGAGCTATTTATCAGTATTTTACTTGTTGGAGCTCAGCTGTCTTTATTACTCCCCTGAAAGACAATGCCAAAACTTGACTGTTTTTCTCAAGTCCCCTCTGAGCCTTTTCCTTCCTCTCCCCTTAGCCAGGTTCCTGCTCATAAGTTGTTAAACATTTGAGACTATGAATGGTATGACTATGAATGTTCATGCCTTCCCTATATCCTAATTACAAATGTATTCATGAACACAACCAACCTCATACTTTTCTTTTTCTGTCTCAAGGGATAAGGGTCTCATCTTCCACTTGAGAGATTATTTCATGTGCATCCTTGATTCCTGTCTCTTCCTTTTCTCTTTCAACTCTATTGTCATCTTCACCTTTTCTTCTGTATCATGGAACTGCCAGTTCTTTTCTCTTCTCCTTTTCTGAGCCCAACTTCTCAAGGGAGTAGTCTCAGTTCTCTGTCTCCATGGCCTAATCTTCTGTTTCTTCCAGATCCACTGCAATCCAGTCTCTACCTGTCACTGTGCAAAAACTATTTTTTTATGATGAATAATGACTTTTATATTAGTAAATCTCATGAATATGTGCTAGGCGGTCTTTACCAGGTCTTTCTTTTGCACTTAACACTGTTGATTACTTTTTTTTTTTTTAAGATTTTACTTATTTATTTGACAGAGAGAGAGACAGTGAGAGAGGGAACACAAGCAGGGGGAGTGGGAGAGGGAAAAGCAGGCTTCCTGCCAAGCAGGGAGCCCGATGCGGGGCTTCATCCCAGGACCCTGGGATCATGACCTGAGCCGAAGGCAGACGCTTAATGACTGAACCACTCAGGTGCCCCGATTACTCTTGTCTTAAAAAGTCTAAACACACTTGCCTCCTATAACACCGCCCTCTGTTCTCATTCTTCTGTGAACTCTTTACCAGTATTTCTCTGTGAGCTTGTCTTCCTCCAGTCCCCTTGTAGATGTATATGCTGCCATGTTTCCATCCCCGGTCCTTTCGTCCTCTCACTCTACGTACCCTCTTAGTGCCCCAGGTCTTCTCCCAGCCTTTGCTTCTCCATCTGATGTTTCTCTTTAGTGGTTCCACAGGCACACCAAACTCACCATGTCCAAACTCATACTAAGTCTCACTCCTCACCTTCTAGCACGGCATTCTAAGGATCACTTCAATTAGAAACAAGAGAGTCGTTCTAGTCCCCTACATCCTCAGTCACCAAGCCTTGCACATTTTGCCAAATGTTTCCTCTTTTTCCATCTCCTCTCTTTCATTCTTATTACCACACCCTGGGTCAAATATTTTTTCTTGTGTTTTCTAGTCTTACTGCAACAGCACACACAGTTTCATATAACTGAACGCAATGCACATACTGTCATTTACAAAAGAATGGAATTTTCAGATTTTGAAGAGTGTCATACATTTTAAAGTATAAGATTAGTTTATTTCCTCATAAATTCTTATATAATAACATGAACAATTCTACATCACTACTTTACACACAGGTGGTTCATATAATATGCAGTTTCATATTATTGTTATTATTCAGTGATATTTTAAATTTGTGAAATTTGCTAGTAAGAACCAAGCTATTCTGTATTTTTTTTAATTTATGGAAAGATTTAATTAATTTTTTTCAAAGTGGCTCCTATTGATTTTTAACATTTTTATATGTAGCTTCGTGTGGAGTATCTGTTGATTATTTCTTGGTTCGCCTCTCTCTTTTATATTTAGCATCAGCAATTCCTCCATTCTGACAGATATTTAGATTAATTTATTGATATTATGGTCACTATGCATATCCCTGAAATATTTTCATATGGACAGTTAAGAACAATAAAGTATGATATATGTCTCAGTCACCCAGCTGATCCTTTCTAGGAGAAGAGTGTGCATTTATTAACCAGGTTTGGACCCAAAGCAGTTAGCATAGGATCTGTCACTTAGTAAGCAATAGATAAACATCTTTTAACTTAATGAAGCTATCGCAAGTCACCCAGGAATATACTTCCAGAGGGTAGATGAAGTTTTTCACATTTTCATTCATTTACATTCCACATTCTTCCTTGTGCAAGTATTTAAAATTAATTGGCAAGAATTGCTACTGTCCTTTTCTGATACTTGTTTCAATTCTAAACTTTATTTTATTTTGCCATCTGTATTCTTTCTACTTAGTTGAAAATTTTAAAAATCAGATACCATATATAATCAGACACCATTTCAACGGGTTGATATATTTCGTAAGGAACCATTCCTATTATTATGTTCCTGGTCATTTAAGTGCCTAGTTATCTACACATTTTCATATAAAAATATTGGTATCTCTTTGAAAACCTTATATATGTAGCTATACAGAAACACCAAAGCTGTTCTTTCTCTTTTATTTTGTGGGGGTTAAGATAAGAGAAAGTTACACCTGGTTTCATTCAAGGCATGTTGTCAATTCATTGACGTTTGTCTTTGAACAAAGTGTTCTGCATCTTCTTTTCTTATTGATGTTTAATTGATTTGTACGTAAAGGCATATTTATGACCTTAGATCTAGTTAAGGATAGTATCTCTCTAGCTCATTGGTATGCCTTGCCAGAGACTCTGTCAATTTTTGTCCAAACAGGAAGTTTATTGTTGAGTTTGAACTTACACCAGATAGAGACAAAGTACTTTGCAGCCACTCCACTCTCAGTGTAGACAGTTATATAATGTATGTACGTATGTATGTATGTATAATGTATGTAATGTGATGGTGCTTTTTGCTACTTACATCTATGTTGATTTACTAACACTTGATCAGTAGTATTGAGAATACATTGTTCTGAAGGGTCAGACCTCACTATCTCATTAAATGAAAAGCCTGAAAAAGAGATAATTATTTAATTTATGTTTTAACTATGTACACTGACTTATTTGAAGAAACATAGCCACCGTTTGTTACACCTTGGTACTAGTACCCTTGCAAAGAGTTTTTCTTATCCTCACAATGACCTTGCAAATAAGTGGACTATTATTATTTCCATTGCCCAGTTGAAAATTCAAGGCTTATAGAATTTATGTGCCTTCCCATTGCCATATTGGGGCTGGAATCTGTACCAGCTTCACAGAGCTTGAGAATTTATGTTCTTTCCTGTATAGCAATGGTTTTCAGTATTTTTCTGCTGCCATATTTCCACATGGGCAACACACTCCCATTATTTTATACAATATTTCTCCATAAAAAGAGGAAGGTAATGTATATAATCTAAATTTGATGTCTTTTACACTTCCCTCCCAAACCCTAGTGGTCTCCGTAGCCACAATCCTCATAAGAATTACTATATTATATAGCAGTGGTTGAATGCTAGCTCCAAAATAGAATCTCTGAAACTCAGATTTATTTCTCCTGGGTACTAAGATTTTGGTATTTTTACGAGCCACCTCAGCCTGATTGAGAATGACTGTTGTACGTGCCGTCTTCTCACGGTCTCTCTCCCATTGTACTCTATGAAATGAAGAAGGCAAATAAGTAAATGAGAGTTGATTTATATTGTTTACTGTCAGTGACAGAGATCAATTCACCTCCCAATTCTTAAATGAATATCATCATGACTCTGGCACTTGATCTTTGAAATGTATGTACTTACTATATCCTTTAACTTCTAGTTTTTGCCCTTGTCTGATTCTTTTCAGCTAGTTTAATTTACTAACTCTTTGACCTTCAGCAGTTTTCTTTGAGAGGCTATTTTCTTTTTGTTTTCTAATTTATAAATTAAACTTTTAGCCGGGCAACACTATTTATTACTTATTTTCTGAATGAAGGACTCTTTACTAAAATGTGGGAAGGGGGATAGAAGAGTGACAACTAGTGCATACGGGATTTCTTTTAGAGAGATGCAATGTTTTAAAATTACTTTGCGGTGATGGTTGCACAATCCTATGCATATACTAAGAACCACTGAATTATGCACTTGAAATGAATGACATGTTATATGAATTATATCTCAATATTGTTTTAAAAATGTTTATATAATCAAGATTTTGAACAAGCACCATTTGGGACATATTCAAATGCCATCCTTTAAGATTTACTTAGTGGATGTGATCTTTTCTTTGCTCATGTTTAATTTGTAGGGATCCCTAGGGCCACTCTAACTCAGAGGTATTAATTCATTAACTAGAATGGCTAGTCCAATGTAGCCTCCAAAACTCTGAACTTGAGTTGACATTATATTGTGTCCCCTCCCCCATCTTAAGCTTCTCCAGATAGGAAGATTACAGCAAAAAATGCAGGCATGACAGCCATCTTTACTTTTCTCCCTTGGCCTTCTCTCCTGCCCACAGCTTTCCAGCACATTCTGACTGTTTCAGGTTCAGAGTAGGTGAGGGGAAGAAAAAGATGTTGTTATAAAGAGCTTGCTGGGCCTAATGGCTATTTAAACATGTGTTCCCTCTTTCCTCTCCTCTCTCTCTTTCCCTCTCCTCCTCCCTCTCTCCTTCCTTCCCACCCCACCATTTCCTGCAGTTTCCTTGACCCAGGTGGGTCCTTCCCTGTCCTTTGTAAAGAAGACTGGTGACTCTGTCCTTCTCTCCTAAAATTCTATGCTTCACCTCCAGGTTCTTGCTGCTGAGGTTCCTCCACTCCTTTAGATGGCCACTGGACAGAACTTAAGTTACTTCTCCATGCTGGCTGTTTGATGTGTGTTCCAACCTTAGGAAGACCATATAATTTATTGTCCAAACTGAGATACTTTTGTGAATAAAAAGGAACACTATTAATAACTGCAGTGGAACAGTGGACTTAAGATGAGACTGTTCTGGACTGGTAAGTCTTACAAAAACCAGTACATAGAAAAACACATATCATTTGCCCCCAAAGTTTTGGGACACAGTCTCATCTATCCTCCTGTGGCAGCTGCTTTGCCCCTCTCAGGCATGAGGTAAACTCTATTACTTTATTTCTCCCCACTTCAAAGAATACCTTCCGTAGATTTTTGAATAGGTCCCATAAAGATGGAGATGATGGGTCATAACCCCCAATTCTTCCCCAAGGAGGCAGACAGTAGCTCTTTCCAAAGAAGTATCTGCACAAAAATCCTACCTCTGTGCTTTTATAAAACATTTCTAATCTGAACGTCAGCAGAATTCAAGAGTGAGGAGCAGATGCTTACCCATTTCCTCTGAAAATCTCTATTTAGTGATTTGTAACTCACACTAGTATTTCACATCTGTTGTAACTTGGTGCCTAGTTCCAACTTCAATTTTAATATCTTGTTTCATATATATTCTTTTTTTGGTCCACACAAATGTTCAAGTTATTTTTGAAATGTAATGTCGAAAGAGGTTATTTGGTGGTTAAGTGTGGCACAGGCTTTGACATCAGAAAACCAAGATTATTAGATTTATGACTTTAGGAAAGTGACTTAACTTCCTGAAGGCTTAACTTCATCCTCTGTAAAATGAGGATAATAATAGTTCCTACTTCATGGGGCTATTATCATAATCACGAGGGATCATTTACGTAAAGAAATGAACACAATACTTGACTTGTGGTTTGGTGTGCAATATGTTAACTGTTATTATTACTGTGATTGTTATTAAGATCTGTAGTAAACAATTCGTAGAATAAAAAAAGAAAAAAATTAAACCAAATGGCATGAAATGCCACAAGTTATTTTTCAGGATACCATTCTAAGGTCTTTACAAGCAGGACATGCAGTTGAGAATTCCTCAACCACAAAATCACAAAAATATCTGCATAGATTTAAAGGATAAACCTGGCTTATAACAGTACTCAATTAATACTGGATGAATGAAATTATATAACTCTTTACTTTAGCTATTAGGTAACTTCACAAAGTATATTGAACCATAATATTACTCTATTACCACAAACTTTCTGTCTTAAAACACAGAAATTTATTCTTTCATAGATCTGGAGGTCCCAAGTCTGAAATCTGGCAGGATCACAGCTTATCAGAAGAAATAAGCCAAACAGAATGCTTGATTTTATGTGTTATTCTAAACCGATAGACTAAGCTTCAGGTCTTGTTGGCTCCCTTCACCTTTTACAGAGCAAAGGACAAGGACTTTGTGACAGCTATTTTTCCCTTTTATTTTTCCCCCCTCTATGAAAGTATATTTAAATTATAGATGTTGAGCTTATTAAAAAAGTGTCATTGGTAATTTAGCTTTTAAAAAATGCCAGGTAATCAATAGGATATATAATTTTTAAAATATTCTTGATTCTGTTGTGTTTAAAGATACACATATGTGAATAATCCAGTTAAAAATGGGCAGAAAACATAAACAGATATTTCTCCAAAGTAGACATCCAGATGGCCAATAGACACATGAAAAAATGCTCATCATCACTTATCATCAGGGAAATGCAAATCAAAACAACAATGAGATATCACCTCACAACTGTCAGAATGGCTAAAATCAACAACACAAGAAACAGCAGGTGTTGGCGAGGATGTGGAGAAAAAAGAACATCGTGCACTGTTGGTCGGAATGCAAACTGGTGCAGCCACTGTGGAGAGCAGTACGGAGGTTCCTCAAAAAGTTAAAAATAGAACTGCCTTATGATCCAGCAATCACACTACTGGATGTTTACCCAAAGGATACAAAAATACAGAATCAAAGGGGTACATGCACCCTGGTATTTATAGCAGCATTATTTACAATAGACAAGAGATTGAAGCAACCCAAGTATCTACTGATTGATGAATGGATAAAGAAGAAGTGGTATATATATGCAATGGAATATTATTCAGCCATAAAAAAGGATAAAATCTTGCTATTTGCAATGACATGGCTGGAGCTAGAGAGTGTAATGCTAAGTGAAATAATTCAATCAGAGAAAAACAGATACCATATGATTTCACTCATATGTGGAATTTAAAAAGCAAACATGCAAAGGGAAAAAATGAGAGAGAGACAGAGAAATTAAACAGACTCTTACTTACGGGGAAGGAACTGATGGTTACCAGAAGTGGGGGGCATGAGTGAAACAGGTGATGGGGATTAAGGAGTACACTTGTCATGATGAGCACAGGATGATGTATGGAAGTGTTGAATTAATATATTGTACACCTGAAACGAATATAATGCTGTATGTTAACTAACTGGAATTAAAATAAAAACTTAAATAAAAATAAGATACACATGTGTATGTAAATAGTTCCAAAAGCATAGGATAGCTACAGACTTTTTGCCTGTTTATGCAGATGTATCTGAATTACATATTTTACTTTTTTTTTATAAACCTGACCTCTAGAGCCAATTACCTGTATTAAAAATTAATATAAGCAAATCATTCTGCTTTCTGGCTTTATCTGTGAATAACTTTGTTTTGTTTTGAAAGATATGCACAAGAATATCAGTAGTTCAAATTATAATTAGCTAAGTACAAGTATATGCTTTTATTATAAAATGGCTTTGGAAAATTTATTCTATTACTTTAAAACATAGGTGAGAAGACTTGTCTAGGTTTAGAAAATATATGTGTGTAAATAATGATATACATTTTAAATATTTCTATCAGAATATAGACCAGTATAGTTTTTTGAAGTTTAAAATTCGGTTAAGCCTTATCAATCTTAAATTTTAAGCTATGGATTATTTTACCTAAAGCATTGTCAAAGAAATAAAAGAACATGTATTTATAAAATGACTTATTTACAAAGGAAGAACGATTATTATTCTCAACTTTAAATGAAAATCAATAGCAGTAAGGGAATATAGTACTGGCTAAAAGAGATGCCTTGCAGTTCATGACCCTTGAATTTATGCTCATTACGTGTGACTTTGGTAAAGTAACTTAACCTCAATTATCCTCAGTGTCCTCATCTGAAACATGCAAGTTATGATAATGATATATGTATTACAGGATTTTTTCAGAATTAAATAAGATACTACACACAAAGGCCTTAATTAAATGGTGTCTGACAAAATAATTTACAGATATTAATTTTTATAATTATTCTACCTCATACTAAAATTAGTTTTTTAAACATTTACTGATATACCACTTCCTCTGGATTGTGGTTCTTAAGGACAGAGAGACTGTATCCTAATACCTTAATAATTTTATTTAGGCTTCAGTGGTTCACACGATTTCTGTCCTTAAGGTTTGAATAAATGCCTCACTGAGTGAATGAATAAATTGTTGGCTGAGTTAATTATAAAGTGCATGAGAGGCATATGAATGTAACTTTTTTAGGAGATGTTTACTTCTAGTATTTTATGGGAGATATGTATCTGAGCCAAATGCATTTAAACACAGAATGCTATATTTAATAATTAGTCTAAAAGTGTTAAATTATGGGTTTTGATTCTTTACATTTACAGGAAGTTTCTGTTTTGATTCTTTACATTTACAACCTTGGCAAGCTTGTTAAATATTTGCTTTTAATTTTAGACAATAATTTGCTTACAAGAAAAGCTTGTATTATTTAAATTATCGCTTTTTCACAAACATTTTCTGTGTGATAACTCTCTAAGGAACTAATGTCAGAAATATAACTCAAAATAGTACAAAAGAAATATACTGACTTAGTAATGGAGCACTCTAGGGGTCAGACTGTCACTGTCACTACAGATACAGGTGAAGCAGGACATCAGTTAATGTTATCAGTATTTGGTCTCTCTTCCTCTCCTTCCTGCTCCTCTCCGTGTCCTATCCCTGTCCCGTTCTCCATTTCTCCATCTCTTAACTGTTCTCTCTCCTCTGTGTCTCTGTTGGCTACATTTTCAGTCAGGCTATATCCTTCTAGTGACTAAAATGGCCCCTGACAACCTCAGGCTTATTATGATCCCTGGTTCCCACTGCCCCATTTCAGAAAATGGTAGGTTTTGTTTGGTCTGGCTTTGATTGCATACTTTGACTATATGCCCATGCTTGAACCAACCCTAGTGACCAAGGAGATGTAGTACTCTGATTGGTCAGTTTGGGGTCATATGCCTGCCCCAAAGCCAGGGATAGGATCAAGGACCTGAGCCACATGGACTGAAAATCGTGGTCTATTCCCCCAAGCATATACTGGGCAAACGCAAACATAGACACACACACACACACACACACACACACACACACACACACATTTAAATAGCTCCTCTCACTGTGGCAATGGCCGTCTGAGAAAAATGGGCAAGTCTTTTATAAGAGAGGCAGCCCGGTGTACTGGAAAGATATAGGAAGCAGATCATTTTGACTCCTTTCCCTTCTGACTATGTGCTGTTAGCCAAGTTAAATAATTTTTCTGAGTTTCCATTCCCTGACTGTTAACTGGGGATAATGTACAAGATTGTGATGAAGACTAAATGATATGATGTCAAGAACCTAATCTAGTATTTAGCACATATTAGACATTCATATATATGTGTGTGTATATATATATACACCTGTGTGTGTGTGTGTGTGTGTGTGTGTATATATATTAGATGTATCATAACTTGCTCTTTTTAAATTTTGAGTATAGTTGATACAAAATGATACATTAGTTTCAGGTGTACAACAGTGATTCAGACTGTGTCACCACACAACAGTACTAAGTTATAACTTACCCTTTGACAAAAGTACTTTAGGATTCAGAAAAGGGAATTCAAGAGTGCAAATGGGGTGCAAAATTTGGAGAAATATCATACATACCCTATTTATAAAAATTAACTTTTTTATTTTACAGCTGTTTTGGAAATGCAGAATTATTATAAAAGTTCAGAGAGTTTCTGTGTACCTCACATCCAGTCTCCCCTATTTTTAACTATTTACATTGCTGTGGTAAATTTGTCACAGTAAGCCAACACTGATATATTACTACTACTACTAACTACTACTACTACTACTACTACTACTACTACTAAAGTCAATACTTGATTTAGATTTCCTCAGTTTTTCCCTAGTGTCCTTTTACTGTTCAAAGATCCCATTCAGGATACCACATTACATTTAATCATCATGTCTCAGGCTCTTCTTGGTTGTGATAGTTTATTATATTTTCCTTGTTGTTGATAATGACTTTGATATTTTTGAATAGTACTGATCAGGTATTTTGTAAAATGTCCTCAACTGGATTTCTTAATGTTTTTCTCATCAGATATTTCTGGGCCCACTATAGGGTCAGAAACTTGTCCATTACTTTCAACACTCTAGCTTTGCCCACTGTCTATCACATAGTAGGTGCTAAATAGATAGTTGACAACTGAAAATATATCTGTAGTGGTATTGGTTGCCTATCCACTGTTTTTCTTTCCCTTCTTCCTTGCCAACAAGAGCCTACTTTATCTCTTTTTATTTATTTATTTATTTATTCATGGTGAACTTCTGAAATTCATATAACATAAAATTAACTGTTTTAAAGTGAACAATTCAGTGTCATTTAGCACATTCACAATGTTTGCAACCACCACCTCTATCTAGTTCCAAAACATTTTCAAACACTTCCAAAAGAAAATGTCCCAATTCCCTTCTCCCCAGCTCCTGACAACTACCAATCCAGACTCTGTCTCTCTAGATCTACTACTTTTTTGATATTTAATATAAATGGATTCATACAATATGTGACTTTCTGTGTCTGGCTTCTTTCCCTTACCATAATGTTTTTGAGGTTCATCCACATTTTAGCATTTATCAGTACTGCCTTCCTTTTTATGGCACAGACCTACTTCTTTTATTCAGGATAGAAATGCGCCCAGCTTAAAAGAAAACTACATTTTCATCCCTTCCTTGTTCTTAGTTGTGGTTATGTGGCATTGGTCTGGCCAGTGAAGTCTAGGAATTCCTGGATAGGGTTTCCAGGCAACTTCCCTACAGGGATCCGGTTCAGCTGGCAAGCACCCTTTTGGCGATTTGCCTTTTCCCTTCTCCTTCCTGAAACAGAGCCACTACAGTGAGAGGTCTAGATCTGAGGAACATAACACAAAGATAATAGAAGAGAAAGCAGGAAGGAGCTGGTGTCTCTGAAGACACAATGCAGCTGCCATACTAGATCTATAATCTGTACTCAGGGCTTCTTTACATGAAAAAGAAAGGAGCATCTAATATACTTAAAAATAATGGTATTACAATACATATCTTACTGTGCATTAGAGATCCAGTTAAAGTTAGAGAAATTTCCCGACCAATGAGTTTATTGTAATTCTGAACTTAACCTAGGTAAGAATTTTAAAATGTCTACTTAAATCATTGTTTTCACCACTGTCATCTTTCGCTTAGGACTGTTTCTCTTCACCTAGTCTGGCATACAGAAAAAGGCTAGAAAGGTATCTCTGGAAATGGAAGTGAGTTAGGTATTAGCACACTCATAGAGACTTCATATGTGGTCCCCCGCTTTCAGGAAATAGACTCCAGATGTCCATGGCGCCACTACAGCCCTGACTAAAAGGTGAGGAGGCTCTTTGTATGTGCTGACATCCACTAGGAGAGAAGGAAGTGCTATTATTTATGGAGTTATAATCTGTTGATCTTTTGTTAAAAATATATGATGAATGGGTGCAGATATAGAAAGCTACGTAACACACTTATTTAATGTATAAAAAGCATAGAATGTATGGGAGACAAAATAGGATGTGTGCTTGAGTATAATCAAGCGAACAGTTGAATGTTAGAACTGTGAAGAGAATAATGATGACTACAGTTGAAGGCAAAGATGAAACAATGGAATCTGAAAGACAATGAAAATATAGTGGTGGTTTTGAGAAGAAAAGTTGAATTGAGGCAAAGGGGAAAATGTTGTTTTGATAGGAAAATTTTCAATTACATGAATAAGAACTGGAACATGGAGCATGCTAATAATATTCAAATGAAAATTGTGAGAATAGTGAGAACAATGTTAGGGGTGAAAATAAGTTCAAAAAATTGTAAAAGGAAATGAAAAATGTGTACTGATGCACCATAATTGCTGTGATTTTTATTTTTTGACGGTTGTTTTAGGATAAACTTTCTGACACCGGGAAGTGATAGGAGCTTAAATCTGAGGACCAAAATAAGTCATTCTTTCAGATGCATTTATTGGGAACCTACTGTGTTTCTGGACTCTTCTAGGCATCAGAGATTAAATTGTGAATTAAAAAATACGGCTTTTGCCTCCATTTGTCTTAGGTTCTAGTGGGGGAAACAGTAAGCAAATAAACAAGTGTGTATCTGAACAGAAAATAATAGTGTCACATTTTCCCCAATTTTAATTCCATGCAGTAGTAAGACCACAAAATAAAATGAAGATAGGTGTGATTAGAATAGAAAGGCCAAGAGTGTACTTTTTTCTTTAAGATTTTATTTATTTGAGAGAGTGAGCAAGCAAGAGAGAGAAGGAGCAGGGGCAGAGGGAGAGGGAGAAGCAGACTCCCCACTGAGCAGGAAGCCCGATGTGGGGCTCTATGCAGGGAGGGATGCAGGCTCAATGCGGGGCTCAATCCCGGGACTCTGGGATCAGGACCTGAGCTGAAGGCAGATGCTTAACCGACTGAGCCACCCAGGCTCCCCAAGAGTGTAAGTTTTTTGAGGATGAATCATTTAACAAATACCCTTGCATCTGGCCATTAGTGATGCATTTGGGCAGCTTTGCCTTAGTCACAACAAAGGACAGACATTAGCAGAGGAAGATATAAAAAAAAAAAAAGGCAGATATACATCACAACATGAAGAGTAATTTAGTCTATTTTCTAATTATATATCAGTTTTTAAAATGTAAACATGACTTAGAATGTAGACTAGTATCACCTGAATTGTCTAACTATGCTAACATGCAGCTTAAAATAATGATGGTAATAATACATTTCTCTTTAAGTTCAAGTAAACACTATTAAAAAAGCACAAAGCAAGTGGGCTACACATTGTCAAAGAAGCAGGATAATGGGGCACAGTAACTGGGTCACGGGTCCCAGTGTTAACAGAGAATGAAGCCTTTTTTCTTTCTTGTGGAATAGATTTTCAAACAGATTAACACTGGAAAAAGTCCCTTAGACAGCTCAGCATCATTACTTCTGGAGGTCTTTCTTATCAGTGCCTGATGGAGATGACAATTCCTAAACTGTCTGCCAACAAGTGTTAACTACTTAGGTAATCAAAACAATATACTTGTTGATTCTCCCACTCACATTTATCATTTAAAATGGAAATAGCTTTGGGGTGCCTTGGTGGTGCAGTCGGTTGAGCATCTGACTCTTGGTTTCAGCTCAGGTCGTGATCTCAGGGTGCTGAGATCAAGCCCCGCGTTGGGCTCCATGCTCAGCATGGAGTCTGCTTAAGATTATCTCTCCCTCTGCCCATGGTGCTCATGTGCTCGCTCATGTGTGCTCTCTCTCTCAAATCAATCAATCAGTCAATCAGTTTTTTAAAAAATGAAAATAGCTTTAACTTTTTCTGGATGATGAAAGAAAAAACAAACTCATTGGAAAAATACAGAAAATGCCCATATTATTAATAATGGTTTTCTCCCGTGGTAGGATTTCAGGTAATTTTTGCTTTCTTCTGTTTATTTTCCATTATTTTTTTTCCAGTCAGTCAGGGAGAAGCTGAGCTACCATAGAGGAGACAAAATGGCTCATGAGTAAATAGGGCTGGGGCACAGAAATGGTACAGATGTTCTAGCCCCTTTTCTTGGGGTTAAGATTAATAGTTTCTTTTGCTCCCAAAGAACCCCTCTAAAACTGGGGCTACCTGCTACACTTATGTTTACTATTATTCCATAAAACCAAGCCCATAGTAGAAACTCAAGAAATAAAATACCTCATTGATTTTAGTAAATGTCTAATTTTCTGAAAGTATGAAAGAGCTTTATCTGATAGAGATATGGCAAAAAGCATACTATGCTAAATTTCAAGTGCAGAAAACACTCCCTCACATACTAGCCAGCCTTATAATATTCTGTGAGAAAAGATTGATTTGTATTGTTTTACATCAGAACATCCATATATGTATGTGCATCTCTGTGTGTATAGTATTCATTTAAGAGCCAAACTTTCCCAACAAACATCAGTGAAAAACTTTTTTTAATTAAGCTTTCATTCTTGCCCCACATTAGACACACACAGACAGACACACACACACACACACATAGGCGTAGCTACGTGTGTAGGTAGGAAAACAAGGGAGAAAATTCTGTATTAAGGATACTTCAAAAGTGGGTTAATGTAAATGAGCAGAATGCCAAGTACATGAAAATTGACATTTATTAGCACACTTTGCATGGAGATATTTTCAAAGCTTTGCCATGCATATGAAAATATTCCAATTTTATGCCCATGTTTTCATTATTCAGTAACATGCATTGCTTTCTGTTGTTCCCAAAAGCAAGTTGTAAATCTGCTCAGAAAGTTTCACTGATCTGGGATTTCAATCTTTTGCGGTTGACATGATCATTTCATTTCAACCAGAAAAGTAATTCAATGGAAATGAGTAAGAATGAATAGAAATAGAAGATCATATATCTTTGAAATTAAAAAAATAATAAAATTAATTATTCATTTTAGGGGCTTTTTTACCATACTCAAGTCCATATTTTCATCTATGGAATTAAATTGTATCATCATAAACATGAAATATATTTATGTTCACAGAAAGGGAAATTTAAAAAGCCTCATTCATCTATTTACTCATCTAGCTGCTTAGTTTACATAAACATTTGCCTTGATTCACTTTCCTTTTTTTTACAGCATTTATAATCTTCACGTATTTTAAATTAGACAAATAAAACTATTCTTGTAAAAAAATTTTTTTTTTAATAAAATGCACATAGAACACTGTAGTTTTTTTTTGGCCACTACTCATTTCTACCCTCTAACTTCTCCAAAGGTAACCATATTTTAAGACTAGAGTACAAGCAATCAGATACTTTTTACTGAAATTGTATGAATTGTTTTGCAGATTATCTTCATGTATCTTGGAGGTTTCCCCATGTCAGGCTCAGCTCATTCTTTTTAACTGATGAAGAATGTTTCACAGTTACACGACACAAAAAATGTATTAAGCTGTTTCCCTATAGGTAGTTGTTTAGGATTCTCCAAATGGTACACCATTACAAATAATGCTTCCGTTCTAATCCAGGATTATGCCTCATTGTACACGTAAGCAAGTATTTCTTTGGGATAGATACTAAGAAGCGGAACTGATAGGGTACAGGCATCATTAATTTTAATAGATACTGTGAAATTGCCCTCCAAATGTCAGTACCAATTTACTTTCCCACCAGCAGGGTATAAGAATTCATAGGCCCCCTATCTTTTAGAAGCAATGAAAAGAGAAAATGCTATCGATGTGTTATTTTAATATGTGTTTCTCTCATTTGTAGTGAATTTAGGTTTTCATAGATGTACTGGCTTTTTTTTTCTTTCTCCTTTTTGAGATGCCTAGTTTACCACCTTTGACCATTTTTACATTGTTTTATTTTCTCATTGATTTGTAGATAATATTTTGTAAATTGTTCTTTTTAATCCTTTTAAAGATTTTATACATTGCAGATATTTTCTTAGAATGTGTTGTTTTTACTTTGCTTAGGTTTTTAAAACTTTTTTAAATTTTATAAGTTTAATGTATCAATCTGGTCTTTCATGTTTCCCCCGCCCTTGGGGTGTGTTATTTAAGAAAGCCTTCCAGCCTTCCTGATCCCAGTGTCAGAATCTGAAGTCAGGTACATATTTATAGCTTTTTTAAAGAAGCATTTTGATGTATCATCAATCTAGGATTTATTTTGTGAATGGTGTATGATAGAAAATGGTGTATATATGAACATGTATGTATGTGTATACATGCATAATACATGACAGTTTCTTTGAATTATTAAGTCACATTACAAATCAAACAATAGAATATTATTAACTCAATTGGGCATTTAGCAAGAGTTTTATATTTCTTTTCCCTGTGCTTTTTAATATTTCCTCTAAAATAGGAATGCGACTTTCTGGCTATTTGGGTTATCACCAAAATATATTCCTTCTTGTTTATTGAGGCCAGCTCTGTTCTTTGATTTGAACTTTAAAAGAAGAAGGAATGGACCTAGAGAGTATTATGCTAAGTAAAATAAGGCAGAAAGACAAATACCATATGGTTTCTCTCACATGTGGAATCTGCAAAAACAAAAGAATAAACAAACAAACAAAAAGCAGAATCAGACCTATAAAGACAGAACAAACTGAAAGTCGCCACAGGGGAAGGGTGTGGGGGATGGGCAAATAGGTGAAGGGGAGTGAGAGTACAGGTTTCCAACTATGGATTATGGAATATGTCATGGGAATAAAGGGTACAACATAGGGAATAGTCAATGATATTGCAATAGCACTGTATGGTGACAGACGGTAGCTACACTTGGGGTGAGCAGAGTGTAACATAGCAATGTAGCATCTGCTATGTTGTGCACCTGAAACTAATGTAACATTGTGTGTCAATTATACGCAAATAAAATAAATAGATAAACCCCCAAAGAGTGAGAATAGACCCATTTCTTCTCTTTTTTTGTGCTTGTCAAGATCTTTACATAGGTGTAGTCAGTATTAAAGGAATGCCTACCTCTTTTCTTTATAAGGTCCCTTGTGATTAGATTGGGCCCACATGAATAATCCCAGCTAATCTTACCATTTCTTGAGCCTTAATTTAATCCCATTAGTAATGTCTCTTTTGCCCAGTAAGATAATTTATTCACAAATTCTGGAGATTAGGATATGGACATCTTTGGGGAGTTGGTATTCTGCCCTCTTGCTTGTCACCGTTCCAATTCACTTGTCCTCATTGTAGAGGTTTGTGTGGGTGAGGGGAGTGGTAGGAGCTGGGAGTCTGCTTCATTGCCTTCAGTTGAGATTAAGTTTGTGCTTAAAAGGGAGAAGTTTCACTTAAAAATGTATGTGGCTAAGCAGGCATCATAAAAGATACTTTTAACATTATCCCTGAATTGAAGGATTTTATATATCAAACTGCATGATAAATTAAATGAGTTATATTTTGTAAAGCAGTTATAACAGTGCCTGAGCATAGTAAGATATGTGTATCTATATATTTTACTTGTTAAATAAAGCCAAAAATATAATGCCCACAAGAAAGGGAGTTTTACGCTCAGAATTGATTTGTACATATGATATATCTTCTTAAGTGAGAGAGCTGATGGATTTTGTGAACTACTTTTCCTGGGGTTTATTAAACCTTCACTGTTGACTTTCAGGAGGAAATGCACCTTGGCAGGTTTATCCAGTGGTGGTGATGATTGTGTATGGACTGTACACTTGTCATATTTTTATGAGAATACCAACTTAAAGAATGAAATGTGTATACTGAAAAGCGGCAGTACTAATTGGTCTCTTATTTATTTATTGAACACTTACACTGTGCCTGATGCTACAGAGCATCAGTGACTCTTGCTCTAGGCTTTTGATATAACAGGGTGAATTCTTCTGAGTATGCAAATACTTATAATACAAAGTGGACTACACTGTGGCCTAAAGAAAATATAAATAAACATCTCTGAAGGATTATAAATGACTGGAATCACACATGTAAAGATGTCTTGGAGGGCGCCTGGGTGGCTCAGTTGGTTAAGCGACTGCCTTCGGCTCAGGTCATGATCCTGGAGTCCCTGGATCGAGTCCCGCATCGGGCTCCCTGCTCGGCAGGGAGTCTGCTTCTCCCTCTGACCCTCCCCCCTCTCATGTGCTTGCTCTCTCTCATTCTCTCTCTCTCAAATAAATAAATTAAAAAAAAAAAAAAAAAAGATGTCTTGGAGTAGGTAATGTTTGAAATGAGTTTTGACTACAAAGGTGAAAACTTTGACTACAAAGGTGACTACAAAGACACTCCAGGCAAGGGCTTAATGTCACTTAAGATAGATAGAAAATCCAAGGATATAAAGTCAAAAGCTTTGGCAGAAATGGAGGGTGTTGCACCTATGATCACAGTAAGAGAGAGAATGGAAAAGTTCAGTGTAGCTTTCAGATCACATCCCATTGTGAGGGAGTTGTACTTAATTCTGTAGGAGGTAATGAATTTTGAAGAGGGAGATGTGTCATCCAGCCTATTTTTGAGAAAAATTGATTTGGCTGTCATATATTAGATAAATAGAATGGAGGTGAGATCAGAAGGAGGGGTAATAGTTAACAGCTCATTACCAAATGGCCTATGTGAGAAATAGTGAAGATTTGGACTAGGAGAGTGGGAAAGAACTGGAAAGGAGGAGGTGGGTATAAGAAACATTTTGTAAAGCAGAATCCACATGATTTAGCAACTGATTAAGGAGGAGAGGGAGGGGCCCATAATGACTGGTTTCCTGCTTGGATGACTAGGATAATGTAGTATCAGAATAGGAACAGGAAATTGGGTAGATGATATATTCTGGTCTTTAACTGAATGGATTTAAGATACTAGAAGAATTTTGTGGATGATTGTTTCAAGCCATTACTTGAAAATGAGACTGGAAGATCCAGGAAGAGTAAAAGAAAGAAAGAGGTTTGGGAGTTTTAGTCTAAAACAATCATAGGATGAGGGAGGGGACTTTTTCGCTCATTTAGTTTTTTGAACTCATGTGCTCTTTCCCATATCTGCCACATGGTTATCTAACCTATATTTGAACTTTAAGTCCATGACGTCCTGAGGCAGGCATTTTTGTTTGCATCATTCAGTTAGAAATTTCTTCTTTATTCTGAGTTCGCCAGAGTTCCTTCCTTTTGAGCCAAGTTCTGTATCTTGGGACCCTACCCTAGAGCAATTGCAGTTCTTCATTCTTACAAAAACTCTTCTGATATTTAAGAAAGTTATAATGTCCCTGTTTAGTCTACTCTTCCAGTAATGCTGGGAGTGTAAATGGGGCTCAGAGGCGATGTAATATCTTTATGCCTTCTTTGGCTCAGATCCTTGCTAGAGTTTCCCAGCTACTAATAAACCCACAGAAAACAGAAAACAAAATTTGAAGGGGCTCTACTCTCAATACATCTAACATGCATAATTGAATTTAAAGCCACCCTGACAGGAAATCATTAGGGTCTCCCTATGGACAGATGCCTGGGGACACATGTCTTCCTCTGTCACCTCTCCCACTTCTTATGCTCCTATATTCTTTTATAGGCTAAATATCTCTCGTTCTCACAGTGATTCATTTGACAGAGCTTCTAGTCACATCACTCTCCTTTGGTCTAACACATGGAGAAGAACAAGACTAGCCCCTCTCTTGGTCTAAATATTGTGATTTTTTTTTTTAAGCTAAAATTAGTTTGGATACATCCCCCAGATGGCTCCTAGTCCCATGCTGCCACTGTTGTGGCAGCTGTTAAATCTTTTGCAGTTGGCTGTGTAACCAAATGGAGGCTCTTCTCTTCATTGATGTTACATTTTGCCCTATTATAGTTGACCATTAAGTTGCGTGATCTTTTAGATCCCAAATTGGTCATATTTATCAGGTTGTCTTCTATATTTCCACTTAGGTCATTGTTCACAATGTAGAATGGTAAACCACTTATATTTAGGGTAGAGTCCTTTTGCCTAGCAGTATTCTTCCAGTTTAATAGTAAGTTGTCAAAGATCTGGGAAGGAATTTGGAAGGAACTTCATTGAAATGGCATGCATATAAAAAAGTGCTTTTAAAATGAGATGGCACTGATGTTTTAACCTGGATTTACTTACATATATATGTGTGTGTGTGTGTGTATACATATATATCACTAAAATATATACATGTATAAAATATATACATATCACATATCATAGGTATATATCACTAAAATACATATATAACACTAAAAGTATATATATAACATATAACACTATTTTTAGTGTTATTTTTGGGGGGCACCTGACTGGCTCAGTGCTCAGTGGGTGGAGACTGCAACTCTTGATCTGGGGATCATGAGATCGAGCTCCACGTTGGATATAGAGTTTACTGAAAAAAAAAAAAAACAAACACTGTTTTTGGTATTAAGAGCTTGGGCTCTTGAGCCAGCAGACCTGAGTTCAAATCCTGTTCAATTATTTACAGTTTATTTCTTCTCTCTGAATCTGTTTCCTTAGGTATCAAAGGAGGATATTAATTTCTTCTTCCAAGGATATTGTGGGGGTTGAGGAGATAATGTGTATAAAACCCTTAGTACCTTGTTTGGTACATAAGGGCTTGATTATTATTTCTCTGGAAGTCTGATTACAGAACAAAAACATCACATTTTTATGCTCTTTGCATTCACTTTGGCATTGAAAAAATTATAAAATCAAGTACTTGGGAAGAAGCTTCTAACATACATGGCCAGCATTCTGGCTGTTTTTTTTTTTTTTTTCCTGAAAGTGGATTTTGATTTGCTCTACCTTCTTCCTGTCCTTTATATAAACAGCAAAACATTCATTTTAATGGTGACTAATGCCAAGGATGCAGTCTAGAAATCTGTGGCATTGGTGTCCTTACATCTGGCTGTTATGAAAGCTAACCTACCATCATCTGTGACCCTCAAGATACATCCCATTTATAATGAGTATTCCATTACCCATTTGTCCTGGCTCGCCCTGAGTAAAGGATGTTCAAGAGATGGTGGTCACTTTCCTATTTTAGTGACTTCCCCCTTCCCACCACTGTATGCTTTAGTGCTATTTTCTCATTAGCTGTACTTAATGTGATATTAAACCTATCCCTTGAGGTTTTAATTTTTTTAAGTTTTTATTTAAATTCCAGTTAGTTAACATGCAGTGTTATATTAGTATCAGGTGTACAATATAGTGATTGAACACTTTCATACAATACCTGGTGCTCAGCACAAGTACACTCCTTATATTTTTCATTTTCTGGAGGTTCGAAGAATTGCTTTATTTCAAATTGGCTAGGTAATTTTTGTAGACAGGTATAGAAATATCCATATATGCTTTATGCTTGTCTTTTATTTCTTTGTTTTAAAAGTGCTGGTTGATATCCTAAATCTGTATTTTCACCACAGAGAATAGAGAGAGAGAGCTACTCTCTGTTCTTTCTCTTGATTTTTGCTCAAGGCCCCTTATTTCTTTTTGTGCTTAGTTGCTTTTTGTTTGTTTTTTTTTTCAATGAGCTGATCATTTTCCTTGGAGTATTATTTTTGTGGATTCTCTGGGGCTTAGGATGAAGGAGAACTCTTTTTTTTTTAATGTTTTATTTATTTATTCATGAAAGTCAGAGAGAGAGAGAGAGAGAGAGAGAGAGGCAGAGGCAGAGGGAGAAGCAGGCTCCCCGCCTAGCAGGGAGCCCAATGCGGGACTCGATCCCAGGACCCTGGGATCACGACCTGAGCCGAAGGCAGACGCTTAACCATCTGAGCCACCCAGGCGCCCCAAAGGAGAACTCTTTTAGAAAGGATTTCCATTTGCCTTGTCAGGTGTCTAACGTGTGATACTCTGGGGTCACTATAAATTAAATGAAATTCATGGCTTGAGGTTTTTGAGGGACTCAGTAATATGAATTTGTAGTGTAAATCTACCTTAATGATGTGTAAGGATTTGGGGAAGGTCAAGTTTAGTATGTTTCATCATTTTCTTGAGGGTGTAGCCCTTAGCTTTACTGGATGGGGGTTCTCTCCAGTGTGTTATTTAACCGAGCCCCCTGTCCAGTTAATGCTCTCAGGGAAATATCCTCAGTTTTCCACTTAATTCTTTGAGTTCTAGTTTTACTTAGATTCTGGCCTAGGAATCTTATGAAATATTTCATTTTGAGGGGAAAAAACAGTATTTTTACTTATTTTCTTTTTTTTATTTAAATTCAGTTAGCCCTCGTTAGATTCAGATGTAGTGTTCAATAATTTATCAGTTGCATATAACACCCAGTGCGCATCACATCACGTGATTGAGGTAAACTTATGCTAATTGGCTAGAATTCTTTTTGCTTTTTTCATTTTAGATTCTTGCTATAGGTAAGAAAGGATTGCATGGAGCCGTAGAATCAGAAGGAAAAAACCATGTCTACTCTTAATAATTCCAAAGTTAAAAAGCCATATTTACTATAGTACAACTCTGGAATTTTAAAAAAAATGTTTATGATAATAAGTTAGAGTTTAAATAACTGACTCAAGGTCAGGCAACTTATAAATGGTGGAAGTTGGATTTAAATCCCATCTACTTCACCTTAGCACCATGCTCCAAACCCTTAAACACTTCCAACAAGTGGTAGGGGTTTCCATGATTCAGGGTTTAATAAATTGGCCAACTCTTTGTCTTCAGATCATGCTAAAACTGTAAGTTTTTAGATTCACTTAAATGGTTTTTAGCCATATAAGTCTTGGGGCACAGATTAGTCAGGAATTAATTATAGGAGTCAAAATTAAAACAATATTAAGCCATATTAATTATAGCTCCCATATCTCAATCTTTTATATTTTTGTTTCATTTTTGTGCATAAACATAAATTTAATATTTTTAACTTTTTATTTCTGTCAAAATAAATTTTTTAGTGATTTTCATGTTGTTGGGTTTATTGTATCTGGTTGAATTAAGGATTTTTTTTATTTGAGTTTGCCAAGCAAAGCACTTCAATCAAAATCCAAAAGCTTATCTCTTTTGTTTCCTTAACTTCGAACAGTGACTGGCACATAGTAGTTTCTCAATAAATATTTATTGAGTGAATGTGTGGGATAAATATACACTTATTATTAAAATTGATTTGGCCTTTACATGTTTTTTCAGCTACTAGACCAAGGAAAAATAATTCCTTTTTGAAGAAATGCTCAAATCCTGATACGTCTTTCTTTTTAATAGAGTATCTTTCTAAAGCTTCTGAGTGTTTAAGGATGTTATTGAATATATGTCATTAATGCTTAACAGAAAATCTATTAAATCTTAAGACATTGATATGTACTATCCCACATAATGTGTTTTCCTAACTGATGATGATAAAAAAATTACTCTCAGGATGAAAAAGTATATGGTCTCCTAAACATAGCCAGCTACAACTGACCTTCTCTTTAGAAGTTAACTACTTGTTGACTGATTTTGGATATCTTAAGATGGAATAACTGGGAATGCTAGAATCTAGCTCTATGAGACTTCCATCCTCCAGAAGCTAGCTCAGGCACGTTTTCATGTCAACAGCAGAGGTGTAACAGAGAAAGAGATGTGTAAGTACTGATTCAAGCTCCTGCTTCATGACTTGGCCCATGCAGGTCACATAGCAGACTGAGACTCAGAGTGGAGGTTACATGGCAAAGGGTATGGATATAGGCAGGAGTGAAGAACTGGGACCATTAATACAACCAACCTACTCTACAGATCTAACTAATTGAATCTGGTCTCATAAAATATGTCTGGCATTTCCACTATAACCTTCTGATCCCTTATTTGAAACTGAATCTTAAAGGAGTCTATCTTAAACACACATACATGTGCACATGTGCATACACACACACACACACACACTTGGTTCATTTTCTGCTTATCTTATACTTTTTGCTAATGCAGTTCGTTAGCTAAAATATTTATTTCTCTAGAGACTAGCAAAAGAATAGCAGGCTTTTAATAGAAATACCACATGGAATGAACTTCATGTTCAGTATACAAGACAAATATTATCCACATGGCATTTATCAAATAAAATTTGTGTGTGGACATTTTATTTACAAGCATACATTGCAAGAAAAGCACATATTTAAAAATAAAAATGAGCTGATCATTCTACAAACATTCCAGTTGCCTATTATAATGAAATTGTGTGTTAAGTGTCATTCTTAAAGCAATGGAGATGGCATTTGCATATCAGTTTAATTGCTTTTGATTAAACATTGAAAGATGAGAGCCAAGAGAGCTTATTATTATTGCCCTGAAATGAAGGCAAATGATAAAAAAGTGATATTACATCAACACTACGTCTGGATATCTGTTGCTGTTTCCATTTTAAATCCTAAATTGCAATGTTTCTTAAAATGATCATTGAAAGCCCGTCTCGAAATACAATAAAAAATTAAAAGGTTAATGCATAAATTGTGCTTCATAAATACAATTTGATTTCAAAGCCAAACTAGTTTTCTCTACTTTGTTAATATTTGTTCTTAATGTACTAGACTGTAAGCTTTTGAAAGACATTATGTCTCATTTACTTTTGTGTCTTAAGGGCTTTGACATAGTCTGTCCTGTAATAGATGCTCAATAAATGTGTGTGAATAAATGACTGAATAAATGCAAGGTAGGGTGACCCCCTCATAGTCACTGTTAATGCATTTTAGGTGAATGGTTGGACACTGCTGGTTTTGATTGGTTTTCTCCCTCTTTGCCTCCGGGAATCATCAGTCATTAAACATGTAAAGTCCTTCACCCACCTACGGTGAAGTAGGCTGTGTGGAGTGGGGCATGTGTAAGGCAACTTCTTTTGTAAATCAGGGGGTTTCACGTTGGGATGTTTGATTTGGGCTTAGACTGGAAACTACCATTTGTTTTCTGTGTCCACAGCATCAGAAAACTAATCTTACATCATTTTATAAATCAACGATAATGCATAACTCATTTATTTGCAGTAGAGAATGAGCACCACTTCCAAGTGTCCTTGTTACCAGAATTATTTCATGTTTGTCATCCCAAACATAGCACCCCAGTCTAATAAAACTCCATCAGACTACTATCACATGCTAAAATAACAGCTAAACAGAGACAGGAAAACACTGTTTTATTTGCATAGATTAAGTGTATGCCCAGAATTCAAAACCTTTAAGAAATACAAATGCACAAGAAATGGGGTAAGTTGAAATAAAAAGGAGAGTCTTACTGATTTGTCTTCTCGTTCCTCAGTTTGGCCTTAAAATTTTGTGAAAGAAAATTTTTTTGTTATAATTCATCAGAATGACATATGACTGGATCATAACTTTAGGAATATTTTCTTGGTTTAAAACCAAGAAAACAAAAAAGCTGTATTTAATTTTCTTGTTTCTTACATGGAAGTATGATTTTAACCTCTGCTTAAAGAGAAATTACATTTAAATACTGATAAAAGTGCTATTATTATACATATCCAATTTTTTAGAGTAATAGTTCCAATTTAGTACTCTTGATGTTTTAAAAAGACTATTGTGATATTCAATATAGAGAATATAAATATGTATTACATATATTAATGATTATATAGAGAGCAAATTTTTAACCAATTAAATAAAAATGCTAATGTTATGAAATTCATGCAAAGTAATACAATCTCTGTTTGAAAAAAAGAAAAACCCAAAATCTGAAAAGGATACTTATATCAATGTACATTTTCAATTCTTATTTTTCTTTATATTTACTACTATATTTGATCCACAAATAAGCTTGTGAAATAGTTTAAAGGTGACTGTAGTAAGGGATGATACAGAAATAGACTCAGATTCCAGAGCTATGGTACTTAGGCTAAGCATTGCACTACAAGCACAGAATAAAAAGGAGTTCCTGGTTAGGGTCTCGACCAAAACATGGAAGCGAGGAACAACCCAGCCCATCAGGAGCAACAGTCGTTTAAGTACTACCAAAGTCACAACTGTGAATGGGGAAATGGTAGGAAATGGGGAGGAGAGACAGGCCAAACCCAGGCTCATATAGCCAAACAAAATAGCTTGAATTTGATTCCACAGAGTATGCACATGCAGGGAAGGGTATTTGGCAATGCACTATGACGCATGATGAAATGTCACGAATGAAAATGTTTTATCAGAAATCTATTTGCTAGTGTCAGGACTCATTCTGCCCCCCACTTTTTCATACTGTTACCTTACATTGGGTGGTTGGTTGTTCAGCTGTTAAGAAGGAAGTGTGACTCTACTTCTGAAACTAGTAACATACTATATGTTAATTAATTGAATTGAGATAAAATTTAAAAAAAAAGAAGGAAGTCTGAGAATTTCTCTAAGAATCCCTCAAAGCCCACAAGTTGGAGTAGAAGTCGTTAGGGATAAGGGTATGCAGATAGATTTTGTTTTGTAAAGTATTTAAAACTACTTGGTAATTAATTCAGTTACTTTGTGAATTATTCTAACACCAAACAGGAAAGGCACTGGTAGGCTCGGAGAAGTAAATGATGCATGCCATCATACTTGGACATGTAAAACGAAATGATGCTTACCAGTCATCCAAGGAGATGTCTGAAATAGCAAATATTACAATAAAATAAAGTCTTTTAACAAAAAGAACTATTTAACAAATATATTTTTATGATGTTTTCAGTAGCTCATTCTTTTGAAGCAAACTTCAGAAACTCGGGAAGGTGACATTTTTGAGTGATATAAATCTTTACAGTTACATATAGGTATTTTATTATATTTATTTTTAAAGATTTATTTATTTGAGGGGGGAGGGGCAGAGGGAGAGAAGCAGACTCCCTGATGAGCGCGAAGCCCAAGGCGGGGCTCAGTCTCACGACCCTGAGATCAGGACCTGAGCTGAAACCAAGAGTCAGATGCTTAACTGACTGAGCCACTCAGGCGCCCCTACATATAAGTATTTTAAAAGTATTACCCACATTTATGAATTTACTTAAATAGGGGGAATGTTTAATGCTATCGTAAAGGTAAAATGCTATCGTAAAATATATTGTTTAGGAGCTGCAGAAATCATTTTTAATTAGCAGCTGTCTTTAAATATCACAAATATTTATATATTCTTTTCCCTATAATTCCCTGTTGTCATTTGTTTCATCAGTTCATCTAAACCTACCATTTTTCATTCACTTGACCATTGTAAGTCAAGAAACTTTTACCTTTTCTCTCTTGTGATTATTATCTTGTCTGGTGGGGACAAAATAATTGAGACAGAATAGAGGAGCAAGGGGAGACAGCAGGTGCATTTGTATCTTATGAAATGTTTGCAAAATAATAAGCACCACATGAATAATGCATTTGAAGAATATTGTCTGGCAAATGATATCGAGTCATATATCCAAATCATCCCCCAGTTACTGAAGAACGAATTACAAGTGCCTAATGCATCCAGTTTTATCAGAAAGAGAATTCACCATGTGGGGCATCTAGGTAGAGTAAAAGGGCTACTGTTTATTGAATAGAGGATTAAAATCTCTGTATCTACATCTGCATCTATGTCTATAGCCGTACCTGTATCTCTGTAATTTTGAAAACCTAAAAGGTGTGTGTGTGTGTGTGTGTGTGTGTGTGTATACACATACATTGAAAAGTCTAGTTTTTTGGGGTTTTTTTGAAGAATTAAGTTCCTGTGGCTTATATGCCATTGATTCCAAGGTTGGCTTTTATGAAATATAACGAAACTATTATTTGCACTAATATTATTACTATAGTTTATTTTAAGCTTAAATATTTAGGTTTATTTCTTTCAGATATTTAGTATTTATATTAGTTAAAATTAATTTAAATTTAAATTTCAATACTTAATGTATCTTACGTTAACCTTGACAATAAACTTAAGAAGTAAGTATTCCTATTAATATTTTACAGGTAAGGAAATGGAGACTCAGTGAATTTAGGAAATAGGCTTAAGGTTAGTAAATTGCAGAGCTAGGATATTGACCTGATGGTAGCTAAAATCAAAATCCATTCTTTTTTTTTTTTTTCATTAAAACATTTCCCTGTTTTTATATAAAAAGCACTAGGTTGTGCTTCTATATGGTTTGTATACCTAGCAATGTAAAATACTGAGACATTAAAGACAAAGATGAAGTAAATACTCAGAAAATCTTTGCTTCAATGTTTTTTTGTTTTGTTTTTTAAAGAGAGAGAGAAGTAATGCAAGACCTAGGATTTTGGAGTAGTTGATGTACCTTTCTTCATTTTACCTCTGGACTGGCTTGCGGCCTGCTGGCCCCGAGGCGGCCCAGCTGTCTGCGCGGCCACTGTCATGACAGCCACGGGGCCCTGCAAGGTTCTCAAGGGCTGTGCCTGCGGCGGGGCCGGCGGCTGCGAGGCAGGGGCCGGCAGCAGTGGGTGCGCAGGGCGAGGGCTGATCTGCCGGGGTCTTCTCTGGCTCTCCGCAGAGCCGAGCGGAGCCAACAGCGCCGCCTGGGGCTGCAGAAAACTTCCTGCTCCAGGGAGGTTAAGGACAATGGCTTGCTGAGCAGATGACACTGTTCTCTGACTGGTTGAACCTCGTGCACTTGAACCCTGTGGCACTGGCTGCTGAGGACCAGTACTTGTGGGCTGTTGACTAGCAGTTGTGGGTTGTTGGAGTTGTGGTTGGGGAATCAACTGATAGAGCCACTGCTGCTGAGGCTGCTGCGGGGTGTTCAAAAGGAGCGAACCTTGTGGAAGCCCCAGCAGAGTTACTGGACTGACACTGGAGGCATTTTTTAAAATAAATTGAACACCTACTTGAGAAGGAATCGGCGGTGCATCGGGCACTGCATTTGGTGGCTGAGCTCTTGAGGGCAGGGTGCTGGGCTTGATTCCTGCAGGAGCTGTGGTCCCAGAGGTAGAGCCCTTCCTGGGCCTGGGACCTCTCCCCAAAGCCTGGGCTCCACATCCAGGGCCCGCCACTTTGATGATGTTGTGGCCCGCAGAGCTGGCCATCACTGGGGTGGCCAGGCTTCTCTGTGATGAGCTGGTGGTGGACAGGGAGGCTGCAGGAAGAATGTTAACTCGATTCACTTCTACAGAGGATTTCTGGGAAGGGGCCATGACCCGGGGGGCCAGGGTTCTTTGTGATGAGCTGGTAGTTGAGAAGGTGGCTGGAGGAAGCATGCTAATTTGATGCACTTCCACAGAGGGTTTCTGGGAGCTGGCCATGACTGGGGTGGCCAGGGTTCTTTGTGATGAGCTGGTATTTGACAGGGTGGCTGCAGGAAGCATGCTAACTCGAATTACTTCTGCAGAGGATTTCTGGGAATGGGCCATGACCGGGGTGGCCAGGCTTCTTTGTAATGAGCTGGTAGTGGACACAGTGGCTGCAGGAAGGATGCTAGCCCGATTCACT
>NW_022589738.1:3116973-3220263 GCF_004348235.1 Phoca vitulina
CCAGGATTCTTTGTGATGAGCTGGTGGTGGACACAGTGGCTGCAGGAAGTGTGCTAACTCGATTCACTTCCACAGAGGATTTCTGGGAGTTGACTGTGACCTGGGTGGCCAGGATTCTTTGTGATGAGCTGGTAGTGGACACGGTGGCTGCAGGAAATGTGCTAACTGGATTCACGTCCACAGTGGATTTCTGAGAAAGACTTGGTGGGTTAGAAGCAAGAACAGGAGATAGAGATTTAAGAAAGCTGCTTCCTTGCCATGGAGTAAAACTGTTTCCTGATGAAGTCTTTTCTGAGCTCGAGGGAAGTTTGATGGTTGGAGATGGATGTCTGACTCCCTTCCCCAGGACTGAAGACTGAACAGACACAATTTTAGGCTGTTCAGTTTCTTTCCCTGGAGGAAGCTGGCCGAGGCTGGCTGAGTCGCTGGAACTTTGTGACGTGGTGACCGGATATTTGGTCTTCTGCGGGACCACCACTTCTGACTCAGTGACTACTACCCCAGCATCAGTCTTTGACCCCAGCAGGACACTATCTGAATGGTCATCTGTGGAGGGGTGCGGAGGAGGAGACATCTGTCTCTCATATCTTACTTTTTTACGTCGCCTTCTTTTTCCAGAGATAAATGGATCATTAAGCGACTGCATGAAGGTCAGCTTTGTTGTCTGAGACTCATCACCACCTTCATATCCAAATACAGAATCATCTTTTACCTCATGGGCTGGCCAGACTGTTGGTTGTGAGTCATCATATTTGACAAACTTCTCCCATTTAGCATATTTCTGCACATCCACTTCAGAAGGTACAGCCAAGTCACAGGGTCTCTGTTTCCACATATCTACATAATTTTCTGCTTTAGAAATTATGAAGTCAGAATTCTCACTTGTTTTACTTTCTTTGCTTTTTTTGCAAGAAGTCAATACTTTTAGCTCAGGAGGAGGTGGACAATGAGACAGCTGCCGCTGCCGACTCAGAGAGGGTGCAGAATACCTCTTGAAGCTCCTTTTCATCGGGCGAGTGTTCATCTTTTGCTTGTTATAGAGCAGCCTGTTTGCCGTGCAGGCTACTGATATGGAAGGATCGAGACACAGGGGTTCCGCAGTAGCCAAGATCAGTTGGCTCTCAAGCAGCAGTTTGTCCTCCTGGGTCCATTCCTGGCCATCGCTGCTTATGGACTGCACGTCGCAGGCTAACGTCTGCATGGTTGGGCGCAGGAGAACATGCCTGCTCTGGTAGCCGGGAGGTCCCCCCCCACTGCACTGCCTATAGTCCCGCACCTGTGCTATGACACACCCACAGTGGAAAATGTTAGCCTGAGATTCTTCCAGGAGGTCCAGCAGAGCAGGGGGTAATTCTTCAGCATCCAGGTATTCCAGCAATTCCCCTTCTTCATAAGGCAGCCGAATGGTCTCCGAACACACCCCATGTTTCCCCTCGAGCATCAGCGAATATCCCCCTTCTCCCGGGTATAGGTTGACCACCAAACAGGGCAACGACTCTCTCCTGACGAGCTTCTCTAGCAAGTTCACGTTGCTTCTTAGTTCCTCTGGAGCCTCAGGCTCTTTCCCACATTCTTCCACATAAATGTCATAAAGTTTTTCATAGAGAGATGCTTCCCCACTCGACGAGCGTTTCCTTTTAGGAGGCCTCTGCTGGGCACTTGCGATGACATAGTCCGCACGGTCCAAAGCTCGTTCTACAGCCTGTTGCATCGTGGGACAAAAGGGGGCCCTAAAGAAGACAAAATGCAAATGCCTAGTGGAGCGGGGTAAAAACCCCGCCTTTCACGTCAGTGTAGAGTCTTGGAAGTGCCGCAACTCCAGAGTGGAGCCACCAGCTTAACTTCAAAAATGATACCAAGAAACCCACCAGCAAGAAAGCAATACACAAAATCTTGCAAGTCTCTGAAAATACCTGTATCTGTATAGGCTGCAGCCACTCCGCCGGGCCTTGCCTCACCTCGCCTTCGGTTGTTGCCCCTCGTTAGGCCGGAAGTCAGTGAGGAGGGGTCAAACTACACAGCCTTCTATGCGCATGCGTGCTGCCTCGGGCTGCACCTTCCGCTTCCTTGGCGGTGTTGTTTTCAATAGTCTGTACTTCCTGTCGTAGTGCCTGCACTCCCTGTCGTGGTGCCTGCACTTCCTATTGCCAAGTAGGGCCAGGCGTCTGTGTTCAGTCAATGCAGTTTAATAGGATAATAACAAAAAACATTTCTAGAAAGTGATTCAGTGTCATCCTTTCCCCCACTTTGTTCTCATAAAGCAAAGAGCAAAGAAAAATTACAAATATAATATGTCCTATGTGCTCTCCTTTTCCCCCGTAGAAAATGTATGTTCAACCAACAGCTACTTTTGAGAATTAATTATGAGGGAAGTAATATGCTAGAATTGAGACAGTAGTATCAGTGACAAGTGACTTGCCATGTAGGAGTTAACAGTTTCCTTGGTGAGGCAAACAAATAATCAGATAAATAGAATACACCACAATTTATAAACTTGTGGGCAGAGTGATAAAGGAAAAGAAGTGCTAAACATGGAGAAGTGAAAAAAACTACTCCCAAAGGAGGTGATGGTTGAGCTTTCTTAAAGGATGAATAGAAAGTTATCAAACAAAAGGATTCAAGTCCTGGCAATTCTGAAGTTAGGAGAGAAATCTAGACTGGAGCTATGGATGAGGATGTTATCTATTTGAAATTATTTTCCAGAGAGTTCCCACCATGAGTCATGCAAAGCTACTCAAAATTTATCCAATGCTTCAGGAACTTTACAAAGCAGGCATTTTTACCCTCTTTATTTTCAAATGAAGAAACTGACATTCAACCAACTAAAGTAATAGGCTCAAGAGTATAAAATGATAAGCAGTTGAGGCAGGGAACAAATCCAAATCTCTGACTGCAAAGCCTGACTTCTTTCCCCTTTTTTATGAAACTAACCCTAAAAACAGAGGAGCATCTGGAAACATTGACAGGGAATTTGGTGGTAGGTGCCCAGCTGGACATCATCTTACATGCAAATTCTGTGTTTTTTTTTTACAAATGTAAAACATTAAATTACTTATTTTGAAGCAAAATTGACAGTTCATGAAGATGCCCCATTAGAACCAGTCATGGAAAAATAAATACACAAGAATGGTTAAGTTGTTTTGGAGATGGGTCAGGGGGTGAGTGAAACAGGTGATGGGGATTAAAGAGTACACTTATGATGAACTCTGAGTAATGTATAGAATTGTACACTGGGAAATGATATAACACTTTATGTTAATTATACTGGAATTAAAATAAGATACTTAGTAAAAAATAAGTAATGGCAAGAGATTTGCCTTACCAGGTATTATATCATACTAAACAGTGTGTTGGTGTATAAATTTCAAGAGAAGTAAGTTGAAGAGTTGGATATCTAAGAAATAATTCCCAAAATATACAGGAGTTTGACATACAGTAAGTGTGGCATCACATGTCAGTGGAGAAAAGATAAAGTTTTCACTCAGTGTTGTTTGTAAAAAAGGAAACTGAAAAAAAAAAAAAACCTTTTCTGTCTTAACATTTCTGTAAAAATAAATGAATCAATGATTAAACTGTAAAACTACTAGAAGAAAATATTGAAAATTTTTAAAATATATATAATTACAGAGTAGAAAAAGTCTTACTAAAAGTCCCCAAATCCAGAGGGTATAAAATGATTGATATAATTATTAGAGAGAAATAAAAAATTCTTCATGTCAATCAAAATAAAATTAAATGGTAAATGACAAACTGACAGAAGATATTTGCAATAGAATTCAAAATAAACCAATATCCTTAATATAAGAAAATCCTATAGCTCTGCCATACCATTTTATATTTTGTGCTCATTTTTGTTGTTTCCACTAGTTGTCTTTATACTGATACCTTTATGTAATCATCTCAGTCTTCTTAGATTTTTCTGTGATGTCAGCTTACAATATTTTAATTCTCATCTATATGTTAATGAATAAGGTTACTCTATGTTCCTTTCTCTCTTCTCTTTGCATTTTTAGTTATGTTATTTCTACTTCATCAGAGCAAATAATACTTACATGTTATTCTTACAACTGTAATACTTAATACTGCCTTTATTTTAGTACTAGATCATCAATTAGGTATGCTCACTACCAAAATTTCTCTAAACCCTTCTCCATCCTTATGTTGTAAAATTTTCATCCTCTACTTTTAGGAATAATTTATGTGTACAGTATTTCCTGAGATTCTTTTTCTAATGTTTAAAACTTTGCTGGTAATAAAATCTTGGCTCATACCTTGTCCTTTCCTTTAGATTCTTGAAAACATTGCTCTACTATTGTGCTTTCTGTTTTCTTTTTTGTAAGTGACTTGGCCTTTTTCTCTGGAAGTTCAGAAGATATTATTTTCCATTTTATTTTATTTTATTTTATTTTATTTTATTTTATTTTATTTTATTTTTGATATAGTTAACATAGTGTTATATTAGTTTCAGGTGTGCAATATAGTGATTCAGCAATTCCATACATCACCCGGTACTCATCATGACAAGGGCCTTCCTTAATCCCCATCACCTTTTTAACCCATCACCCCACTCCTCTCCCCTCTGACAAGCATCAAATTGTCCTCTGTTATTAAGAATCTGTTTCTTGGCTTATCTCTCTCTCTTTTTTTCCCCTTGCTCATTTGTTTTGTTTCGTGAATTCTCCATATAAGTGAAATCATATGGTATTTGTCTTTCTCTGACTTATTTCACTTAGCATTATACTCTCTAGCTCCTTCCATGTCATTATAAATGACAAGATTTCCTTCTTTTTTATGGCTGAATAATATTCCATTATCTCCCATCTTGTTTAAACATTCATCATTTGGTGGACACCCGGGCTACTTCCATAGCTTGACTATGGTAAATAATGCTGCTAAAAACATAGGGGTGCATGTATCCTTTTGAATTAGTGGTTTTGTATTTTTGGGGGGTAAAAACCCTGTAGTGCAATTACTGGATCTTAAGGTAGTTCTATTTTTAACTTTTTGGGGAACCTCTACTGTTTTTCACAGTGGCTGCACCCGTTTGCATTCCCACCAACAGTACAAGAGGGTTCCTTTTTCTCCACATCCTCACCAACACCTGTTGTTTCTTGTGTTTTTGATTCTAGCCATTCTGAGAGGTGTGAGGTGATATCTCACTGTAGTTTTGATTTGCACTTCCCTGATGATAAGTGATGTTGAACATCTTTTCATGTGTCTGTTGGCCATCTGGATATCTTTTTTGGAGAAATGTATGTTCATTTCTTCTGTCCATTTTTAAATTAGATTATGGGTTTTTGGGGGTATCAATTTATGTAAGTTCTTTATGTATTTTGGATACTAACACTTTACCAAATATGTCATTTGCAAATACCTTCTCTCATTCAGTGGGTTGCCTTTTAGTTGTGTTGATTGTTTCAGTCACTGTGCAGAAGCTTGTTATTTGAATGTAGTCCCAATAGTTTATTTTTGCTTTTGTTTTCTTTGCCACAGGAGACATACTAGAAAGAAGTTGCTATAGCCAATGTCAAAACAGTTACTGCTTGTGTTCTCTTCTAGGATTTTGATGGTTTCAGGTCTCACATTTAGGTCTTTAATCCATTTTGAATTTATTTTTGTGTATGGTGTAAGAGAGTGGTCCAGTTTCATTCTTTTGCATGTTGCTTTCCAGTTTGTCCAACACCATTTGTTGAAGAGACCATCTTTTTCCTATTGGACATTCTTTCCTGCTTTGTTAAAGATTAATTGACCATATAGTTTTGGGTTCATTTCTGAATTTTCTGTGTTTTCTAATCTGTTCTATTGGTCTTTGTGTCTGTTTTTGTGTCAATACCATACTGTTTTGATTACTACAACTTTGTAATATAACTTGAAGTCTGGAATTGTGATACCTCCAGTTTTACTTTTCTTTTTCAAAATTGCTTTGACAATTTGGGGTCTTTTGTTATTTTTAAAGTATAATGGTTTTGATAAAGTATTTCTTGGAATTGACCATCCGTTCTCTTTTTTCCTAGCATGTGATGAGTTCTTTTAATACATAAATCCAGAGCTTTTATTTCAGCAATGTTTTCTTTAGTAGAATCTTAAAACATTTCTCCTATTCCTTTGATTTGCTATTTTTCCTTCAGGTATTTCAGTTAAAAGTATGTTGGATAATCTTTTTGTGTCTTCTCTGTCATGTTCTCTCTAAACTTTTTGTATGACTTTTTGTTTCTTTTCTGTTCTATCCTTTATAAGCCTATGTTAAATGTGGTTATACCTGTTCTCCCTTGGGAACTCTATTACTTTTATATTGCTGCCATCACAAATTATCACAAACTTACAGGACAAAACCAACACTCATTTTTGTTTTCTCACAGTTCTGTTGGTTAAAACACAGGGCAGGCTCAGCTTAGGGTCTCACAAGTCAGAAGTCAAGGTTGCCTGGCCAGGCTCTTAACTGGAGGATCTGGGGAAGAATCCACTTAAAGTAGTTGGTTAAATTTAGATTTTTGTGATCATAGGACTAAGGTTTCAATTTTATTCCTGATTGTCAGCCAGGGACGACTCTTTGCTCCTAAAAGTTGCTCATATTGTTTCTTTGTCAAATGTCTTCATCTTTACTCTAGTGATAGTTTAGTGAATCCTTTTCATGCTTCAGGTGTCTCAGACTTCCTCTTCTGCTACCAGATGGAAAAAGCTCTATGCTTTTAAGGGCCCATCTGGAGAATATGGGATCATCTTCCCTATTTTAAGTTATGGTGCCATGTAACATATCATAATTAAAGGAGTGATGTCATTATATTCAAATGTGCTGAGAATTAGAGTGGGTCATCTTTCACTGGCCATTTTAAAAATTGTGCCTATCACAAGCACCTTATAATTTAGTCCTCATTCATTTCCTATCTCTCCTGAATTTGATTAGCTCCTGTTTCACATCTTCCTGTGATTTGTCCTTTTCTATTTGGAGTTGTTGTTTTTTTTTAATTTTATGATTCATAGTTTTCTTCCAGTTGTGCAATCACTTGTTTACATATAAAATTCCTGTTGGGGTTTCAAGGTAAAATTTTCCCCTGCTTTGTGTGAGTGTGGATGTGCATGTGTGCACATGTGTTTTACAACTGTTATTTGCTGAACTGATTCTCATTTTTTTGGCTTTTACCCCTGAACCAGCAATAGAAGACACTTTAAGGTGGGTAGGGTAAGGAGATCCCATGGTTTACTTGATTTCATATTTCAAGACCACCTTCTTTTGCTGTCATTCTGACATGTGGATCTTATTATTTTTATTGTTCTTGTTGGTGGTGGTAGTTTTTAACAAATGGTACATTTTTTCACAAGTCTGGCTTCTTCTGATTCTTTGACCCAATCTTGGTTCACTAGAGCCCTTTATTTTTAGTCAGCTCCCCCCTCCACACCATTAAGTCTTCAAAGGAAACATTTCCTCTCAAAGTTATCTCACTCTCTTCCCAAGAAGGGTTGACCACCTCTGGTCCTGTGCTCTTTCTATGCCCCTTTCTTTTGATACCTCAGTAACTGATGGTCTAATCTACCTGGTCTCAAATTGTTTCTCAGAATTTGGCCTCAAAAGCTGTCTACAAATTAATAAAAATAAGATCATTGACCTTGGAGGGAAAAAAAACACAGGTCAAAATGACAGTTCACAGAAGAAGGAATACAAATACCACTTAAGTATACGAAAAGACATTCAACCTCACAAATAATAGAATTACAAGTTAAGACTAAAATAAAAGTCCTATTTTAACTATTACATTGCCAAAGATGAAAATACTTTATAGCTTATCTTGTTAGCTAATGGTGTGGGGAAACAGACAACTCTTAAACGTTGTTGAGGGTGTTAATTGGACCAATTCCTGTGGATTACAAAGAATCTGGTAATAGGATTTGCCCCCAGATTTGGCTTCAGGGTGGCTGGGGCTCATAGGTAGGAATTTTCCACTATTAGCATATACTCATTAAAAATGTACTTACCTTTCAATTTTTTTTAAAGTGCAACATTTCTGCTGTTACTTCATACTATAGATGAATAACAACTGTTATCCATCAGTGGAGGCAGCAGTACTTCATTCTGAGTATCATTTTGCAACATAAGAGCACTCAAGAGGAAATGAATAGCAAGGACAAAAATCTAGGGGAATTCTGGCATTTAACTGAATGGGACTGAGTGAATAGAGGCACAAAAGGAAAACCAGGAAAAGGCCTTCTAATAAAATCTCAAGATGACTGGACGTAAATAGTATTCAATGTCATATTGTGCTCAAGCCAGATAATGATTGAAAGCCAAGAGATTATTGGTAACACTAGTAACAACATTTTCTGAGATATAATGGAGAGAAAACTCAAACCATCGTAGAGAAAGGAATGAGCCTGTGTTGAGAAAATGAGACTAGTTTACAACACCATTCAAAGATTTGTATTAGTGAAGGGGAAGAGGTAAGTTACAGGTAGACATAGAGTACATAAATGTGCACACAAAAACTACCTTTCTGTAAAATCTCTCAATAATGCACTAAATGGATCAGGTAAATATAACATGCATAATGATGTTATCAATAATGTTATTTTGGAATTTCAGGAAAGGATGTAAGCCTTCATGTAGACTTTTATTTGACAAATGAGAAACTACCATACCCAAAGCCACAATTCAAATTAATGACTTATTCATGTTATGTGCTTTATACACTGTAGACATAATAAATGGTAAATAAAGACATCAGTAACTACAAAGTCAAATTAGGCAGCAGTACTTTGTACAATTTGGATTCCAAATAAATCCATATTAGTAAAGAAAACCAGGAGCCAGAAGCAATGTAATAGCTTTTTCAAATTAGCCACCACGGTAGTCAATTACAGTTGTATTTAATAGACTAGTGAACAGAAGGGTTTTGAGAGTGGGAATGATTACAGTGCTGTTGCATAAATTGTAGCTTCAAGAAAGCACTCAAGTAAAAGATGTCCAGTTAATCGTTATGATATTGTTCATGTGTGTATGAAGAATAATTTGGGAAGGCCCTGCATCCTGATAAGACTGAATATAATGGGATTGAACTCTTCCATTCCATAAGAGTTTTCTTTGTCTGGCTATTATCATAATGGACTTTTAAGGAAGAAGCAGATATTATAACTAGAATTCATATATACAATAAAGCCATTTTCATTTCTTTGTAACAGTTGTTTCATATGAGAAGAACATGAGAAATAACCTTATAGTATTGACAGCAAAGTAGGTTTGACAGCTGACTGTTGGAAAGTCTCCTGTGTAATTTATCCCACCTATCCTCTGGCTAGGGATAAGTGTTTTTCATATGACCCATACTTCTGAAAATACTGAATTTCAAAATGTCTGTCCAATGCACATAGCTGTTGACATCTGCAAATATTTAACCATCTAGTTCTAGAGTCCCATTGGTGATTCTTCCATCAGAAACCAAGAATAGAGCAAAGCTAATAATGGGCAAGCCCTCATTCATGCTGTTTTATTTATTTATTTTTCTCCCTGCTGCTGCATCTAGGGATGCCTTCCACTTTATGCCTCATGGCAACTGCAGCTCTTTCTGGCAATAATATGAGGCAAGTTTAACTGAATTTTAAATGTATGGGACTTCACTCCCAGAAAGGGTGTTCTATTTATATTGAACTTTTTTATAAAAATGAAAAGTTGGATCTGGAGAACAGAAATGGAGGAGGACTATATTCACAGTAGGATAAGGAGATTAAATATAAAGGGCTGTGTGATTTTTCTCTTTATGAGGTGCTGCTGGAAAGGAGATTAAGCTTTTAAAAAGTGGTGACCTTGATATAAATTCCATATTTAGCCAGTGGTGAAATATTATGAATAATGAGTATGTGAAACAGCATTGGGCATGAGAAGATTCAAGGGTTGTAGTCAGATTGACAATCATCTAAGGGGTTAAGCTGTGACTGCACATCATAGTAACAGCAGTGATCCATGTTAAGTAGTTGTTTGTCCATTACAAAGTCTGTTTACATTAGGATGCTATTTGCTTCTCACACTCCTTATAATTTTATGATCAGGTAACTGAAGTTCAAGGAAGACTAGTTACTTGGCCATAATCACACAGCCCATTAGTGAGTTCTGCCCATGCAACTGCCCAGCTGTGCCTCCTCCTCATCCTCCCCTTTGTATTCTTTATCATATTTGGGTAAAAATTAGATCCACTTGTGTTTTGTTTTTGACACTTTTAATCATATCTCTAACATTACTCTGTGGCATTATATTCTGGCAGTCAAAGTGTAAAGGAGCTTATTCCTACATTCTTTGTTGACAAAATTTTTGATGTAATTGTCACATTATAAGCATGTTTATATTTATAAAGAAATTCAAATTATTAGACTTTTTTTTTTCCTAAAAGTGGCCTCTTTTTACCAAGGAAAGTTATCAGATTGCTGGCATTTAAAATCATTTGCTCTTTTAGTGAATTGTAGGTTATTCAGATTAATGGCTCTTCTTTCTAGTCAGAAAAATCTAAAAATTACTTCTCATTGGAATTGATAATAAAATTACGTAAAATGGATTGAAAAGAAACCACCTGTGAAATATGCATGTCCTATAGAATAAAAAAGTCTCTCCCCAAAAATGTCTAATTCTGACTTCATTTTTTTTTATTTTATTTTATTATGTTATGTTAGTCACCATACAGTACATCATTAGTTTTTGATGTAGTGTTCCACGGTTCATTGTTTGTGTATAACACCCAGTGCTCCATTCAATACGTGCCCTCCTTAATACCCATCACCGGGCTAACCCATCCCCCCACCCCCTCCTCTCTAAAACCCTCAGTTTGTTTCTCAGAGTCCATAGTCTCTCGTGGTTCGTCTCCCCCTCCAATTTCCCCCCCTTCATTTTTCCCTTCCTTCTCCTAATGTCCTCCATGCTATTCCTTATGTTCCACAAATAAGTGAAACCATATGATAATTGACTTTCTCTGCTTGATTTATTTCACTTAGCATAATCTCCTCCAGTCCCATCCATGTTGACTTCATGTTTTTAAGATTTATTTGTTTATCTGAGAGGGAGAAAGAGAGCACATGGGAGTGAGGGGGGAGGGACAGAGGGAGAGAATCATTAAGCAGACTGCCCACTGAGCGTGGAACCCAACTTGGGACTCAGTCTCACAGCCCTGAGATCATGACCTGAGCTGGAGAGGTCAGATGCTTAACCAACTGAGCCACCCAGGACCCCTGTAATTCTTCCTTTAAATTAAACTAACTCGCTATTTAATTCTGTTCTTTTTTTTTTTTTTTGGTTTTATAATATCAATAAAAGACTTTCATCATAGATAGGAAAATTCAGAAGTGCCTTAATTTATTAAATGTGCCATGTTTATACAGTGTTATTTATACTATTTGCAAATATATAACTATATAATTTTTGTACTTCTTTATTTTACCTCATGGGAGACTTTGAAGAATTTATGTATAATGTAGATAAAACATTCAGCTATTTGTTTCCTAAACTACTGTATTGACGAGGATCTAGTCAGTTAAAGCAAATTCATTCCAAGTATTTCAATAGGGGAAATTTAATATGCAAAATAGGTTATAAATATGGTAGAAGAGCTGAAATGGCATAACATGAGGCATTCCGGGGGTCACCAACAGCAGGAAGCTACAGCCAGCCCTCTGTCTGGAGGGGGAAAAGAGAGGAAGGAAGTGGAATAACCAACTCCAGAACCTGAAATGACAGATCCTCTCTTGGAAAAATTTAGCCTTGATGTCAGCCAGTAGGAGACCCTGATAAAAGGCAGACATATTTATGGGATAAAGTGGTGAACAAGGAAGATAAATCTCCCATTCTCATGGCACTTCCACTGTATGGAAGACAAAATATATACCTATATACAGAATAAAAATTAAGAAAATATCAATTAGTGATCATTGATAGGATAAATATAAAGCTGAGTGGTAAAGAATTGTAAACTTTTATTGTTCTCATAGATTTTTTGTATTGATTTTTTAAACATTATATTAAAATATTATCTTAATTATTGAGTTTTTGATACCCCCTCATTCACCTCATGCTAGTTTTGTTGGGGTGAGCCTGTAATGTCTGAAAGAAATTCAGGCTATTTTCTTGAGCAGTTAGGTGAATGGTGTGGCAATCAGTGACATATGGGAGGCTAAGGAGAGTAGTTTTGAGGGTAAAAGTAAAGATTTATTTGTGGGGCACCTTAGGTCTCAAGTGACTTTTTAGATTTCAAATAGGTATGTTAAATAGGCAACTGGATACGTAAATTTAGAGTTCAGAGAGAGGTCAGAGCTGGAGATACAAACACAGGAGACAAAACACAGAGATGATATTTAAAATAAGCGGGTTAAATATGATTACATAGAGGGAGATTAGATGAGAGAATGCATAAAAGCTTTTTTAAAAATAATGCCTTTGCTGAGATATAATTCACATGCCATATAATTCATGCATTTAAAGTGTATAATTCATTGTTTTTTATTGTGGTAAAATATACACAACATAAAATTTACCATTTTAACCATTTCTGATCGTATGCTTTGGTGGCATTAAGTACATTCACAATGTGGTACAACCATCCCCACTATCCATTTTCAGAAATTTTTGTCATTCCAAACCAATTCTGTACCCATTAAACAGCAACTCCCCATTCCTCTCTTTCCCCCAGCTCAGGTAACTTCTCTTCTACTTTTGTCTCTTTGAATTTGCCAATTCTAGGTATGGAAGTGGAGTTATACAATGTTTGTCCTTTTGTGTCTGACTTACTTCACTTAGCATAATGTTTTCAGGGTTCATCCATGTTGCATCAGGTATCAAAATGTCATTCTTTTTAAAGGCCAAATAATATTCTGTTGTATTTTATACAACATTTTGTTTATCCATTCATATTTTGATAGACTTTTGAGTTGTTTCTATGTTTTGGCATTGTAAGTAATGCTACTATGAACATTGATACACATGTATCTCTTTAAGTCCTTGCTTTCAATACTTTTAGGTATATACCTAGGAGTGGAACTGCTAGATCATATGGTAACTCTGTGTTTAACTTTTTGAGGAACTGCCAAGCTGGTTTTCCATTGCAGCTGTACCATATTATATTTCTACTAGTGATGCACTAGGGTTCCATTTTTTCCACATCTTTGCCAAAACTTGTTGTTTTCCATTTTTTTTATAATAGCCATTCTAGTGTCTGTGAAGTGGTATTGTATAAAGCTTTTTGTACAATATTCCTCCCTCCACCATTTCCTTTCAGTAAAATATAAGCTCCATAAAAGCAAGTACTTTGCTTGCTCACTGCTTTATCCCCAGCTGGGCCAGACGCTTAGTCTTTGCTCAACAAATATGTATTGACTGAATTAATGAATTTTAAATGCTTGATAAGCAATAATTGACTCATTTAATAAAATGATGTTATACATTCATGCCTAGGTTAGGTTGTATGTTCCCTGCTGGGCTTAATGGTTTTATTTTGTTTTTATCAAATGGCATGACTTTGCTCTGGGAAGGGTTAGAGGAGATATATTGAATTTACATAGAAAGAAACTATCTCAAACCATTACAGGAGAAAAGTCAGTGAAAGAGTTCAAAAATGAAATTAGAGTGTTGTGGAAAAAGCAAGCAAGAGCTCACATGTTACCTTCACATTTGAGCACCAAGCTGGTGGTATGAACATGTTGAGTCAAGGGTGGTAGCCACAGTCTCCTTTTCAGGGAGCATTTCTGGCTTCCATTTACTTTTCCTCCAAAAGTCTCTTGGATGAGGAAGAGTTTTTGTGTATACAAGCGTGTTGTTTTTTCCCCTTTGTGTCTGCAGAAATTAGGCTAGTTTCTATATATGCTAAGTTCAGAGAGGTCACTCTTTACATGAAACTCTGATCATGAATTTTGGTAAGCATTGTATGTGTGAAATGACACCAGTCTCTAGAGTCTGGAAATATGCACCTTATCAATTTTATGGAATAGATTCGGTTTTTGTCTTATACATGTAATTAGAAATATGATATAACTGTCCTTAATAATTAAGATTATTTACCATCTTCACAGTTAATTTTATTTATTGTGTTTTTCTTCTGAAGTTAAGGAAAGCAAAGCTATTATCAAGAAATATTGACCTGCAAAGTAAAACTGAATAAAGCATATGCCATTATGACATCTAGAAAATATTTAAAGAAACATTAGCAGAAAAAAAGAAACTCCGGTGATTAAGAGGTCTGTTTCCTGACATTGTCCATATTTGGTTTCTATACAGCAGGGGGAAAAGCATGTTTTCTTATGTTTATATGTTATTAATCTAACTCTGAAAAAGGTATTTGTGAATGGGTAAAATTTCAACAAACTCTGGTAGTTCTCTGACTTCTTTAAAGGTTAGTATAGATTTTGTTTTACTCTGTTACAACTTTCCATGGAATTTTCATTGTAAAATGAGGAGGTAGGGTGTATGATTAGCTCAACATCTGGGTCCTCAGTCACGTCTTCTCTACAGCAGCCTGGGAGCAAGATTTAATAGCCTAAGCACTATTATGCTCACTGTAGAAAAAAGCTGCCTGGGTGATGCTTGGAAAGGAAAAAAAGTGATTTACAACTGATCCAAATGTGACTCACATATTTATTGTCCCTTTTTCTTATCTTTCAAATCAAGAAGGTCAACTACAGTTAGAAGAAAGTCTGTTGCATACACGGTGAGAGAATGAGATAATCAGGTGATTGCAGATAGCCAATGCCAGGAAATCTTTATAGCTCTATTTTATTTTTTGCTGGACCTGGAAGACACATTTTCTTGCCACATCCACTATCAAGAAGTGTGTGCTGTTTCAAAGAAGCATAAAACAAAAGGGGACAAAAACTCATTTGGTGGGGGTGTAGATGAGAGTTGTTTGAAGGGATTGAGCAAAGGAGAAATGTAATCAGAACTATATAGACCTTAACGAATAGTTAATTTTTTCATTCATTTCACAAATATTTGTTGAGAGTGCCTGCTCTATGCCTGGCACTGTACTAGGCACTTAACTTAAAAAAATAACTAGGCCTTGTAAGTCTTTAACCACAATGGTCAGTGAACACATTTGCCTACTGCCTTAGTCTCCCTGTGCCAGCAGAAACTGGTATTCAGAAGGGTGGAAAGAGCTTAAGAGATTTAAAAAAGAAGTGCTTGATTTGTCAAAAAATTAAACATAGAATAACCACATGACCCAACATTTCCACCCCTAGGTATATTCCCAAAAGTATTGAAAGAAGGAACTCAAACAAATATTTGTACACGAACGTTCATAGCAGCATTGTTTTCAATAGCCAGAATGTGGAAACAAACTCAAATGTCCATCTGCTCGTGTACAAATGAACTATATTGGTATCTCTATACACGGGGCTATTAGCCACAAAAAGGAATGAAGTACAGATGCATACTACAATGTGCGTAAGCCTTGAACACATTATGCTAAGTGAAAGAAGCCAGACACACACACACACACAAAGAAATCCACACACTATATGATTTCTTTTATGTGAAATAGTCCTAATAAGCAAATCCATGAAGAGAGAAAGCAGACTGATGGTTGCTAGGGGCTGTGGGAATGGGGAAATAGGGAGCACTTGCTAATAGTTATGGGTTTCTTTTTGGGATGATGAAAATGTCATAGAACGAGATAGAGGTTGCACAGCATTATGAATGTACTGAATGACAATTGTGCATGTTCAAATGGTTAATGGTTAAGTTTATGTTGTATGCAGTTTACCTGTTTAAAAAAATAGGCCTCCAGGAATCCAAAAAGCAGATAGCTAACTCCCTTATTTTATATACTGTGAGAAGAATACATATTAACAGAGGAGGCAGCAAAAATAAGTGGAAATAAATGATTACAAATTGAGATTGTTTCGAGGAAAATAAAGGGGCAAGATGGATAGGCTTTCCTGAAGAAATTATTTATAATTTATGTGACCTTGAACCCACGTCCTGGGACTCAGTTTTCTTCAGGGACATGTTTTTATTTTTGTCTGTCTGTCTCCTTCTTTCCTCCTCCCTTAAGAAGAGGTCAAGAAGGAGACCGTGTTGTCTAGTTGTGAAGTTCAAAAGTCCTCATGCCCAAGAATAACTCAGAGAAATACTGGACTAGATTTCCATACATCGATGCCTTCTCAATTCCAATGTTTCAGGAATCTTAGGCAAGAAAAACAGATATGGCAAAATTATATTAATGACTTGCCACCAAAGAAGACAGAGATCATTATTTTGAATATATAGTTAGCAGAAGACTGTAGATGAAGTTCAGTTTACCAGTTAAATTTTTGGAAAACAGAATTTCAAATAAGAAGGCAATAAACTGGCATTTTTAGTCTTATCACTTGCTCAATGGTCTCCCTGTAATCTTTTTACAAGGGCTGATTTCAAGCACAGTTAAATCAATAGGTCCTCCAGAGCTCTTCTCAAAAGAAAACCTAATCCAAACAAATTCACATTTAGTGCCAGTAGCTCTAAGCATGATATGTGTAAGAAAGATAAGATATAACAGAGGGGCCACATGCTTAGCTTCAGACATTACCATAAACATGGAGAGAAAAAAATAAAAATAGAGAAAATTGGAAGGCTTTAAGATTAAGAAATAAACTATCAAAGCATATTTAAGGCTTAACAAACTGTAAGATGTTCCCTCCATAATCTAACCCTTACATTTTTGATTCCTAACACTTTATTTTCACCACTAATGATTAGACACTATGGGCAAATTTGTGGTCAAGGAACCACCTTCCCAACAGTTGAGTTCTGCTCAGGTCTGCACTAACGGAACCTTCAGATCTGCTGTCTTTCCATGCCCAAATATTTGTGACACTTCCAAAAATACTGTGTGCTTTTATTTTTACAAAACATTTCTGTGCAAAGGAGTATGACTTAAAAAATGACCAGTGAATGTTAGAGTAGACCATATAAGACAGAGAAGCAGAGAAAAACTTAATCCTTTAAAAACATTGATCAAATTCCTTGTCTTTCTCAGCACTTCATAATGTGGGAAAAGATTTCCAACTACAATGGCAATGTTATTATTTTCCCTAGGGACCTGAGGATTAACAGACAGGTCAAGGGTTTAGGGACGCTGTTTAGGGATCTATTTAACAATCATGCTACTGGTAATTCTGTTCGAGTAGGAGAGAGATGTTTAGCACTACGCAGTAGCATGCATAGCAGGTATGATTACAGGGTAACTGTAACCATGCTACCCTTCGGTGTGGCGTCACGGGGTTTTTATCATACTGTATCAGCTAATCAGGTAATACCCAAACTTTCCCTTCTCACACCTCATTTTCTTTCTTACCTCCTGTCTGGACCACCCACATTTCTGTACTTCAATCTGTAGTTGTGCAATGTGGTCATCCTGTAAAAGAGGAAGTTTGAAATATGTGATAGCTCCCATGCATGCCAATTCAGAACCCTTGTCCCCGTCAAGGTAGCAAACTGCTAAGAAACGTGTGGAGCACTTCAGTGCCCTGTACTAACTTCTACAGTCTGTACTTACAGAAGTTATTTTCATTTTATGTTTGTCACATATTTGCCTCTTGATTATGTTCAAATATATTTGTTAGTTCTCAATCTTTATACTGGTTTAAGGGTAGATAGTTGTTTTCCTCCCTTTTAAGACAGGACTCTAAGGCAGTCGTTTCACAAGCCTCCTTGTTTACAAGTATGTAAGTTTGTAAAAAGTACATAGTAGAAAGAGCTGGGGAAAAAAAAACCATAATGTCTTTTTAAGATCTGTCACTTGCTCCCTTTGTTCCTTATTAAATTTGGGGAAGTTTAAGGACCTAAATTTTCAGAGAAATCCAAGTTAGATCACATTCTCCCTTTCTCCAGAAGACATCTCTTTGGGGGGTGTCAAATCACATAAAACCAGGGTTTAAGAGTAACTTTCTTTTGTTTTAAACAGTCTTAAATATATATGTATATATAGCTTTTGTGTGCTGACCCAGCACTAATGATCTCCAGTAGCATATAGAATTAGAAGTTAGGAGATGTGAGTTCTAATCCCATTTTTGCCACTAAATAGAAGAACTTGGATAAGTCGTTGACTTCTTTAGGCATTGGGTTGCTTTGCTGTAACCTCAGCAGGTGAGACAAAGGAAATCTGCATGACTTTGGTCTGTACAATACATTCTGTGTCCTTGGTGTGTACTGCAGGTCACCTCTGCCAGAGAATACTAGGTCTTTTTAAAAATTAATTAACTGTTGTATTTTTTATGTATTATTGAAGTGTGGTTGAACTAGGTCTTTTTTTAATCCACAATAATATCATTTCTTCCCTGGAGAGGACAGTTCAGTGTTGACTCTCAGCTGAGAAAACTGTTTCCACCACATACATGTATATCCTGTCTTTCTAGCCATTTTATTAACATGGAAACCAGCAGTCATGATTTAACTTGTTGCCTAGATTGCAGCCCATCTGTTCTCAACAACAGAAGCTGAGTAAATACACGCTGATGATTTCCACTGTCCGTCCTGTAGGAGCATTCGCCTTACCCCATTTACCCCATTGCATGGTATTTCCCTGATGGTGCAGAGCCACAGAACCATAGCAGTCGTGCTGCCGATTTGATAATGGCGGATGGTGCTCTTTACTTTGAGAGTGTGTAATTCCCCTCAGGGGGATCACATGTTTATTAATGTGTCACAAGTTACTTGCTTCCTGTTAGCTCTTCTCAGTAAATAGGACTATAGTGTTCATTGGATGCTGCTTTATTTTTAGCTTTTTAAATCACCTCCTGATGAACGGAAACAGTAAACAAGTATTAAAACATTGAAAGTAATTTGGAAATAGTGTTATCCTGGGGAGTCTGGAATTCCAGACATTACCAGACAGTTGTAAATCAGCAGTCACCTCACAGAGCTGAGGAATAAAAGTCAAGAAAGTAAGAATACCAAGGTGTGCTCCTCTGGATCCCCTTTCTGGAAAATAGGGGTCAGTCGCATTTATAGAAGAGGAGAAGGGGGCAGCTGGGGTGAGGAGTCTGTATTTTTCATCAAGGTTACTCACTCTTCTCGAGCCCACTCAGATATCCCAGATGAAAAACAGAAGGATTTATCTGGATGTTTATGCTTGACACTAAACACCAAAGAACTGAAGGCATCATCATGGTCATGTTGTCTATCTCATCCGCCTTCTGAACATATCTGGGTGGCTGGACTGGAAAATGGAAATTTAAAGAAAAGAGGGAGAGAGGATGTAGTACTGATGATAAGATCTAACACTTCCTGAGTGCTCCCCAGAAGACTGGCCCTGCCCTAAGCTCTTCCCATGTTTTAACATGCTTGACTCCCAAACCGACCTCTGAGGTCTTTATTATGATTTTCTCCTTATATGCATGATGAAATGGAAACCTAAGAACTCAAGTAACTTTCCCTAATTTTCCAAAGTAATCAGTGATTGAGCTGGAATTTGAACCTCTTATGGTTGGGTTTTGGAGATCTTGCTCTTAACCCTGTCTGTATAAAACATGTCTGGCATTTGGTAAAAGAAGGTATACGAAAACAAACAACAGCAATCAATAGTTTGGGGAGAAAGAAAACCTAAGACTCATGAGTTTAAAAGATTAATATGGAATGTTCAAATTTAGAATTCACTGATTGAATTCTTAGAAAAGTCTGTTCTTTAAGAATTCTAATGTGTACAAATATCAGGATTATTCTAAAACGTGCATATTTTCTTACTACATATTGGAATGTGTCCTAGGATAGTTAATTGCTTTAACTTAGGTAATTATTTTTTCTGAAAATATTATCTTAAAATGAGCCTGTGAAGAGCATGCTCTAGTCTGTGCTGGAGTAAAATTAATAAATAATGCATGAGCAATATTTCTGGCAAACCCAAAGAGGCTATTTTTTCTACTTGGGTGTGAAGCCCAAGCTAAAATTTAGCACACTTTCTTTTCTCTCAAAGCTGTTTCTTTTTCCGTATTTTCCATGCTGAGAGATTGACTCTACTTTTCATATACTCATCTGAGAGAATCTTTTCATCATCTTGGATACCTCTCTTTCCTTAGCTCCTTCCTGTCATAGTGATTCTGTATCTTAAATATAATTTGAACATGATTCCTCCTTTTGTCTCAATGGTCATTGCCTTTGGAGCTGCCATTTTTCTCCTGAATGAATGATGTTGCTTTCTTATTGTCTCACTGCACTTAGTCCTCTTTTCTCTCCAATCCATTTTAATCACTGTGATCTGAAAAATCTTTCCAAAATCCAAATGTCTTCACTTCCCAGCCTAAAGTCCACATTCTGCTGTGGCTTACATGCTGCTCCTTCAGGCTTCTGAACAGCTGTCCAGCCTCAGTTCCTGCTGTTCCTTTTTAACTAATCCAGCCACACCAAATTATTTGCATTTCCTCCAACCACATCAAGTTGTTGCATGTCTTCAAGCCTTTGTGCATACTGTTCCCTGATATAGCCTTTGTTAAAATTGCCATATTCGGGCGCCTGGGTGGCTCAGTCGGTTAAGCATCTGCCTTCGGCTCAGGTCATGTTCCAGGGTCCTGGGATCGAGCCCCACATCGGGCTCCCTACTCCGCGGGGAGTCTGCTTCTCCCTCCCCCACTCCCCCTGCTTGTGTTCCCTCTCTTGCTGTCTCCCTCTCTGTCAAATAAATAAATAAAAAATCTTTAAAAAAATAAATAAAAAATAAAATTGTCATATTCTTACTCGTTCCTTAAGACAACCAGGTATCACAAATTTTGAAGTCTTGTTTCTTTCTTTGACGCTACTGTGGTAGCACACAGTAGCTCTTTGTAGTGCTTATCGCATTGAAATTCAGCTATTGTGCATCACTTCTGCATTGTGAGGAGCTGAGAGCAGAGAATATGTTTTATCATTCTAACAAAATCTCTGAACGCATTCTTTCAGGACCTTTTTACTGATTGACTTTGTTTAAAGGTGAAGGGTTTTACCTCTGAAGTATTTTATTTTATTTTATTTTATTTTATTTATTTCATTTTTAAAGGGGGGGGAGAGAGAGACAGGAGGGGGAGGGGCAGAGGGAGAGAAAGATAGAATCTTAAGCAAGTTCCACGCCCAGTGTGGAGCCCAACGAGGGCCTCGATCTCACGACCCTGAGATCAGGACCTGAGCTGAAATCAAGAGTCAGACACTCAACCAACTGAGCCACCTGAGCGCCCCCCACCTATAAAGTATTTTAGATCTGCTTGTAGCCTATTATATGAAGGTAGAGACATCACATTAAATAAGTCTACATAATAGTTTCGTGGCAATTTTCTTTGTTACCCAATATAAAGCTGAACAAATAACTATAAAGGAAAACTCTACTTTTCTCCCCTATTCTTAGTACTTCTGATACCAGGTATGTGGGGTTTTTTTCCCGCACCAAGCAGTTTTGCAACACCAGCTGGATATGCTACAGTTCAAATCTATTCTGACACTATCTACTTAAAGATAACATCACACCCCACAGATTAAGGACACAATCCCACAAGCAATTGCAAGTCCAGATTGTCACCTGTGCTTCTGACAGACTGACTATAAATCAGAGGTTCTCACAACCCCCTCCTTGGATTCAGTCATTTGCTAGAATGGCTCACAAAACTCGGGAAAACAGTTTACTTACTATTGTTGGATATTTCAAAGGATAGAAATAATCGGTCAGATGGAAGAGATGTGTGGGGCAAAGGGTAGAGGAAGAGGCCCAGAACTTCCTTGCCATCTCTAGGCATGCCACCCTCCCAGCACCTCCATGTGTTCATCAACCCAAACTCATCAAATCTTTTCTTTCTAGGGTTTTTAATAGAGCCTAACCTGAAATTCCTGCCCCCTTGTCTGAAGGTCAGTGGGTAGAGTTAAAAATTCCAACCTTCTGCACACTTGGTCTTTCTGGTAACCATCCCCATTCTGAGGCTTTCTAGGGGCTTCACCCCAAAGCATCTCTTTAACATAAACTCAAGGGTAATTAAAAGTGGCTCCTTTTGAATAACAAAAGACACTCCTATCACTCAGGGAGTTCTAAGAGTTTCAGGAAATCTGTGCCAGGAACCAAGACCAATTATATTTTTTATTATACCATAACCAACCTAACTATTTTCTGGCAATTCTCGTCATGTCATATAGGCATTTCTTTTTTTTTAAGCAAGAATTTAAATCAAGGAGCTGCTTAAATGTCAAGTGTCTTGGCTGAATAAGGAGGAGGGCTTGGGGGCTGTGATCTCTGTACACCAGTGTGGAGTGAGAAGAGCCAACATTACTGAGCACCAGTGACAGGCCAAACAGATTTTAATTCAGTATCACATTTAATATGCAGACACGTGTTGTCCTACTCCCCACCTAAGGTTCCAAGGGATTAAATGAGTTGCCTAAAGTTACAGAAATAGTAAGCAGTAAGACTCAAATCCAGGACTTTGATGGCCAAGTATACAAATGAGGCATTGGGCACTTACCAAGTAAGACATTCTGTACAAAACCTTGAATTTGATGTTTTATACTTCTCTTCATTCTCACTGCCTACATCACCATGCCTGACCCATAGCAGTGTTCATTGAATGTCCAGAGACAGAAATAGCAAACAGAAATAGTGCAGTTTACAAGAAAACTTCCTTTGGTCCAACTCTTTCAAAGAGATCTCTGAACATGATTTCTATTCTCATGTATTTCAAGTTATAAACCTGATTTAGGAACCAACAAGTTGTAGAATGAAACACTGATTTAATGAACTGATTCTGTAGAATCTATCAGGGTGGGGTTGTCCTTACATAATACATCAGAATATTTCTCTCGTCTGACAACCTGGACTCCAGGTCTCAACCCAAATGCGTTTCAGTCTGTAAAGATAGTGAGCTTGCCATATTTTTATCCAAGACTATTTTCTTCCCATATTCATCGATAAGCTCTCCACTTATCAAGACAACCAGTACTGTAAGAATTGAGCAGCCTTATCTTCTCCTTCCATTATGCTTAATAGATCATTTACTTTTTCTACTTCTTTGTTGAGTTTGCCAAGTTTAGCATAAACCCTAGGTTGACTTCCTGCCTGACCTAAATCTTCCTGTATTTTTTCTGCTTTTCTAGATACAGAAATCCCTATTGAGTATATTTTCAAACCACACTTGTATATAATACAAAACTTTTTTCTAGCAAATAGAAAATATACAAATGGTTTGACAGAACTAAGCATTGTTTAGCTGAGTGACAAGAGAGAGCCCTGTGGACTAAGCCGTGATACCATAACATTAATTAATCAGTCGAGTTTTTTGCTTTACTCCCTCCCTCTCCTCCTCGTCTCTCTCTCTCTCTTTGTCTTTCTCTCCCTCTGTGTCTCTGTGTCTGTCCATTGTAGTGAAGTAAACATACTACCTGGCGGCATTCACTTTTTGTTCACACCAGACCACCTATTTATTCTGCTTCATTACAGAAATTCCACTTACTGTATGAAAGTATCCATTTCGCTGACAGTGGGTGAAAATGACACTGGACTCTGCTACAATTCCAAAATGAAATACTTTGACAAAGCTGAACTTAGCAAAAGCAAGGAAATTTCATGCCGTGACATTGAAGATTTTTTACTACCAACCAGAGAACCTGAAATCCTATGGTATAAGGTATGTACTGTGAATGATTTTGTTCCTTATAAATAGACTAATGTGTATCTTATTCTTGGACAATTTGGATAAAAAAGTTATCCAAAGTGGGTATGATGAACTTCAGCTCTGCCCTCCTAAAATACTACAGCAGGTTGTGCTGGTTAGTATAAGTTTTCAAACCAATAGCTTTGATAAATGCTAGTCAGTATTTGTATCGGTGATCCATTGCAATAAGCTGTTGTATTTATGTTCATAGCTAGTTTATACAGTTTGTTCAAGTGCATTATAATCTGTGTTGATAATTCCAGGAACTAAAATACATTAAGTATTCATTTCAGAGCTCTTCATATAAACACTCCTAATGTTTCCAAACAAGGAAAGGATTGATTTACTTCTATGAAAAAAATGTTACAATAGCTTTATTGAAATGTTCTGTTTAATGGAAGTATCTTTGTGTATATTCCAAACCTTTTTATATAAAAGCATATATATTTTTAAAAACCTGCTGAAAATTCATAATATTATAAAAATAGTGCTAGATAAACTTTTTTCAAAAATCAAAAGAAACTTTAGACTTAAGGAGAATAATCCAACCCTTGTCCTTCCTATCACATAATTGACTTTCTCCAAATTTTAAGATGAGAATGTACCCTTCAGCTTATTTATACCATCAAAGAAACTTTTTGTTATTGAGTGTAATCAAGAAAAAACAATATAGGTGATAGAATATTTTTCTGGAGTATTATATCCGGGATTTAAAGAGTACTAGTATAAAATTTGCTTTGTTCAACTCCCTGGAAATAGGAATGTAGGAAGCATGACCTCTTAGTAACTAGATCCACCAATACCAGTATGTCATGACTTCAAAACTTATGAGAAATTAAACAAGAAACAAATCTTTAAATATTTTCCTACTTTTCCATTGAATTTCTATCTTAGACACCGTCAAACAGCCCTCAAATATTAGCCTCACTGAGCTTTGTTTCTGCACAGATGAGGTTTATTTTTTCCCCTTTTTTACTTGTGTGAGTATTTCTCACCCTGATTCTCAGTGGTTTGCCTGCTTTCCACAAGCAGATTCTTAGCAAGCCCTGATTATTGCCTCAAAGGGAGAGGGATTAGGGGAGTTTGACCCAAAGTTCTCTAAGAACAGATGTTTTCTAGTAGTAATGTGTATTTATTTGTATTTAATGTGTATTTATAAGTAATATACTCACTTCTTCTACACATGCACACATGCACACACAATATTTAAAATGGGTAGCCTCACATTGCTCCTTTAGTCATATTTCCATCATCACCCCAATCATTGTGACCTTTAGCTATAAAGACTTTCACTAGTAGGAGGGAGGAGCAAGATGGCAGAGGAGTAGGAGACCTAAATTTCGTCTGGTCCCAGGAATTCAGCGAGATAGGGATCAAACCATTCTAAACACCTACAAACTCAACAGGACATCGAAGAAAAGAATAGCAACAACTCTCTGAACAGAAAAGCGACCACTTTCTGGAAGGTAGGTCGTGCGGAGAAGTGAATCCGAGGCGATATTCGGGAGGATAGACGGCAGGGGAGGGGGCCTCCGTCAGCCGCTTCTGGCAAGTGATAGAGCAGCAGAGCACAAAATTGGAACTTTTAGAAGTCGGCTCCGCTGAGGGACGTCGCTCCAGTGGCTAAGCAAGGGGTGGAACAGTGTTGTATTTATGTTCATAGCTAGTTTATACAGTTGATCTCAGTTATACAGTGTGGTCTCGGGACCCTCGGGGTCACAGAAAGCCCGGGGGTGCCTGAGTGCGGCAGAGCTCCCAGGTATCGGAGCGGGGAAGCCGGCTGCAGAGACGGAGCCCAGGCGCGGGCTCTCAGCTCGGGGTTGCCATAAACCGTGATCCGCGGCACAGTCGGGCCACTGCTCCTCCAGCAGGGACCCAACAAGCGGCAGATCTGGGGAGACTCCCCTTCTTCCCCCGGGAGGAGCAGCACGGGAGAGCTCACTGTAGGAATCTGCTGGGTTTGGAGACTCCACACGGGGTCGGGTGCCAGAGATAGAAATGCTCGGTCACAGGCCGGGTGAGCGCAGAGTGTGGCCGGAGACCGGGGAGACGGGAGTGACTGACTGCTTTTCTCTGGGGGCTCGCTGAGGAGCGGGGCCCCGAGTTCTCGACTCCTCTGGGGCAGAGATTGGGAGGCCGCCATTTTCACTCTCCGCCTCCAAAGCTGTACGGAAAGCTTGCAGGGAACAAAAGCTCCCGAGAGCAAACCCGAGCAGATTACTTAGCCCGGACCGGCAAGGGCGGGGCAATTCCGCCTCCGGCAGAGACATTTGGGAACCACGGCAACAGGCCCCTCCCCCAGAAGATCAGCGAGAACAGCCAGCCAAGACCAAGTTTACCGATTAATGAGAACGGCAGAACAACAGTGCTAGGGGAATACTGCACATAGAATTCATGGCTTTTTCCCCCTGATTCTTTAGTCTTTCAAAGTTAATTTTTTTAATTTTCTTTTTTTTCTTTTTGAATTTTTCTTTTTCCCTTTTTCAACCAACATCTTATCAATCCCTTTTTTTTAAAAAGATTTTATTTATTTATTTGGCAGAGAAAAACACAGAGAGGGAACACAAGCAGGGGGAATAGAAGAGGGAGAAGCAGGCTTCCCGCTGAGCAGGTAGCCCGATGTAGGGCTTGATCCCAGGACCCTGGGATCATGACCTGAGCCGAAGGCAGACACAAGGACTGAGCCATCCAGTTGCCCCTATCAATCCCTTTTTAAAAATCTTCTTTATTTTTCATTTTTAGAGTCATATTCTATCCCTTCAGAGTAGTTAACCTTATTTTTGGTATATATATAAGTTGTTCTCTCTTTAAAATTTTGGGATACAGTTTCTTCTAACAGACCAAAATATACCCTAAATTTCTGGTGTATGGCTTTGTTCTAGTATCCTGCCTGATCACATTCTCTCCCTTTTTTTTTTTAATTTCTCTTCTTTCTTTTTTCAACCAACTTCTTATCTTATCAATTCCTTTTATAAAATCTTTTATAATTATCATCTTTAAAGTCATATTCCATCCCTTCATCCATCCCTTCATCATATTTACCCTTATTTTTATACATATATAAGCTTTTCTTTCTTTAAAATTTTGGGAGGCAGTTTCTTCTAACAGACCAAAATACGCCCAAAATCTAATGTGTGGCACTGATCTATTCATCAGCCTGATCATATTTGATCATATTCTTTTTTTTTTTAACTTTTTCTTTTCCTTTTTTTTTTTTTTTCTTTTTTCTTTCTTTCCCTTTCTTTGCCCCTGGTTTCAGGTCTCTTCTCATTTGTTTAGCGTATATTTTTCTGGGGTCGTTCTTACCCTGTTACCATTTTGTTCTCTCATTCATCTGTTCTCCTCTGGACAAAATGACAAGACGGAAAAAAATCACCTCAAGAAAAGAAAAAGAGGCAGTACCGACTGCCAGGGACCTAATCAATATGGATATTAGTAAGATGTCGGAACTAGAGTTCAGAATGACGATTATAAAGATACTAGCTGGACTTGAAAAAAGCATGGAAGATAGTAGAGAAACCCTTTCTGGAGAAATAAAAGAACTAAAATCTAACTTAGTCAAAATCAAAAAGGCTATTAATGAGGTACAATTAAAAATGGAGGCTCTAACTGCTAGGATAAATGAGGCAGAAGAGAGAAGTAGTGATATAGAAGACCAAATGATGAAAAATAAAGAAGCTGAGAAAAAGAGAGATAAACAACTACTGGATCACAAGGGCAGAATTCAAGAGATAAGTGATACCATAAGATGAAACAATATTAGAATAATTGGGATCCCAGAAGAAGAAGAAAGAGAGAGGGGGGCAGAGGGTATATTGGAGCAAATTATAGCAGAGAACTTCCCTAATTTGGGGAAGGAAACAGGCATCAAAATCCAGGAGGCACAGAGAACCGCCCTCAAAATCAATACAAATAGGTCAACACCCCGACATCTAATAGTAAAACTTACGAGTCTCAGAGACAAGGAAAAAATCCTGAAAGCAGCTCGGGACAAGAGATCTGTAACCTACAATCGTGGAAACATTAGATTGGCAACAGACCTATCCACAGAGATGTGGCAGGCCAGAAAGGACTGGCATGATATATTCAGAGCACTAAATGAGAAAAAATATGCAGCCAAGAATACTATATCCAGCTAGGCTGTCACTGAAAATAGAAGGAGAGATAAAAAGCTTCCAGGACAAACAAAAACTAAAGGAATTTGCAAACACAAAACCAGCCCTATAAGAAGTATTGAAAGGGGTCCTCTAAGAAAAGAGAGAGCCTAAAAGTAACATAGACCAGAAAGGAACACAGACAATATACAGTAACAGTCACCTTAAAGGCAATACTATGGCACTAAATTCATATCTTTCAATAGTTACCCTGAATGTAAATGGGCTAAATGCCCCAATCAAAAGACACAGGCTATCAGATTGGATTAAAAAACAAGACCCATTGATATGCTGCCTGCAAGAGACTCATTTTAGACCCAAAGACACCTCCAGGTTGAAAGTCAGGGGGTGGAAAACCATTTACCATGCTAATGGACACCGAAAGAAAGCTGGGGTGGCAATCCTTATATCAGACAAATTAGATTTTAAGCCAAAGACTATAATAAGAGATGAGGAAGGACATTATATCATACTTAAAGGGTCTATCCAACAAGAAGATCTAACAATTGTAAATATCTATGCCCCTAACGTGGGAGCAGCCAATTATATAAGCCAATTAATAACAAAAGCAAAGAAACACATTGACAACAATAAAATAGTAGGGGACTTTAACACCCCCCTCACTGAAAGGACAGATCATCTAAGCAAAAGATCAACAAGGAAATAAAGACTTTAAATGACACACTGGACCAAATGGACTTCACAGATATATTTAGAACATTCCATCCCAAAGCAACAGAAAACACATTCTTCTCTAGTGCCCATGGAACATTCTCCAGAATAGATCACATCCTAGGTCACAAATCAGGTCTCAAATGGTATCAGATGATTGGGATCATTCCCTGCCTATTTTCAGACCACAATGCTTTGAAACTAGAACTCAAACACAAGAGGAAAGTCGGCAAGAACTCAAATAAATGGAGGCTAAAGAGCATCCTACTAAAGAATGAATGGGTCAACCAGGAAATTAAAGAAGAATTTAAAAAATCCATGGAAACAAATGAAAATGAAAACACAACTGTTCAAAATCATTGGGATGCAGCAAAGGTGGTCTAAAAGGAAAGTATATAGCAATACAAGCCTTTCTCAAGAAGCAAGAAAGGTCTCAAATACACAGCCTAACCCTACACCCAAAGGAGCTGGAGAAAGAACAGCAAATAAAGCCTAAACCCAGCAGGAGAAGAGAAATAATAAAGATCAGAGCAGAAATCAATGAAATAGAAACCAAAAGAACAGTAGAACAGATCAACGAAACTAGGAGCTAGTTCTTCAAAAGAATTAATAAGATTGATAAACCCCTGGCCAGACTTATCAAAAAGAAAAGAGAAAGGACCCAAATAAATAAAATCATGAATGAAAGAGGAGAGATCACAACCAACACCAAAGAAATACAAACAATTATAAGAACATATTATGAGCAACTCTATGCCAAATTAGATAATCTGGAAGCAATGGATGCATTCCTAGAGATGTATCAACTACCAAAACTGAACCAGGAAGAAATAGAAAACCTGAACAGACCTATAACCACTAAGGAAATTGAAGCAGTAATAAAAAATCTCCCAACAAACAACAGCCCAGGGCCAGATCGCTTCCCAGGGGAATTCTACCAAACATGTAAAGAAGAACTAATACCTATTCCTCTGAAACTGTTCCAAAAAATAGAAATGGAAGGAAAACTTCCCAACTCGTTTTGTGAGGCCACCATTGCCTTGATCCCCAAACCAGACCAAGACCCCATCAAAAAGGGGAACTACAGACCAATATCCCTGATGAACATGGATGCAAAAATTCTCACCAAAATACTAGCCAATAGGATCCAGCAGTACATTAAAAGGATTATTCACCACGACCAAGTGGGATTTATTCCTGGGCTGCAAGGTTGGTTCAACATCTGCAAATCACTCAATGTGATACAATACATTAATAAAAGAAGCAACAAGAACCATTTGATCCTCTCAATAGTTGCAGAAAAAGCATTTGACAAAGTACAGCATCCTTTCTTGGTCAAAACGCTTCAGAATATAGGGATAGAGGGTACATACCTCAATATCATAAAAGCCATCTATGAAAAACCCACAGCAAATATCATTCTCAATAGGGAAAAACTGAGAGCTTTCCCCCTAAGGTCAGGAACATGGCAGGGATGTCCACTATCACCACTGCTAGTCAACATAGTACTGTAAGTCCTAGCCACAGCAATCAGACAACAAAAAGAAATAAAAAGCATCCGAATCGGCAAAGAAGGAGTCAAACTCTCGCTCTTTGCAGATGATATGATGCTTTATGTGGAAAACCCAAAAGACTCCACCCCAAAACTCCTAGAACTCATACAGGAATTCAGTAAAGTGGCAGGATGTAAAATCAACGCACAGAAATCGGTGGCATTCCTATACACCAACAACAAGACAGAAGAAAGACAAATTAAGGAGTTGATCCCATTTACAATTGCACCCAAAACCATAAGATACCTAGGAATAAATCTAACCAAAGAGGCAAAGAATCTGTACTCAGAAAAGTATAAAATAAATACTCATGAAAGAAATTGAGGAAGACACAAAGAAATGGAAAAACATTCCATGCTCATGGATTGGAAGAACAAATATTGTGAAGGTGTCAATGCTACCTAGAGCAATCTACACATTCAATGCAATCCCTATCAAAATATCATCAACTTTTTTTGAAGAAATGGAACCAATAATCCAAAAATTTGTATGGAACCAGAAAAGACCCCGAATAGCCAGAGTAATGTTGAAAAAGAAAAGCAAAGCTGGTGGCATCACAATTCCGGACTTCAAGCTCTATTACAAAGCTGTAATCATCAAGACAGTATGGTACTGGCACAAAAACAGACACATAGATCAATGCAACAGAATAGAGAACCTAGAAATGGACCCTCAACTCTATGGTCAACTCATCTTCGACAAAGCAGGAAAGAATGTCCAATGGAAAAATGACAGTCTCTTCAACAAATGGTGTTGGGAAAATTGGACAGCCACATGCAGAAGAATGAAACTGGACCATTTCCTTACACCACACACAAAAATAGACTCAAAATGGTTGAAAGACCTAAATGTGAGACAGGGGTCCATCAGAATCCTGAAGGAGAACACAGGCAGCAACCTCTTCGACCTCAGCCACAGCAACTTCTTCTAGAAACATCACCAAAGGCAAGGGAAGCAAGGGCAAAAATGACCTATTGGGACTTCATCAAGATGAAAAGCTTTTGTACAGCAAAAGAAACAGTCAACACAACCAAAGACAACCGACAGAATGGGAGAAGATATTTTCAAATGACATATCAGATAAAGGGCTAGTATCCAAAATCTATAAAGAACTTGTCAAACTCAACACCCAAAGAACAAATGATCCAATTAAGAAATGGGCAGAAGACATGAACAGACATTTCTACAAAGAAGACATCCAAATGGCCAACAGACACATGAAAAAGTGCTCACCATCGCTGGGCATCAGGGAACTCCAAATCAAAACCTCAATGAGATGCCACCTCACACCAGTCAGAATGGCTAAAATTAACAAGTCAGGAAACAACAGATGTTGGTGAGGATGTGGAGAACCCTCTTACACTGTTTGTGGGAATGCAAGCTGGTGCAGCCACTCTGGAAAACAGTATGGAGGTTCCTCAAAAAGTTGAAAATAGAGCTACCATATGACCCAGCAATTGCACTACTGGGTATTTACCCCAAAGATACAAATGTAGTGATCTGAAGGGGTACATGCACCCCGATGTTGATAACAGCAATATCCACAGTAGCCAAACTATGGAAAGAGCCAAGATGGCCATAAACAGATGAATGGATAAAGAAGATGTGGTATACACACACACACACACACACACACACACACACACACACACACAGGAATATTATGCAGCCATCAAAAGGAATGAAATCTTGGGCGCCTGGGTGGCTCAGTCGTTAAGCGTCTGCCTTCGGCTCAGGTCATGATCCCAGGGTCCTTGGATCGAGTCCCATATCGGGCTCCCTGCTACGCGGGAAGCCTGCTTCTCCCTCTCCTACTCCGCCTGCTTGTGTTCCTGCTCTCACTATGTCTCTCTCTGTCAAATAAATAAATAAAATCTTAAAAAAAAAAAAAAAAAAGGAATGAAATCTTGCCATTTGCAATAATGTGGGTGGAACTGGAGTGTATTATGCTGAGCGAAATAAGTCAATCAGAGAAAGACATGTATCATATGACCTCACTGATATGAAGAATTCTTAATCTCAGGAAACAATCTGAGGGTTGCTTGAGTGGTGGGGGTTGGGAGAGATGGGGTGACTGGGTGATAGACATTGGGGAGGGTATGTGCTATGGTGAGCGCTGTGAATTGTGTAAGACTGTTGAGTCACAGACCTGTACCTCTGAAACAAATAATATATGTTAAAAAAAAAAAAAAAGAAGAAGATAGTAGGAAGGGAAAAATGAAGGGGGGGAAATCGGAGGGTGAGACGAACCATGAGAGACTGTGGACTCTGAAAAACAAACTGGGGGTTCTAGAGGGGAGGGGGGTGGGGGGATGGGTTAGCCTGGTGATGGGTATTAAAGCGGGAACTTATTGAATGGAGTACTGGGTGTTATATGCAAACAATGAATCATGGAACACTACATCAAAAACTAATGATGTAATGTATGGTGATTAACATAACATAATAAAATTTAAAAAAAGAAAAGACTATCTCTAATAGAGTGATGGGAGGAGATGCAGTATGTATGGAACTTGAAAGTCTTGCAACAATCCAAATTATTTTTCCATAATCAAGATAGTATATATTCAGTGTTCAGTATATTACTTTTGCAATTATGACAGTTTATGCAACTAATATGAGGATATGAGATGTATTTTTTGGTCTGAAATAACTGGATACCTGTCTCCCATGTATATGAAGGCATTGAACCACATAATCAAAATAATAGTCTGGAAAAATTTGATTTGGCAAAATATTTTTAGAAATAATACTACCTCTGAACAGTGTCAAAGGCCTTAAAGCTATTTTGTCCTCATCGCATTGATTTCAAATCTGGCTAAAGGAAATAGACTTCTGTTTTGGCAGAAAGCCAGAACCAATGAGCCAACATCATTATAATCCATAGCTTAATTTAGAGGCCATAGTTTGATAGGCCCAAAATTTGATAGACCCATCAACAATGAAAATCGGTATTTCTGGTCCTGTAAAGACCTTGTATATAAATGTTGGCCATTTCTTTCACAAATTGTAGAACATACATGCTATAAAGAGAGAATTTTTTTCTAAATGTAGTATTAAAAGATTTAAAATATTGAAATAGAAGCATTTTCTGCTACAGAATTAATTTTCTACTTTACACTAAAATAATATATTTTATGCTATCAGTATCAAGTATCAAGATAGCTAATTTCACAGTCATCAAATGTGCAGTATTTGCTTCTAAAAATGATGTTAGGAGTAATCTTAACAAGTGTCCCTTTTCTTGTATCTTCTAAATCAATATATATCTGATTTAGAGACACTAATCTTAGAAGTGAATAAACTGACTTTTGCTAGGGGTGCCTGGGTGGCTCAGTTGGTTAAGCACCTGACTCTTGATTTTGGCTCGGGTCATGATCTCTCAGTCCTGAAATTGAGCCCAGTGCAGAGCCTCATGTGAAGCCTCCTTAGGATTCTCTCTCCCACCTCCCTTTGCCCCTCCCCCACACATGCACCTGCACTCTCTCTCTCTCTCTCTCTCTAAGAAAAAAAAAAGTGACTCTTGCAAAAAAAAAACTCTTTTCAAATTGAGGTACCTGATTTCCAGGAGATGTGGAGAAGGTATGAAAATTTTTAGAATTAATCCCAAACTCTTTAGCCCTTTAAAAGATAACTTTACAAGCTTTTGGGTTAGTTATTTAAAATATTTTTCTCTGTTTCTCAGTTATTATACTTACTACAGAAATTCTGTGTTTTTCATGCAGGAATGTAGGACAAAAACATGGAGGCCAAGTATTGTATTCAAAAGAGATACACTGCTTATAAGAGAAGTCAGAGAAGATGACATTGGAAATTACACCTGTGAATTAAAATATGGAGGCTTTGTTGTGAGAAGAACTACTGAATTAACTGTTACAGGTAATCATAGTCTTCAATATTTCATTTGCAAGTAAAGAAACTACCATTTCACGTTTACTTTTTGTGCTGCATATTGAGTTTTTCAAATCTATGCAATGAAATAAGTACTTAACCAAATGCTGAGTGGATTCCTATAAGGTTAAATTTATTCTTCCTTGCTTTTAAATCATCTTGTGCTGAAATGCATTTGAAAGGTCAAAGAAAATATGCTTAGGAAATTATAAAAATGTTAGCTTTTGAAAGTACTTGAAATAGTGAGTTTACATTTTCAGAAAATTATGCTTATAGTTTATACTGGTATCATTTTTGGAAACATTTTCTAAGGTGTTGAAATAGAATATTTGAAATCTACCTCTGTCTTCCTGTCTTGCTCCAAATTAGAAAAATTACTATTTTATTGATTTTTCACTCTATAAATCTTATATATATGTTCTCATGAACTTGAAAATAACATAATTGCAGGGGCAATAATTGAATAATTGCATGAGATGCAGTGAATGGTGTCATTCCTGTCTCTGGTTGCTAAGGTAGAAGGGCATGAGAACATGATTCAGAACTCTTTCTATAATCGTGAATCTACAGCTCACTAATCACATGACCTTATTGGAATCACCACAACCTTCGCAATATCAGTTTCTTCATGTATAAAATGGCATTGATAAAATTTGCCTTGTATAGTTCATAGGAGTTTTGCAAGGATCTAATGAGGTAACGTAAGCTGAATGAGATCAGTTTGTGTAATACAGAATTATATCCAAATGTACATTTTGGCCATTTTATGTCATGTAACATATTGTTTTCATACCTTTTTTTACTTTATAATTTGCATCTCTAAAAGTGGTTCTAAGGGGAAAAAGGTGGGGGAGAAACAAGAGCAGTATTAGGGAGTTAGAGACATTGTTCTCATCTTACTGAGATTCTTCTTGGTGACTTTTTGCACAATCATATTTATGAAATATATACAAATAAGTTGAAAAGGATATCATATACTTTAAAGAGATTTTCATTTGTTCATTGGTTTACTTAATATAATTTTCCTGTATATGAGAAGTGTTTTGTGGCAGTCACCTTCATCTTATAATAATTGTCTTTTCTTTCAAACTTTGAAATTATGATATATTTAGATTTAAAAACTACAATTCAATTTCAAGAAATCCATTTGATGAATAGTAATTATTCTGACCTAAAGAAAATTTGGTTAAATAAATAAGGTACTCTTTGGTAATGCCTTTGATAAATATTAGACCCAGTAAATAATTGCCACTTGCAATATATATTTAAATAGTAAACACACATTCAGTCTTGCATTATGTACATATGGTATGCATGTGTGTGATTTTTAAGTAGTTTGGTTTTCAGTTTTGCTGTGTTTGATAGGTCTCTGTGTAGAAAATTACATTTAAAACTTTATCACTTTACCTCCCTGTCTTTTTCATGGAACAGTGAAAAATATAATTGTTTATACTTGGGTCTTCTTTACAATAAGTATTGAGGTTTTATTATTTATTTTTTGCTTTCAATCTATATTGAAGTAGATTTTCCAAGAGTAGGTTTAGAGACAAAGGAATTTAAAAATATACTGAAAAAAATCTATTCCATAAAGAATATAGAATATACTCCTAGTCTTTATTCTTTGGAGTATAGAGCTAATCCTTGGTAAGCACATTTCTTCCCTTTCTAGAAACATTAGAATACTAAACCACTATCTAGTAAGAGGTGATGCAAAAAATCTCACAGAGACTAGAAATTGGGTCCCAAATGGTGAAATGACTTAAATGAGGCTATTTTGTATAACCAATAATAGAATTATTTTCTTTTAAATGCTACCCAGGGCAACTATATTTTCCTAACTTCATTTCTCCCAAAATATCTCCTTTTCTTCACTTGAAAAGAAGGAATAATTATTCTTTATTATTTAAGAGGAAGTAGGTGAAAGTTTTCATTCAACTGATTATCCCGAATACCTCTAATTTAAGCGGCCTTACCTGTGACATTGATTTGGGCATATAAGTTATAAAGCCAAGTTTTGTATATATATGAAATTTTGGGTGAATGGGAGAGATCCATGACTAATAATTTGAAATGGTATGTATTAGAATACATTTTAGGTATTAATAAGTCTATTGGGAAGACCTCTTTTTTCGTAACCTTGCTTTAGTGTGACTCTAAATTTGGCCTGTGGCCAATTTAAACGACTCTTAGAACCCAAATTATATCTTACGAAAGCCGCAAAGGTGGGAAGTTCTCTGGATGATAATTAACCATGTTTGGTATCTTGATTTTCTGCATATCATGATCATATTGTATTTGATGTAAATATTATGGAAGGTATGATATCATTTCATTTTAGTGGATCTGCATTAGCCGATGATAAACATTTTGAGGTGTGTTAGAGCGTGTTTCTTTAAAGAATTCCATATGTGAAGAGAAAAGGAAATTTCTAGATAAATAAAGTGGCTAAATGTGCAGGCAATATTGTGAGCTTTTATGGGAGATCCTTCACTTATTAAAAGTGTGTCTATTTAAGTGAAGTAGTGGTTCAGGAAAACAGATCACGGTGCGCCTGGGTGGCTCAGTTGGTTAAGTGTCTGACTTCCGGCTCAGGTCATCCTAGAGTCCTGGGATCCCTGCTAGGCGGGGAGTCTGCTTATCCCTCTCCCTCTGCCTCTCTCTTTCTCTCTCTGTCTCCCTCCCTCTCTTTCTGAAATAAATAAAATCTTTTTAAAAATTAAACAAATAAAAGGAAAACAGATCACAGTGAAAAAATAATAAACCTGCTCATCACTGTTGGTATACTTTCAACTTCTTTTTTTTTTTTAATTAAAAAAAAATGTTTTGGGGCGCCTGGGTGGCTCAGTTGGTTAAGCGACTGCCTTCGGCTCAGGTCATGATCCTGGAGTCCCGGGATCGAGTCCCACATCGGGCTCCCTGCTCAGCGGGGAGTCTGCTTCTCCCTCTGCCCTCTTCCCTCTCGTGCTCTCTGTCTCTCATTCTCTCTCTCTCAAATAAATAAATAAAATCTTTAAAAAAAAAAAAAAAATGTTTTGGCATCATCTGTAGCCTCCACCCTCTTCTCTAAGCCTCAGCCGCACTGAAGGTTTTACTGTGCTCCAAATATCCTCCCTCTGGGCCCTTACTCCTGGGGTGTTCCTTTGGAATGCTTTTCCTTGCACATTGTCACAAGGCTGATTCTTACTCTTCCTTCAAGGCACAGCTAAAATGTTCCCTTTGTTTGGAGGCATGTAGTTCTTCATGCCTTCGTAGCACTTTTAGAATCCCGTTTGCGGCACCTACCATATTGCATTGTCGCCATTGACACTCCTGTCCTTCCACGAGAATGTGAGCTGCTTACAGTCAAAGGAATGTCTTCTTTTTTTTTTTTTTTTTTTTTTTGACTGACACAAAACATTTATTAGTTTCTAACAAAAAGGCATATAAGGTAGGGCTATCAGAAAAGCTAATAGAGAAATTAAAATTTATCTTAAGGTAGACTTCTTCACAGACAAATAAGTGGTTAAATGTATAAATCCTATATATGTCACACTATTTTTTTCCCCTTTTTGGTCATGGACTATTCCAGGAAAATTTAATTATACAACTTTTGAGGAGTTCTAACAGTGTCCACCCTAAAATGTTAAGTGAAATTGCTCTTAGAAAAATACTGGTTTGATGAGAAGACAGATATTAGTGTATTTTGGAGAAACTTGGTTAGTTTCTGACTAGACTTCATTTCAGCACAATCATTACTCAGAGGGCAATCACTTTTTTTTTTTTTTTTTGAGAAAGGGCAAACTAAATTTTAAATTAGCATCAGAATTCTACCCATAATTACCCGATCAATATCAGAATAGATGCCATTAACTGTGCAAAGATTAACAGAATTTCAGTTACAAAATTTGGAGGAAAAAAAATCTTAATAATGTACAAAAATATTGACATATTTAAGCTAGAATTAGCTCTAGAATGTTTTATTTTTACTTTAAAAGGATGGACAACTAGAGATCAGCAGAAATGCTGTTAAAACTGCTATTTGCTTAAAGTTGTTTATATTAATGAAAAAAAGATTAATAGTCTCCAAGTTAAATTTCACAAAATGAAATCACTGCCTTCTGATTTAACTTTCAGGGGTAAGATGGCAAAACCCAAGCATCAGACTCTCTTTGTCTGTCCATAAACACATATAAAAGTCAGCATCAATACAAATGATAATATAAGGAAATAAACACATGGTTATGTCTCAGGTCCCACAACAAAAGATATTATGATATTTAACTCTCCTACAGTAAAGTCCCATTTTTTCCCCTGGAATAGCAGATTAATAGAAATGTGAAATCCCTAAATTTCAGGCAATTTAGCAATTGATTTTGATTTTGATACCAGATACTATGATGTGAAAAGCTATAAAACCCAAATGTTTTCCATGTCATTTAGCAAAGAAAGGAGGAGGGAGAACCCTCTACCAAACTTCACTGGCTACTCCATCCCAGGCCCAGTTTCTGATCACTCACTCAGTTCCAACACTTCCAAATGGTCAACCTGCCCCACCGAGCTGCACCCCAACTCTTAACTCCTTTCGCATCAAGAGCCTAGTTTCCTTTCTGTCAACTGATTCCTAATTTTCCAGGAAACTCTGATTTTTCTGATTTCACATTGATCATAAACCATTTTAAATTGAAGAAAATGCTATAATGGTTAAAATAATTAAAGTGGAGATGAAAACTAGATTACTTTAGTGTTATGGAAGATGCATTTCAAGTGCTCTGCAAATACATGGGAAAGTGGCAAGAAAACTCATCCTGCCTGGGTTCCTAACTACTCGATATAGTACCATCTTGCTTTGATTACTGGTTAGGACAAGAAGGGAAGCAAAGGCTGTAAAACATGCATTTTTGGGAAACAGAATGGCACTTGACGATTTCTTGGGAGTTCACCAAAGCATTTTAATATCCGTAAGGATTGTCAAACTTAGTACATCACAATTATTAAGAAAGCAAAGAAAGAAAGCAAAGCAGGGGCTCCTGCTTATCACCGAGTTTGGCAGAAACACATTTGTATAGTCCTCCCTTGTAATCACACAGTCCTTTATAGATGATGAGTGTGACCATTATGAAGTCTATGACAGAAAACAGAGCTTCATAATCCAGCTTTACTAGATTATAAAACACTCCTTCTCCCCATGCATTACTTTGTATATCTCTGAAACATCTGAAAAATACTTTTCTGTGACTTACTAGGCTGTAGGGAACTTTTAGATACATTACAATTATCTCTAGAAGAATTTGGCATCTTTCTCCCATTAACTGAATGTTTCAACTGGATCTTAAAAGACGGCTGCCAATTTTCAGTTTTTTGAGCCTCTCTGAGATTTTGAATGCTCTGTATCAGTCTGTTGTTTGAAGTTCCTATCTTTGGAATTCTTCCTCTGTTCATTTAACAATTTGTCTGGAGGCGAAGATGTAGGACGTAAATGATACTCATCCGGGGATCCTTTTTGTCGGTTTGGCTTCTTTTGTTCTTTATCCACTTCTTTCTGAAGCTGTAACGCTAATAACCTATCCTGTTCTTCTTGTTCATGTCTCTCAATAAGTAAGTGTTTCAAATCTATCAGTTTTGGGATAAAGTTGACTTCTGTTTCCTCTTGATCTGAGGAAGCTTCGGGGAACATTTTCCTTTTTTTTGCAGAAACGCGTGGATCCCTGACTGCTTCAGACGAAGATTCCAGGTTTTTTCTTTTGGAAATATGTTTACGGATCGATAGACAAGACTCTTCATTTTCTGTTTCCACTGTATTACTTCCAAATTTCTGTGTCATACCTGATACAGTGCACCCACTCTCTGTTTTGCCATAAGGCTTAACTGCAGCTTCCCGAGAGCAGGGAACTCTGCCTTCAGGTCCCTCATGGTTTAGGACACTTAACTCTTTATCATCATTCGTTGGTCTCACTTTGACTTCTCCTTCGAGGCACCATTCTCCACGATTGGCACATAACTGAGGCATCGGTGACTCTGAAGACTTTTCACCTTGTTCTTGAATTTCCACGCGTATTTGCCGAGAAAGTGTTGGCATATCTTCCTCAATTTCTGTATCTTGCCATGTAGGGCTCTTTACAACGCTACTGTCAGTTTCCTTAGACGTGGCGTCCTTCCTCCTTTCTTGTACAATTTCAAACTGTGATGCTGACTCAAACTGAGATTTAGGTGACAAATACTTATGAATATCTCCAGTGTTTGTTCGTTCGTTCTTACTTTTCTTTTGAGACTTGGTTGTGACTGTAGCAGATTTTCTGGAATTCAAGGGAGAAGCGAAGACACTTCCATCCCAGAAACTGTTAATATTAATGCTTAGCTTCCTTGCTAGTTCTTCATCACTTTTCAGTTGTTCTTCCATCTCTCTTCGCCTTTTTTCTGCCTGTCGTTTTTCCTCCTCTTCCTCCTCTGCTAATAATCTCTGTATGTATTCTTCACTGGCTTTGTTTTCTTCTTCCTCACTGGCTCGTCGCTCTGCCTCCACCTTGCTTATCTCCTCCTCATATTCTCTTCTCAGTTCCCCGGGTCTACTTAATACGCGAACTGGCTGACAGTCATCAACGATTTCCTCTGATTCCTGCCCAGAAATTCTAAGCTCGCATTCCTTTGGATAGTGTTTTTGGATTAATTCCCACAGTTCCATGTTGACAAGAGAATTTCTTCGGGCATGGTATCGGGCCCACGAAGAGATCCGGCGGCGACAGAAGGGACAGCATAAATTCGCCTTCTCGACAGTCGATTGGAAGCATGGGTTACAGAGCGTGTGGTTACAAGGCAGCGTTACGGGCTCGATTAGGATTTCCAGACAGATGAGGCACTGGCATTCCGACAAGGAGGGGATGGCGGTTTGGGGTGCAGCCATTTTAATATGCTAAAAAGGCATACTCAACGTCAGTACCGGCTGAGGGTCCTCCCTTAGCTCCCGGCAGCCAAGCCCGAGGCCGCCCAGGCCGGAAGCTCCGTGGCCTCAGCTCTGACGAGAACGCTGTTTCCGCCCGGAAGCCGAGCTGCGCAGGAGCAGGCCTTCCGGTTTACCGTCGTTGTGGCGGCAGCACGCGAGCCCCCACATTCCAGCCTTCGTGCACCTGGACCCGTTTCCCGGCGCTCTGAGCCCACAGTCCCCTTTCTTCAGTCAGCCAAAAATACCTCATCTTAGTGGTGCTTAGCAACCCGACAAGGGCTAGTGACGTCACAATTGCCCACCCAAACGGCCAGGAATGTCTTCTTTTTTTTTTTTTTTTTTTAAAGGAAGCACTTTTTTTTTTTTTTTAGATTTTAATTTATTTAACAGAGAGAGAGAGCACAAGTAGGCAGAGCAGCAGACAGAGGGAGAGGGAGAAGCAGGCTCTCCGCCGAGCAGGGAGCCCGATGCGGGGCTCGATCCCAGTACCCCGGGATCATGACCTGAGCCGAAGGCAGCCGCTTAACCGACTGAGCCACCCAGGCGCCCCAGGAATGTCTTCTTTTTAATAAGCATTTTATTTGACGCCACTTTTACATTTACAGAAAACTTATAAAGACAGTAGAGAGAGATCCCATATACCCCACATCCAGTTTTCCCTGTTATTAACACCTAACATTAGTATGGCACATTTATTACCATTAATGAATCAGTATCAATAAATTATCAACTACAGTCCGTATTTTATTCAGATTTCCTTAGTTTTATGCCTAATAGTCCTTTTTTTGTTCTAGGATCCCATCCAGGATAGCGCATTACGTTTAACTGTCATGTCTCTTTAGGCTCCTTTTGGCTGTGACTGTTTCTGACTTCTCGCATTTTTGATGATCTTGACAATTTCAAGGAGTACTGGCCATGTATTTTGTAGAATGTCCTTCAACTGTGATTTATTGGATATTTTTCTCCTGATTGGACTTAAGTTATATGTTTTTGGAGGATCACAGAGGAATTAAGGAGCGCACTTGTCATGATGAGCACAGGGTGATCTATGAAACTGTTGAATTACTACATTGTACACCTGAAACTGATATAATGCTGTATGTTAACTAACTGGAATTAAAACAAAACCTTTAAAATTTTTTGAGAAGTCATCATGTTACAGATAAATTTATCTGACATTTATTCATTACTTTTATGCATAGTATTCTGTTATATGAATATCTCACAATTTATTGATAGACATTTGGGGTTTTCATTTTTTGTTAATGTAAGTAATATTGCCATTAATCATCTTGTAAGCATAAACACACACACACACACACATTTTTCATTGTGCATAATAGTTGGCATTATGTAGGACTTTTACCTAGGAGTGGATTTGCTTATTCAGAGTATGTGTATTTTTAAATTTACTAGATATTGTTTGGGCTGCTTTGGGTAATGGGCCTACCCCAACTAAATGAAATGAGGGAAGGAGGGGAGTAGTACTCCAGAGAGAAGTTGAGGTGACAGAAAAAGATGAAAAATGTTCAAGGAATATAAAGAATATAAACAGGAGATGTCCACTACTTCTAAACAGTATGATTTCTTAAAAATTGTAAAATGTGGTTTGATATTCATAAAATTCTGTTGTGGGTAGTATAACAATTTTCTTCACTTCAGTACTGCTAAAAATTTAAAATGAGTCGGACCATTTGAAAAGCCATTTAATTTCTAGGGCTAAATCATAGAATGAAGTAATGGTAAGAAAACAGATTGTGAAAATGTTAGATCAAGAAAAAAAAATTACCAATAAAATGCAGGAGTCAGCAAAAACAGTGAAGAAGTGAAGAAAAGAAAACTGACTTGAAAAAAGCAAAAAGAATGAAGTGATTGCTACAAGGTGATGGTTTTAGTAGCATTTTTATACTTGGTGTAACATTTTTAACAGAGTTAATGTAGCAATATATTTAAACTACTTTCCAGTCAACCAGAGGTTGAAAATATGCTCTCAAAAAGTACATCTTCCTCCTCTTTTTATGGATGAGAAAGCTGAGCAAAGAAAGGTCAAGTGGCTTCATCACAAAACATCATGGTGACAAATTTAGGAATAAAACTTAATTTCCTGAACTTCAGTTTATGATTTACTCTGCTGGATAATTAATAGCAAGGCATTGTATTTTTCATATTAGCTCTGGTGATCACTATAAAAGATTTATCATTTAAGTTCAACTGAAACACATTTTACTATGAGACCTTTAATTCTGCCACTGATGTAATTAAATGGTGCATTTGTAGCTTAGCCTATGGGTTCAGTGATTATTTTTTTTTCTTTAAAAAATGGTATCTTTTATCCTCCCTTTTAAAATACTATTTTTATTGACATTTTTCAGAGTCAAGTTCTTTACTGACTGTAACCTAATAAGCATTGATGAAATTGATAACAAGAATTGATAAATTCCAGACTTGACTTTGTGTGTTTGATAATGTGCTAGAACTAATACCCACAACAACCATCACATATATTATTTTTGATAAAATGGAGCATGTTACAGATAGCCTTAGCTGTTTTTATGAGTAAATGTGTCATATTTTGCAACTCAAAGATCATTTCAATTAATTCAAACTTTTGAATTGAAAGAGATTAAAGCTGATCAATATAGTGAAACTGAGTTTAATCATTTTGGCTGTCCAATCTTGATGTGGAATTCAGTCCCTAGAGCAAAAGACCTCGCTTATGAGTATTTTCTAATGATAACTCTCCTGACACTAATTACCTTGATTTATTGTTTAATCTCTCAATATATTTAATGAATTGCCAAACTGTATTAATCAAGCAAATGTTTAATGTCAAGACATGATAACTTTGAATAAAAAGCATTATGTTTTACTCTTAAGTAGAAAATGTTGTAGAATATTTCAGAATATATCAGTAGCAAGGTTGGGATGTGCCATTTCTGGCCATCGGGAAAAGAAGACATTGTTCCTTTGGATGACTTCCATCAATATCAGCAATAGTAAGCATTAGTAATGAGAATAGTTAATACTATTTACTATGTGCCAGGATCTAAGTTCTTATTTATAACCACTCACTTAATCCACATAACCTCAATTTGCTCACCCTTTAAAACTTTTCAAGTGCTTTCTATGTATGAGGTATTCTTCTAGATTTTATAAATTGCACTTGAAAATAATCCATATTTTCCTTGCCCACTGACTGGCCTCCAGCCAGGGCCTCAAATGAGCCTGGGTCAAGATGGTATTAAAAACAAAAAGAAAACCAAAACCAAAAAACAAACCTATATTACACCCCTAAGAATGTCAAGTACTAGAATCCATAGATACAGGCTATAAAGTAGCTATGCCTAAAATGATGAGTGTTATTTTAAAAAATCTAAAAGAATGATGCCAATTTTGTTGCTGTGTGAGAGCATACATATTAAGAAGAGCACTTGGTCAGCAGTACTCCCTACCCCAGATCTATTATGTGTTTGATTTGATTGAATTCTATTACCTACTTTTGGGTATTATATTGTTGCCTAACATGGTTTATCAGCAAGAGCTAGCCTTTAATTTCTTGCTGCGTTTGACAGCACTGGATTTGAAGTGTACTAGAATGTTTTCATTACGCTAGCGCTACCAGTGCAATCCTTCAGACTGTCTGCCTCTGAGAAGTGGTACAGTCTTCCTGTCCCCGATCATCCCTCATGTCTGACCCTGGTGTGAGAGCTGTACTGCTTCTAGCCTTGCACACCACTAACCCAGCTCATACCTACCTCATTGTTAGAGAGACAGCAACTTTTCCTTTGACGGCTAACCATATGGCAGGCACTGTGCAAAAGGATTTATAAGCATTATTATCTACATTTTACCAAGGATGGAATTCAAAGTACATTGTGGACGTGGATTTGTAATTTTAAATACAAATCATCATCGTTGTTTCTAATGAAGTTCCATTCCTTTATTTGCACTCTCCTGCTTCTGATTCTCTTATGCCTATTTCAGCAAATTCAATTGTGAGGCTGAAGAGCTGACCAATAAATATGCTTTGATAGAATGATTAGTTTAGTCAATTAGAGAAACAAGCAAACGTCTGGAACTGTGCTGTCCGATACAGTAGACATTGGCAATATGTGCCTACTGAGCACTTGAAATGTGACTGGATTTAAATGTGATATAAGTATAAAATACACGCCAGATTGCAAAGACTTGGTAAGACAAAATAATGCAAAATATGTCCTTTGTAATTTTTATACCAATTACATATTGAAGTTGTAATATTTGGTTAAATAAAATATATTACTAAATTAATTTTACCTATTTTCACTTTTTAAAATGTAGCCACTACAAAATTGTTAATTTTATATGTGACTTGCCTTATATTTCTGTTGGACAGCACTGCTCTAGAGAGTGAGTGTGATCTCAGTCTTGAAAAGTGTAAAGGGAAGACAGAGGACCCAGAGCCTTGGTTGTGGTTCCCTTGATGGCTGTGCCACACCTGAGCTAAAAGACCTTGTCCAAATCACCTGACTTCCTTAAGTATTGTCTTAATGTTGGGACTGTGAATACCCACTCACAGTGCTATGGAAAGGAGTAAATTAGCTCAGGCATGTGAAAGCAGGCTATAAAGAAATGTGCAAATGGAAGTGTCCACTGTTATGGTTTAGTCTGATCTGTGACTCTTTACCTTGGCTTGTTTTAATTAATGGAATGTTAATATTTATAATCTTAACCCAGTCTTTCAAATGACATTGATTATCATCAATAAAAATCATTGAGTAATACTAAGTGATGGTTTCTATATGTGGATTAATCTCAGAAAATCTTATTTCTATACAGTCTGTTAACAAGTGTAGTCCAGTGTCTGTAAGGGATGTAAATAATGAATATATGCATGTCTTGCATTTCTGCTTTTGATCTGATTGTGTGTGTGTGTGTGTGTGTGTAACTTTGACTTATTAATGTCACTTCTTTTTTACAAACCTGGTTCCTTCTTTGTGGGTCACATTTTAAAAACCCATTTGAGTATGATTCCACTTATATGAGATACTTAGAATAAGCAAATTCATAAAGACAGAAAATAGAAGGGCTGGAAGGGGGGAAATGGAGCGTTGTTAGTCACTACAGGGTTTCAGCTTGGGGTAATGAAAGGTTCTGGAAATGGATAGTGGTGATGATTGTACAACATTGTGAATGTATTAAATGCCAACCAAATTGTACACTTAAAATGGTTAATAAAATAAATCTTATCTCATGTATAGTTTACCACAAAATGTCCATTTTAAATAAATGGTCATTCTTAATAGTTGGGAGTGCATTTTAAAGTTTTTTTTTATCATATCAAAGAATTTTTTTTTTTAAGAGCATCCTTTTCCTACTTCATGTTGGCTCTAGTTTGACAGGCATTGATTTTCCATAAACCTTATGAAACACAAGCCATTATGTTGGCATTTTATAACTGCTTTTAGTTTTGACATCACCAAAATTGACTGAGAACTCAATATCGCACCTGTTTCCGTACAGAAGCTCTGGTGTGGATGGTTTCGTAGGACAAGTTGACACCCCTCTTGCTCAGCGTTCTCCATCCTCCCAGTCTCATCAAATCAGAGACTGCAAATGAACTCTAGAATGATGCAGATAGATGATTACGTATCTAAAAGTAAAACTTTAAGCATAAAATATAATAGGATCCAGGATCTTGAGAAGGATTCCAACATATTTGATGGCAGTTAAGTCTCTAAGCACTATGAATAAAGATGGCTGTACCCTCAATGCTAAACTGTAGTTAGTACGTTACTCCAGGCACACTCTAAAATATGAAGACTGAACTTAGGACATAATGTCAATACTAAAACTTATGTGATAGTGGGCAAGATAAACTTTCTACTAGTTCAGTAAATTAATTAGATGTTTTAGTGTGATAATACTTATATGTGTGTATGTACATACATATTTTTCTTTTAGAGAATTATCAAGACTATTTTATATACAGCTCTTATATTCCTAATTTTATTGTTGCTTATGAAGTGGCAAGAAATTTATTTGTATAAATAAAACCAAGTTGATCTGTGTAAGCAGTAGGTTCCTCCTAGACTTAATGATATTATATCATCCCAATATTAGTTTAAATAAATTCCTATTATCTTACTTTTTAAAGTGAACAATGCCACATAGTATCTACAGTTGAATTATTGCAAAAGCAGTACGATCATACTGCTACTTCGCTATGGGTGTTTTCGTTAATAAACTGAACTCTGTCAGCTTCATGTGTACAGAACTGAGGAAAAAAATTAAAACCACCGCCAATTTCCTATCATACTCACTTTATGTGTTATTCTTAATGAAGTCCCAAATTGATGTTTCTTCTTTCCTAGACACCAAATTGAGGACAGTAAGAGCTTGTGGAGACTGTGGAAGAAAGCGCACTAATGATTAGAGATGGAGAAAATAGGAAATGTTCAAGGGACTGAGAATATTAATATTATTTGGATTAAAAAACTATTGATATAATCAGATGTTAAGATTTTTTTAATTTAATTTAATTTTATTATGTTATGTTAATCACCATACAATGCATCATTAGTTTTTGATGTAGTGTTCCATGATTCATTGTTTGCGTATAACACCCAGTGCTCCATGCAATATGTGCCCACCTTAATGCCCATCACTGAGCTAATCCATTCCCCACCCCCCTCCCATCTAAAACCCTCAGCTTGTTTCTCAGGGTCCATAGTCTCTCACGGTTTGTCTTCCCCTCTGATCCCCCCCCTTCATTTTTCCCTTCCTTCTCCTAATGTCCATGCTATTCCTTATGTTCCACAAATAAGTGAAACCATATGATAATTGATGTTAATAATTGGGAAAATTTGGAGTAATGGATGAGCAACCAGAAGTTACTGCACTAAAAATACATCAAGTAAAGGTTTCATCATGATTTAGGTGGGGTTTTGTTTTTTAATTGTTTACTGCATACATGGCAGAATGTTTACTTTCTCCTCATCTCATCTTCTTTTCTGGTCAAGTGAGATTACATTTATAGCTCTCTGAGTTTAGCATTTGACAGTGGTTCCTGAAAACTCATTGCTCAGTACTGGGAGAGATTACTGGTGCTATCTTATTTGAAGGCTTTTAAACTCTCTTAACTATAGGGGACAAACAGGGTTACTGGAGGGGAGGGGAGGGGAATGGCACTTGTGCTGGTGAGCACTGGGTATTATATGCAAGTGATGAATCGCTAAATTCTATCCCTGAAACTAATAATACAATATATGTTAACTAACTTGAATTTATACAAAATCTTTAAAAAAATAAAAATTTAAATTAAAAAAAGCAATTATAAAAAAATTGATAGATTCCCCTCTGAGGTATGTTTAGGCATAGACAAGCTGGAGGAAGGTCATGGAGATGCCAGTGATTTTTCATTGCTAATTATTTTAGTACTCATATCTTTCAAAGATACTTTATAGTTTAAAAAACAGGAAGCAGTTGAGAAAATCAAAATATTAGGGTTTGATACGACAGTTTCATAATTACATAATAAGATTTTGAGTGATGAATGTTTATTTTCAAAAAGTTTTAACTATTTGGAAGAGCTTTTATTATTTTTGCACTATGAACAGGTCCTCTAGGTATAGAGTATTCCAGGGTTTTAACTTGTCTTTCCTGTAATTTTGAAGTCTTTCTTGATAAAATCAAGAGGTAACTCTTGCAAAGTAACTTGCAATTGATGCAGACATTGTATAATAACATATTTAGAAGAATTTTTAAAAACTACCTATGAAAAAACTGCATGGAAATAGAGTTGGTTTTATTCATGTCAAAATATATGGCTTTTGCATAAGAGGAATTAATGTTTCCATTTCTTAAAATGCTTGACCAACGCTTTTAGTCATTATGTTAGCATCTGTTGTTCCATCTGGAAGACCTAAAAAATCCAGTGAATTATAAATGGACAGTTCAACATGAATATGCAAATTAAAGACATTTTATGAATTCTGTGTAAGATATAAAGAAAGAGCTTACTCTGTGCTTTAACTAAAGATCTTACTATTTATTTCTTAATCATCTGTTGGGTTAGGATAGGGTTCTACTCCAGTATGTCACCCAGGACTTATTGGAATATAAACAGTATCATAGATTCGTTATGAATATCATAGACTTTGTTTCAAATGATACAGTACAATGTGTTCATTAGGGAAGTAAAAAAATACAAATTAACATTTAAGAGGTATTATTTTAAATATAGAAGTACTCTCTGTAGTCAGTGCTGTGTTATGGTGTCAACAGAAAAGTTTGGAACTTTTAATGAGCACTTATTGTTAATGTTCCATTAGAAAATTATGCTGTTTCCATACTGCCATCTTTTGAAGGACGCATTTGCTTTAGTCATTAAACCTCGACACATACTCTGAACATGAATATAAATGCTGCTATCTCTGTGCCCTGCCTTCTAAGTGTTGTGATTTCTAATATTTATTTAAAATGTTTGGTTTTCAGTATATCACTTACGATCACAAAGCACATGCTGAGCTTTTTTTAAAATTGAGTTTTGCTCTGTCAAATTAAGGATGAAAGAATGACACTGAAACATATGTCCTTTTTTTAAAAAGTAAAAATGCATTTTAAACTTTTTAAGGGAAATCGTGGCTTCTAAATGTCACGAACATGTCATGTTTCTTCTATGCATCAACTTTTATGAGTCCCTGATTAAAAATACAACCTGAAAACAGAATGTTTCTACTTAGATATTGTTGCTATGGTGCTATTTAGCTAGTTAATCATATAACCCTTTCAGAATAATGAAACCAGTAGCACTTGTCAACACCAAACACGAAAGGAATGAAGTAGCAGAGGTGTGAAAAATATCCATTAATATGAAAGCAATATGTTATGGGGGGCAGCAAAGAGGTAGTAAGCTATTTACTATTTACTGGTTGGCTATGACATTGCTAAAATTAGATTAAAGCAAAATAGCTTAGTACAAATATAATGAAATAGTTTTGATGATGTTTTCCACTTGGGGTATATAATTAGATCCTTTTATATTAATCTAATTTCTCTATGAGTTAAATAAATTCAATAGTGTTGACCTGCCTTTTCATGTGCTTTTTTTTTTATTCAACAAAATCATTTGATAAACATTTTGTAAGAAATAGAATTACATTCAGAGCAACACTTGTATACTTATGCAAGCTACTTACAAACATATAAATGAGTGTGCTCTATAGTTGTAAGATCTGCATTTATTATTTTAAATGCAGTGAAGAAGTTATAGATACTTTCTACACAGGTGCTATTCAAAGTATAGGTTGCAAATAACAGAGTAAAGAGGTTCTTTACCCCAAATAAAGTGTCACTGTTTTTGATGGCAGACAACAAGAGGCTGAAACAAAGACAAAAGACAGTGAGTTTGAAGAAGAGATAACAGATTTGAGACATACAAAGGTGGTAGGACAAAATAATGAGATTAGTTACATGTGAGTGTTCATGGAGTAGGGGCCGAGTTTTTGTTTGGAGGATTTGAATTTTGAAGGATTTCAAGATGAGCCTGTTTGAAGAGTGTATTAGTTGTTTTTTGTTTTAGTCCAAGTAACTAATGACTTAAGTAACAAAGACACATAATATGTTTTCTAATAAGAATTCCAGAAGTAGATAAGGCCCAGGATGGGTAATTCAGCAGCTACAATGACATTATCAAGGACATTTTTTTTTTTATCTTTTCTCTCTGCTGTTCTCAGCAAATGACTTGACCTCATAGGCTGGCTTCCCAAATGGCATCACATGAAGACCCCGATGTCTACAAACAGAAAAAGAATTGGTCCATACTGTATTCCCTAAACAAAAACAGGGACAGTTTTCCCAGAAGTTCCCAGAGCAGACTTTCAACCACCATCCCATTGTTTAAAATTGCCCATGAATAAACCATTCACTAGAAACGAGGCTAAGATCACCATCAATATGACTGGCTTTGACCATTCATGATCAACCCTTGACTTAAAAGGTCCTCAGCCTCCTCATGAAGCACATGAGGACCTGGAGTAAGGTAAACAATATCAAGATAGCAAGGATGGCTAGGAAGCGGGTGTTGGGGAATGGATTTTGGATAGGCTACTAGATTGTATGCCCCGGAAGTGGCAGTTAAGGTTTCTTAATGTTGGCTTTGTCTGTTAGAGGGTTTCAGGATGCGATTGGAAATATGGCCCTGGAAGATGTTAAGAATTTGAGATTAATCTGCACACATATGACGCTTGAACCTATAACAGTGAATGGGATTATTCAGGGACAAGGTACAGAGTAGAATGCGAGGTGTGCAAAGGACAAAATGCTTTAAGGATAACAAAGATGTTAAGAAAAGGTGATTTTCCAGAGAGAGAAAATAAAAACCAGAGAGGCCATTTTTATATGTGAAATACAGTTAAATTCCAAAATACAAATTTGTTTGGCAGAATTTTCCTTCCTCAGAAGTTCAACTTGGACCCTACATTTCTAATTCATAAGAATCCTAACATTGACATGTTTTTTGTTCATTTGTTTAATTTAAAAACATCTATAGTGACGTTATTCTTATTCAAATAATTTCTGGGCATTGATAAAGTCAAATTTAATCTGAGAATTTTTTTTTTTGATTTGTGCTACTTTTTTTCTGGTGTATAACCAGAGTCCTTGAGGATAATGACAGAGTATTTCAGCAATTCCCCTCTAGTAGGTTAAGATTAAGGTTTCCACTTCACTGCAGCTCTTGGAGTCATAGTTATCAATATAGGTGAAGCTCTGCGATATCAACATGTCAAGTATACCCTTAATTGGAATCTCAGATATGTTTTCATATATGTGTTTCTCTACTTTGCCACACAGTTCTTTAGTGGGTGGGTGTGGCAGAGTAGACTCTTCTTTCCTTAGTGTAATATAGAGCTCTTGCTGGGCAGCAGCTGCTCAGCCCGGAAATGTAGTTACCCCTCGAACACTGCAGGCGTTAGGGGTGCCGGCCTCCTGCATAGTCACAAATTTGCCTGTAATGTTTGTGGGGTTTTTTAAATTGTATTTCTTTGGTAAAAACAGCCTGGAGTCAAGGATTTCCTTTTTACTGCTTTCTTTTTTTTAATATAATTAACCTACAGTGTTATATTCATTTCAGGTGTACAATATAGTGATTCAACACTTCTATGCATTACTCACTGTTCATCACGATAAGTGTGTTCTTAATCCCCTTTATCTGTTTATCCATCCCCCACCCACCCACCCCCTCTGGCAACCACACGGTTGTTCTCTATATTTATGAGTTTGGTTTTTTTGTTCATCTCTTGTTTTGTTTGTTTTGTTTCTTAACTTCCACATGAGTTAAATTATATGGTATGTGTCTTTCTCTAACTTATTTCATTTAGCATTATACCCTGTAGGTCCATCCACATTGTTGCAAAGGCAAGATTTCATTCTGTTTATGGATGAGTACTATTTCATTGTGTATGTATACTACATCTTTTTTATCCATTCATCTTTGGATGGACACTTGGGCTGCTTCCATATCTTGACTGTTGTAAATAGGGCTGCAGTAACCATAGGGTTACATATATCTTTTTGAATTAGTGTTGAATTAGTGTTTTTGTTTTGTTTAGGTAAATATCCAGTAGTGAAATTACTGAATCATATGGGAATTATCTTCTTAATTTTTTAAGATAATTAACCTCCATACTGTTTTCCACTGTGACTGCACCAATTTATGTGTGTGAGGTCTCCCTTTTTCCACATTCTCACCAACACTTACTTGTTTTGTTGCAGTTTTGTGTGTGTGTGTGTGTGTGTGTGTTTGATTTTAGCTATTCTGACAGGTGTGAGGTGATATCTCATTGTGGTTTTGGTTTGCATTTCTGTTGAACTGGTGATGTTGAGCATCTTATCATGTATCTATTGGCCTTCTTTATGTCTTCTTTGGAAAAACGTCTCATCAGGTCCTTTGCCCATTTTTAGCTGGATTATTTGTATTTTGGGTGTTCAGTTGTGTAAGTTCTTTATATATTTTGAATATTAAGTCCTTATTAGGTATATCATTTGCAAAGATCTTCTTCCATTCAGTAGGTTGACCTCCTGTACAGTCCAAAATTTGCTGGTAACTTTTGACTCCCCTGAATCTTAACTACTAACAGCCTACTGTTGACCAAAAGCCTTACCAGTAACATAAAGTGCCAACTAGCACATATTTGTATGTTATATGTATTATATACCATATTATTACAATACAGTAAGCTTGAGAAAAAAATATTAAAATCACGAGGAAGAAAAAGTATATTTATAGTACTTTACCGTAAAAACTGTGTGTAAGTAGACATGTGCAGTTCAAACCTGTGTTGTCCAAGGGTTAACTTTGTATCTCCTAGCCCCTATTGCTTCTGGTAGAGCCACATGACTAGTTCTCACCAATAAATGCAAGGAGAAGAAGGAACTGTCACTTCTGAGCCAAAGTAGTAAGGAAATGAGTATTCTTTCTCCCGTTCTTCCCCCAGTAATTGCTTAGAGGCAGAGAATACCTAGGCTCCAGTGGAGGGAAGGAGCCCTGGTCTCTAAATCACATCATGGGGGGAAAGCTGATTAGCGACCAGAAGGACACTCATTGCATGCTTCTGGGAGTGAGAAATAACCATCCTGTAAGTTAAACCACTGAAATCATGAGGTTTATTTTTATAGCAGCTAACCTTATCCTAAGTAACACAGTTAGGCACATTTTGCTGATAGAAGGCCATCTGAATAAAAGAGATGTTTATTGTCAAGTCATGAAAGACCTAAAAGGGAAACTGCTAAGCTATACACCTCCCACTTTCCTGTCCGAATGCTTCTTCCTATACTTTTTATTTTCCATCTGCTTTGCAAACCCACCAGATCTCTGCCTGTTCAGAGTCTACCTGTCTTTCAAGGTGTGGCTCAAAAACCCATCTCCACCTGTCAGCCTTCAGTGCTTTCCTCCTAGATCAGGACAGTCCCTTCTTCCCTAGAGGTCACATTGCTTCTGTGCTAATTTGGCTATTGGGATTTATTGACACTCTTTTTCAGTGGCTTCTAACTTATGTGAAGTAAAACTTCATCTTGTTTATTTTGGTTTTATCAGTAATTCTGCATTGTTTAGCACATAGTAGAAGATGATTAATAAGCCCTTTTTGAAATGTTGAATAAACAAAAGCTAAATTGGGTATGTATTATAGGAATGTATTCTATTGTAAATAACTCAGCTAAATGTTCTTTTAGTCTTAATCATAAACCTGTTATATAAGTAATTATTTTAGGACTTTCAGCTTATGCATAAAATAATTCAAAATGTAACTATTTTGTTTAAAATTCTTAGTATATTCATTATTCTCAAATTAATGTGTAATAATCCTAATGACTTATAATAGCTGTTATTTCTTCACAGTAATTCAAATTATATTATTTTCAAGTCATCACAACATAATTTTCCTTATATAAGGTCAAGTGTTTTTAAAAGCTTGTATAGTCTGGTGATTTGTTTATATTTTTTTCTGCTTTTTTAAATTTCAAATTTCTATTTAAATTCCAGTTAGTTAACATATAGTGTAATATTAGTTTCAGGAGTAGAATTACTGATTAATCACTTTCATACAACACCCAGTGTTCATCATAACAAGTGCCCTCCTTACTACCCATCACCCATTTAGCCCATCCACCTGCCTCCCCTCTAGCAACCTTCGGTTTGTTCTCTATAGTTAAGACTCTGTTTTATGGTTTGCCTCTCTCTTTTTCCCCCCCATGTTCATATTTTGTTTCTTAAATTCCACATATGATTGAAATCATATAGTATTTGTCTTTCTCTGATTGACTTCGCTTAGCATAATACTCTCTAGCTCCATCCATGTCATTGCAAATGGCAAGATTTCATTCTTTTTCATGGCTAAGTAATAATCCATTGTATATTATATACCATAACTTCTTGATCCATTCATGAGTCTATGGACATTTGGATCTTTCTATAATTTAGTTATTGTTGATAATGCTCTTATAAACATCGGGGTGTGGCAATTCATTTATAAAACACATAGCAGAGTATTTTAAAATTGGAATATTCACAAAGTACTACAATGTGAAAAAATAAATAGAATACCAAGACAGCTTGGAAAACTAACACTAACAGAAGACACACATGCACACCCAAAAAAGAAGAGAATTATAGAAAAATAAATAAATAAATATGACAATGGAGGCAGAAAGGGGGGAGACAACATGAAAAGGAAAAATATCCCTGATGTCCTTGAGGAGAGAGTGTTTCCTAAGCATTAATTTTAGAGAGAGGGAGAGAGAGAGATAAAGGGAGGGATGGAGGGAAGCAATTGTTATTAAGCTCTTTGCAGTATTATCTGTTAAGTGTACAGTACTTGAAACAACTCAAATGTCCAGAAAATGATAAGGAGAGGATTTTATAAATTTTGTGAAGGATTGCCATATAGTGGAAAGAGTGTGGATTTGAGTGAGGTGACTTCAAGTTATGGTCCTTCTTCTAACCTGGGTTAGGCAAATATCCTAACCCTAACTTGTATCCCAGGGAACTCTGTGGCTCCTTCCAGGGTTAAAGCTTTCTAATGCCGGGCGCCTGGGTGGCTCAGTCGTTAAGCGTCTCCCTTTGGCTCAGGTCATGATCCCAGGGTCCTGGGGTCGAGCCCCGCATCGGGCTCCCTGCTCAGTGGGAAGCCTGCTTCTCCCTCTCCCACTCCCTGGTGCTTGTGTTCCCTATCTCGATGTGTCTCTCTCTGTCAAAAAATAAATAAAAATCTTTTATATTATTTCAACAGAAAGTTTTCATTTATAGCATTGTTTATAGCACAGTCTTTTGGGTTGTCAAATTCTAACTCTGTTCATTCTCTGAGTATTTTTTGCAACCCTTTAAAAATTATGGTAACTAATAGATATGTAAACACTGTCTTGTTATCTTGTCTAATAAAAATTTGTGCCCCTTCCTCAAAAAAAAATCTTTAAAAAAAACTTTCTAATGCAATAAAATATTAAAACTTAAAACACTCTTCTGGGCGCCTGGGTGGCTCAGACGGCTAAGCGTCTGCCTTCGGCTCAGGTCATGATCCCAGAGTCCTGGGATCGAGTCCCGCATCGGGCTCCCTGCTCAGCGGGGAGCCTGCTTCTCCCTCTGCCTCTCTCTCTCTCTCTCTCTCTCTCTCTCTCTCTGTCTCATGAATAAATAAATAAAATTTTAAAAAAAAACACTCTTCTGATTTTAGCAAGTTTTCTGAATGGCATATCTCTTCATAGTGTGGGGGAGGGCAGCCAGCCCTTCTTGAAAGAGCAGAAATCTCCAAAAGCCAATAAACCATTATCCATTCTTTCAAGAAACACTTATTAAATGTGCAGGTACTAATCTAAACCAGGATTTTTTCCCCCTAAAATGATACCAGGGGCAAGTTAACTTCTTGGAGTGACTTTCTTTGGTCCACGTAAAATTGTATTGAGAGTTGAATTATATTTAGGGACCTCTAGTACAGGACATAGCATGCAATAGACTCTCAAGAAAATCTTGTTTCCTCCCTCTGGCATATAAAGGAACAACAAAATGAAAAAGCAGCAATAAGTTAGCTACACGTCTATCCTTGTATCGAGGGGCTGTTTGACACCACAACTGGCACAGTCAGTTTTCATTAGTGTGATACAAACCATAGTAAAATTGTATTTCAAAAAATATTATATATATATTATATAAGGAAGAAAAAAAGCAATTAACATTCCCTAGTCAATTTCATCCATAATAATTATGTAAGTTGGGTGCTGTCTATTCAGAGAACATCTCTTTAATGCGGATGAAAAGAGGATTCTAATGATGATGATGATGACGAAAACTAGCACTTATTAAATGCCTACTGTGTGCATCATTCCTTACACTTTGTGTATTTTGCCTGATTTTAACTGTATCATAGATGACATAATAGCTTAGAGTCCCCTGTTTGTTGCTGCATTTTACCATCTACTGCCATTTGATAGATTCTGTAGATGTACCAAGTCCATTCTTCATTCACTTTATAAAAACCAAGTTCTTATTTGTGTAATATGCTAAGCACTGTGATAAATCAAAGAATGAGTTAGGCAGAGATCTCCTGGGGCAGTTATCATCAAGCAGAAGAGATAAATTATGCACATAATAGAATGTAAAATAAAAAGTTCAGTATAAAAGAGATGGGTCATAAATGGCGGTGGGAATTCTGGGATGGTCATGGAAAGTTTCCTGCACACATGGAATTTGAAGTCCTCCTTCAAGGAGAGCAGGAATTTAGACATGGAGGTGTCAAAAAATTTTTTTTAAACTAAACTTTTAAGGACTTTATTTAGATGGATTATTGCAAAGAGGGGGACTATTGCTATAGGAGGAGGACTATTGCAATAGGGAGACCATTCTGAGTATAAGATCTGCAAACATCTCAGGATTTAGGCAAAAGAGTTTTTCTTTTATAGGGAGAAGAAAACAAAGCTAGCAAGAACAGGGTGTGGGGAAATGGTGAACAGGAGTGGCATGATGGGACAGCACATCAGAGAAAGTTCTACCCTGAGGCCAGCCTCTTCTGTGGAAAGCCTATTAAGGAATGGCTATATGCTGGCTCAGGATGAGGGTAGGTCAAAGTTGGGGGCCTGAAGGAAGAAGAGAATCTTACCGAAATTATGGCTAATAAGCATTTTGTTCTGGCTGATCAGTGGGGACAGCAGTTCAGCTAATCATTTATGAAGCAAAAACAGGAATTTGGAGGGTCTGTGTCTGGCCTTGTCATAGGTAAACAAAGCAACATCCATGAGTTTTATCCAAATTATAAGGCGAAGGGTGGATTTTTTACAGTAAGCTGTTGCCTGGAACAATAAAGGAGGGGGGGAGTTTCCTAAATTTTGCTGTTTTCTAGGATCACAGAGCTTGGGTAAAGTTCAACATTGTAAGGGGTATGGGAATAAAAAACCAGTGAGGACTCTCTAATGAATGAGATGTGCATGAGAAGAGTTTCATTTAGTCAGGATGTGAAGATTTTGAAAAAGAATTGCACTAATAATAATAGTAGCTTTCTGAGTGCCAGGCCCTGTTCTAAGCACCTTACATCAGTCAACTCGTTTAAATAATCCTTACAACCATCCAGTGACACAGGTACAATTATTCTCCCATTTTATATACAAGGAATTTGAACTCCTCAGAGGGTAAGTAACTTTGTCACACTGGTAGTAAGACGTACAACTGGGGCTGTAAGTCATAAAGCCCATGTCTCCCAGTAACTGGCCCAACCTCTTTTCATTCCTTCAAACTGTTCCTTTAACCCAGGGAGATAGGGGGCTTAAAACTGCTGGAACAAGGGAGAGGGGACATACAGTGATTTTCCACTTTCCAAAAACAATCAACTCAACGAATACATATGAGAGAAGTTGTGGGACACAGAAGAAAGAAGAACACAGAAAACTAGAAAATCTGAGTTTGGCTGTGGTGCACTGGCAATAGCAGCACCCAGGGGAACTGGACAAAAGAAAATGACAGTTAACAGGGAAGGTTCTGGATGCAGAGAATAAAAACCAAAAAACTCAACCAGTCAGGTCAGAAGCGGGGCCCACTGCTTTGTGTGGGAATGGGTCAACTTAATATTGTCATCTTTATAGGCCCAGATTTCCAGGCTTCGTTCCGCCATGAATGAGATTATGGCAGCCCTTAATATATGAGCGGTAGGTGGAAAATGCCTGCCACTTTAGTCCTTAAGAGCATCCCTGAGTTACAGTCAGCCATCCCCACTAGTATGATTTAGCCTTCTAGAGTTAAGGACAATTACTGAATCCAACAGGCATTCACCTCTCCTTCCCTTAACCAGCTACATTTATATTTATTTCTACTGTTCACAACCACCATTGTTTTTCCTGATGATTATCTTGTGATTCAGTACATTCAGTCTAATGAACCAGAGTGTACATAATACATGGTTGAAAATTTTACTGAAAATATTGTTACCTATTTGACATGTAAAGAATTGAACTAAGTTCATCTAGAGAGCATAGTTTATGTAGCAATGCTGATTGCTACAACCAACAGAGATTTTATTGGAAATGTAAAGCAGTTAAACTCTCTTGAGTCCATTCTGTGCCTCTGGACCAATGGTAAGCATATTCACATCCTTACCTCTTTTCATCTTCCCAGGAACCTATTAGTGGGGGATATGGTTTCTACTTTATGGATGAACAAATTGAAGTTAACAGAATTTAATCACTATGCCCAAGAGTTTGTACTTTAATCCTTAAAGTCCAGTTTTGGACCCAAACCTCCTTGATTTTAAAAATCTCCTAAACCTTTCCACTCTGAATTAGTCACTCACATTTTCAAGGCTGATCAATAACAGCTCTGCTACCTAATAGCTATGTGACCTTGGGGAAATTATTTAACTATGCTTTGACTTTGTTTCTTAATCTGAAAAGTGAGGGCAATCATATCTTCATCATAGGATCATTGTGAAGATTAAACCAATTAATATGTGTAAGGTATTTAAAAGACCTACATAGCCACTATTTTTTATGTTAGCTGTGGTTATTAAAGATAACGATTGAGATGACAATGAAACCATGCTCTCTTTCTTAAAAACTCAAAACAAATAGCCAAACTCAGTATCTCAGTATGACTTTGTGTGCTCCAGCAGTAGGATTGATTACATATGTGTATATATTCTTTGTCCTGCCATACTCTTCTAGCAGTTTAATCTAAGTAAAACTACAGAGAACTAGGAACATTAGTGTACTCAAAATTGAATTCACATGTAATTTTGGAAAACATCAATTGGGAAAACTCTTTTGTGTCTATCTTTAAACTTATCTGAGTTCCTAAAATAAAATTTGTATTTGATATAAGAGGACAGGATGGCATCTTTGACAACTGGGTTTTGGGAAACTTAAAAAAAAAAAAAAAACAGGATTAAAAGAGCCAACATAATATTGAAGAGGAAGAACAAAACTAAAGGACTGATACTATAGGACTTCAGTATTTACTATAAACTACAGTAATCAAGACACTGGTGAAAGAACAAATAGATGAATGGAACAGAATAGAGATCCCAGAAATAGACCCAGATAAATAGAGTCAACTGATCTTTGACAAAGGAACAAAAGCCTATACAATGGAATAAAGTTAGTCCTTCCAACAGATGGTGTTGGAACAACTAGACATCCACAGGCAAAGATGAATCTACACATAAAACTTAAATCCTTCACAAAAATTAACTCAAAATGTATCACAAGCATATATATAAAATGCAAAACTGTAAAACTCCTAGAGAATAACATTGGAGAAAACCTAGATGACCTTGGATTTGGTGATGACTTTTCAGCTAAAACACCAAAGGTATGATCCATGAAAACAAAGAATTGATAAGCTAGACATCATCAAAACTAAAAATTCTCCTCTGAGAAGAGTAATGTCAAAAGAATAAGAGGACAAGTCATAAATTCGGGGAAAATATTTGCAAAATATGTATCTAACAAAGAAATGTTATCTGAAATATACAAAGAACTCCTAAAACTAAACAATAAGAAAACAAACAACCTGATTAAAAATGGGCCCAAGATTTTAATAGACATCTCACCAGAGAAGATGTACAGATGGCAAATAAGCATATGAAAAGATGTACCACATAAAAGTCATCAGAGAAATGCAAATTAAAAAGGATAGTGAGATACCACTACATATTTATCAGAATGGCCAAAATCTGGAACACTAACACCAGGTGCTGGCGAGGGTGTGGAGGCGCTGGAATTCTCACTGATTGCTGGTAGGATCAAATGCAAAATGGTAGAGCCACTTTGGAAGACAATTGATGATTTCTTACAAAACTAAACATACTTTTACCATATGACCCAGCAGTTGTGCTCCCTGGTATTTACCCAGAGGAGTTGAAAACTTTTGTCCGCATAAAAACCTGTACACAGATATTATACCAGCCTTATTCATAATTGCCAAAAATCAGAAGCAACCAAGACATCCTTCAGTAGGTGAATGGATAAATAAACTGTGGTACAGTCAGACAATGGAATATTATTCAGTTCTAGAAAGAAATGATCTATCAAGCCACAAAAAGACATGGAGGAAACTGAAATGCATATCAGTAAGTGAAAGAAGCCAGTCTGAAAAGGCTAAATACTGTATGATTCCATCTATATGACATTTTGGAAAAGGCAAAACTATGAAGACAGAAAAAAACAGTGGTTGCCAGGATTAAGGGTGGGGGAATGAGAGATGAATAGACAGAGCACAGGAGTTTTAGGGCAGTGAATATACTCTGCATGATACTATGTCATACATTTTCCAAACTCAGAATGTATTAACACCAAGTGAACCCTAAGGTACACTATGGACTTTGGGTGATTGTGATGTGTCAGTGTAGATTCATCAACTGTAACAAGTATGCAACTCTTGTGGGGGATGTTGATGATGGTGGGGGGGGTAGTCTGTGCATGTAGTGGGGAGGGAGATATAGGGAATCTCTGTACCTTCCCCTCAGTTTTGTTGTGAACCTAAAACTACTCTTAAAAAATACTCTTTTATAACAAAATAAATAAAGAATTTGCATATCATTGCCCTTGTATGAAGAATCAGGATTACTAAAATGTAAGAAACGTTTCCTCATATTTCCCATTTGTATGGAACATGGAGATGTTATCACTGCCTTGACTCACTTGCTCCCTATGGTGGTTGGGCTCCATGGAGCCTGAGCGGAGCCTGAGTTTTCTTGTCTAAAATATATGTTGATAGGTGTGAACTGGGATCAGAGATCCAAGAGGTCAACAAAGAATTAATAGGGAAAGGACTAAGGTACAAAAATAAGGTCCTTTCCTAGAAATTCAAGTCTAGAACGAAGTAAAATTTATTGGAGGTTGTGGTGTGTCTGAGTATTGGTAGTAGTGCTCACTTCCCTCAGGGCAGGCTTTAAGTAGGCCTTGGAGTTTGTGACAGTTTTATGCTCTGGGAAGTATGTGTTTGTAGATGATTCAAGCTGAGTTTAAAGGTTTGCAGCAGGGATTACATAAAATATTGTGAAAATTGTATTGAAAATGATCTTAAATATTTTATTTTATTCTGAGTTCAGTTCAAGTGTAGAAATCTTCATAGTTATAAAGGTCTATAGTGAAACCTTTTTATCACTGCTCAGAACTGATTAGTCTATCATACACACACATATCCTCCCATCTCATTTGTCCATCAACAAGTCCTCAGTTATCCACTGTCAATTTTATAAATACACATGCATACACATACACACTCACACTCACACTCATGCATTCAGAATCCCAGACATAAGCCTTTATTGTTTTAAATTACTTTTACTTCTCAGAACGATGAAGATCATGCATCAGGTAGCCTGGCAGGTGTTTTGATGCTCAGATTTGGCTATTTTCATCATTGATCTACGTTGGTAAGAAACAGATCTCAGAGAATTAAACATTTTAAATCTGAAAGACTAAACTAAATTCATTTAGAAGTTCCACTATGTCCTCTATGTAGCTATGACTTTCATCTCTTGCTGCCTTGAAGCTGAGCATAGAAGAGCAAATAGTGGCCTCTCTCCAGGCCAAACAGACTAGAAAAATGATCACACAAACAACTACTGATTTTTGCTTTGTTGAAAGGAAAATATTTCCATTCTAGACCACGAAAATGAGTAAAAATAATCTAAGACTCTTTAAGGACTATACTGATTTCTTCTGTATTTCTGAAACAAAGCAATAGTTAAGATACAATTTACACAAGCCCAGGCCTGAAGAAACTGGGTCCTATGTACTAACATCAGGGCATCTTTCTGCTGCCACCTCTCCTGCCTCAAAACTATTCTCCACATTGTGAAAACCAGATGCTTAAAAACCATCAGTAACTCACTCCACATTACTCAAAGGATAAAGTCCCAAATCCTTAGTTGGTTTTTGTCAACCCAGCAATCATTAGTCCTCGCTTACCTCACACTCCTCCCCCCACCATCATCCATCTGTTTGCTGTATTCTACTTTATCGTCCAGCCAAACTCAATTTTCTTGATCATACACCAAGGAGTATTCCTTCTGCCCAGATCGCTGTCCACCCTCACCATAGACATTCACTTGATCAACTTCAGTGCATTCTTCAGGTCTAATGTATACCTTCCAGGTGAAGTCTTTCTTTAGTCCTCAAAATAAGTGGCTCCCCTTTTTGTGTTCTCATAGTGTCAAGGCACGTCTGTTTCACACACTTTTATAGTCATATATTTAAAGTAGTGTTTCTCAGATGTTCGGTGTGCATAGGAATTAAAAGGAGATCTTGTAAAAATGCAAATTCTGAGTCAGGGTGATGCCAGTGCTGCAGTCCCCAAAGCGTGTGCCGAGTAGCAAGGACGTAGAGTCTGTGTGCCTCTGTGGACCTGAGGACAGGATCCGCAGAGCCTGACACACGGCAGGCCCTGAATTCACAGCCACTGAATGAATTTCAAAAGCGATAGAATCTTGACAATATAACATTTTCATTTTAAAATACAAGCAGTGCTTACAAATAACCACTTGAGAAGAACTTTGTTAACTTCCTTCCCTCCTTCTGTATCTTGGTATTTCCATCTGTTCTTTCTGTCTCTTTGCCTCAAAGTTCACTGGTATCTGGAATTTCTACCCAATCCCTTCCTTTTCCTCTATTCCTTTTACACCCTGGAGGCATTTTCAATGATAGCACTTCTGAAAATAAAAAGCAAAGGAAGCCAGGGAAGAGAGATGAAGAAAAATGAACCTCTTTTCTCTTCTTCAGCTATCAGTTGAGTTACTTTCTTGTTTCTCCAAATCTAACCTCCTTGGACCTAATCAGACTATTTATCAAAGAATCCCAAACACATCCCTAGACTCCACTTTAGTGTTGTAATGCTCAAAACTGTTGTCTGTATGTTCCTCAGAAATGGAAATGAACCTTATATCAGTCATTTATTTACACAAAGACTTGTCTTTTAACATCTAAGTAAAGATTTGACTGTTTTTTAAGCCATATCTTTAAATGCATATTTGCCTAGGGCTTGGGGAGAGATACATGTAGTCATTTTGTTCCAAATATTTGTAGTTGGGTATATTGCGAACATGGAATAGTGAAAATACCACAAACTCCCTGTGGTTCCCTTACCACCCATATGCCCAGCCCTTGTCTCAAATACGAAAAATAAGAAATGTTAGAGAGCAGTCACTGTAGCAAAGGACGAAAGTGGTGAGAACATTTGATGAGATGATAATTCTCCTACCAGGTGGACAGCCTTTAAGGAGTGCAGGCACTGCTCTTCTCCATTAGGGGTAGATATGTTTCCAAGCAGACAGAAACCATCAAGGAAAACATTGTTTGGGGGGAGATAATGTGTACTCAGAAACCTCAGACACCTGTGATTTTAGGAAACCACAGATTGACTTTTCTACTAGGACATACAAATCTTTGTTAGGCTTTAAGTGTATTTAATGTCCAAAGGAACAATTTATGGAAGGGTGATTGGTCTGGATTTCTATATTAAATTTATGGTATGACTTACAGAATGCTTGCTCGCTTGGTCTCTCTGTATGTGTATATATATATATACACACACACATAGATATATATATATGTATGTATATATATATATAGTGTAGTCTGTATCTACATGATAAGTAAAATGTGTATTTGTATATATATCTAATTCATACCTTCCACATTTGCATCTCATGTATGTATATGTATATGTATATACTCTATAATTTCATTTCTTGACAGCTAAGGCTTGAAAGAGATCAGAGGGGAAACTCTTGGTAAATGTGTAGATTTGCTCACTAACAAGATGTTAGACATATAAATTTTATACTAAAAATGCCATCCCCAAATATCAAGAAAATAGAACAATTATACTAGGGTATGGACTCTAGCAAATTAAAAGAAATATCTGCATGATCTATGTTTCTAATTATCTGACAGAGTGCTGTTAATAACTTTTCTGGAAGCCACAAACACAGCAGGAGCACTTAGTTATGATGCAGTCTTAAAATATACCACAATGCACTTTATCTGTGGCCTTCAAGATCACATTGGCAGCAGAACCTACCATAATGAACTGTCCTGAAGCCTTGAGATGCTGTTTTCAGCAATTTTGCATTTGAGTATTCAGATTTTACAGTGTGTGAAGTCTGACTGAATGTGCTTCGCCACTGTAACTTCAAAATATTCACATTTTCCTTTTCTCAATTTAAGACCATGTTGATAAAAAAAAAGCATATAGAATATTGCAAATAAATAGCTATCTATAGTGAGCTAAGAACTAGATAGAACCCCAAGATTTTTCAAGATATGCTAATGATTATTTTGTCCAGTAGACTTAATTTTGCTGCAGGACGCACATAAAAAAAGGTACTTCACACTCCCCATGGTTCTCAGTGGTGAACATACCAGCCCATAATTACCAGCACACAATTATTCAGTTATCTGCTTGCAATCAAGAAAATATCATTCCTTGTCTTTTGATATTTTGTTTCACATCATGTAAGCATATGTCTAAAGCATTAATAAAATTATAAATTACACATTTGATGATCAAATAGGAGAAAATCTCTTAAACACTCACATTCTCTGCAATTTTCTTTCTTCTACAAATGTTACACCACTTTTGCTACTTTTATCTTAATTACAAAGAGTAGTTGGGGCACCTGGGTGGCTCAGTCGGTTAAGCATCCGACTTTTGGTTTCAGCTCAGGTCATGATCTCAGGGTCATGAGATCAAGCCCCAAGTCGGGCTCCCTGCTCAGTGTGGAACCTGCTTGAAATTCTCACTCCCTTTCCCTCTGCACCCACCCCCCGCCACACTCTCTCTCCCTCTTCAAAAAAAAAAGAAAGAAAGAAAGTAGCACAGGGTTTGGTGGATAAGGAAAGAGAAGAAAAGGAAAAGTTAAGTCTTCCTAATAAGGAATATTATGCTGAATACTAACTACCACAACAAGTCGTCAGTCGTGGAAATTAGAAGGAGCCCCCTTAAATGTGCATATGCTATTTTTTAAGGTTTAAAATATTTTACTTCCAATTTTAATTCACCAATATCCATTGTCACTTTTTAAAAATTATAGAGTTTTTTACCCCTCAGGTTATATATATATAACAAGAACTTAACTGCTCTTTTTGGAGTCACTCTGGGGTGTTGCATTAATTTTAGCTGTAGGATAACAATAAAAAGTAATTTTAGAAAACCACAAGGTAACTTAGGGGCCTCATAAATGAAAGCACTTTTCAGAATGCTTATTGATGAAGACAGCCTTAATGTTCCCTCAGCTTGGTTAACTTTAGACAGATTTCTTCATCGTTATAGGCCCCTCACCTCCGTGTTCTTAGAGCTTTAACTTTAGAAAATTTGAAGTTTTCAATTCTTTCCTGCCCCTCTGAGGTATAAATCAACTCCCAGGCTCTTGCCAGTTTTACGTCTCAGACGTGTCTTTCTCAAAGACTTGAGAGCCTTCTCTTTGATATGTAATCATCAAGGAAACTAAGGTGCCCTCTTTCTAGTCTCTTTGTGGGAGTAGGAGTCTAACTTTGATAGATAAGTGTGTCAATTAGCAAACGCACATAGCCTAATCACATTGACCATTCCCCTCCCCCAATGTCCTCCAGTACTTTTCTACTAGCTCATCCCAGTGCTTAAAATCTCTCTCACCTTTTGTTTTGGTGGAGTTGAGTTCTGTCTCTCTCCCCTAATGCAATTGCCTTTCATAAATTCTTCCTTGCCTGTTTAATTCTGTCTGGTACAGTTTTTCTAGGACATCATTTAGACCTCAAGTTTACGGGAAAGGAATCTGGATCAATGTAAATAGATTTTTAAAGGATTTTAATGAATATTCTAAGACATAGAAATACCTTATCTACCTGCAATTACTAGGTCTTACCTTTTTAAGCCATACTACATTTTTGCCTACTTTTATCATTCATGGTGAAAATATTCATAAAAATGTAATAAGCCTTCTATTTTTTCTCAAAATAAAAAAATACTTTGTTTCTCAAAGTGAAAATACTTCTGGTGTGTGTGTGTGTGTGTGTGTGTGTGTGTGTGCATGCGTGTGTGATTAAACAAAACTGTGCATGTACAAAATTCAAATACTGGAAGCCATAGTTTAAAGCAAAGTGTTTCCCATCCTTTTTAGAAAGGTTCAGATTTTAACCAACCCCCCCATGAGATTTTAAAACCATAGATATGTGGTATATCTGTTTATATATGGTGGCTTTTAGAATGCCATAAACTATTGTAATAGCCAAGATTTGTTTGCCCCTCAGGAACTAATTTCTGCACTCATGGGATGATAGTACCCACTGAAAATGAATAGATTAAAGCACAAAATAAAAATCACCTAAAATCCCACACCACAGAGGTGACTACTATTTGCATTTAGACAAATATCCTTCCATGTATCTTGCTAACAATATTTTATATGCTTTCTTTTATCCATTCGTGTGCTTTAATAACATAACGTGGACATATTTCCATATTAATATAAGTAGACATCATCCTTTTCAAGTATATACCATAATTTATTTAATTAATTCAATTTCCTATGACATACCTTCTTTCTTTTTCTATTTTGTATTTTAAATAATGCTATGATGAATATCATGCCATATCATTTGCACATTTGATGTGATTTTTTTTGTGGCAGATTGCATATGATAACTTTATGTAGAAAAATATAAACACAAGGCAGCAAAAACATACACATGATACCAGGACGTCTAAATCAACCAAACTACTATAAAAGTATGTAAAGATAACTTATCCTTATAATGTATCCTAGATTTACAATATTCCTTTAATTTGGGTGTAATAAATTAGTTGGATGCAGAAAACAAGATTAGAATTATATGTATAATTTGCATTATATATATCGTAAGGAAATAGTAGATTTAAAGACAGAATATATTGTCTTGCTTATATGGTAAACTATTGCTCTACCGCTCCTCCTTCCAAAAAAATTACCCCAAATTGTTATTTGGGTGGGGGAACACATCTATCTATAACATCTATTTGTAAAATTTCAGACTTTATTTCTCTCTGTATGTAACCATGTGAAAATACACTGTCTATCAGGTAAGGTAAGTAATTTCTAATTTTCTAAGCTCACGGTTTTATGTGTATTCATATCTTCCATTTGCCAGTTTTAAACTTAAATATATACATTCATTTTGTGAAATTAAAATAACCCTTGGAGAAGATGTAAGCAACAGAATGCAAATGGGGAGTTCTTTTGTGCTTTTCTTGTGTAGTGTTTACTCACTTTTCACCTTGTTATCTACAAAACATGGAAGTGCCTGAGGTGATATCTTTAGAAATAATTTCTCAAAGCATAATTTCTGGATAAAAAGTCATGTCTATTTAATTTTTTAAATAAGATTTCCAAACTGTCTTCCAAAAAGTCTTTGCCAATTTATAGTCCTTCATATTTTGCAAGAGAAAACCTATTTACAACACTAGGTATTACCATTTTTTTTAATCTTGGCAAAACTTATAAAGACAAAGTGAACCCCCAATATTCTTTTAATTTTATATTATTTAATAACTAATTGGGTTGAGTTTTTTAGTGAGAATATTGACTATTTGTATTTTTTAAAGGTGTATTTATTTATTTGAGAGAGAGAGGGGTGGGGAGGAGAGGGTCAGAGGGAGAGGGAGGAGAGAAGCAGACTCCCCACTGAGCGGGGAGCCTAATGCAGGGCTCCATCTCATGACTGTGAGATTGTGACCTGAGCTGAAACCAAGAGTCTGACACTCAAGCAACTGAGCCACCCAGGCGCCCTGACTGTTTGTATTTTTAAAAGAGATTTCCCTTATCTTGTAATGTTCAGCAGTTTTTTTTTTTCTTTTTTCTCTTTTTCATTCCTTATTAAACATATCGCCCAGGATATGATCATCTTGTGTAATAATTTAATGTATTTTTACAGTAGCAATTGTGGAAACTCTGTAGGGCTCTGTGCCATTCCATTTCACAAATGATTTTGCTTCCTTCTTTATTTACTTTTATATATAAATGAAGTTTATGACAACTGTAGATACATTAATGTATATGAGCTTATTATTCATATGTGTTATGATTCTTAAAATATATTTTATAATAATTTTATGCGGAGGTGTTTAGAAAAATGACATTTAAATAATTGCAGATCTTTCATTATCACAGGTAAGATAATTTTTTTATACTTAAGGAGAACTTGATCATTCTAATATATTTTTTTTATACTGAAACTTAGAGACTTCTCAATTCCCTTCACTCCTTAATCACTTTTTTCTGTATAGATTTTGAACTGATATATTTTATTTTTTTCATCTTTATCTCTTTATCTATATCATATTAATATGTACATTCCTGTGGTTCCAGTTAGGCTCATTTCACTTATTTTTAGGGGCTGGTCATGTGAAGCAATACCTGTTTTCATAGTGGGCATATTTTTTTTTAATTTTATTTTATTATGTTATGTTAATCACCATCCATTACATCATTAGTTTTTGATGTAGTGTTCCATGATTCATTGTTTGTGTATAATATCCAGTGCTCCATTCAATACGTGCCCTCTTTAATACGAGATGATGTGGGCATATTTTTTTATGCCAACTATTGCCCGTTTCTCCAAATTTATCCACGAGAATTGTTACCGATACAGTTTAATCCTCTATTCATGTAAATTCTGATGTTTCCCTAATATTTTGTATATGATAATCCATATCTAGAAAGAAAAATGAAAGTCAGTAATTGTGCTTTGGTTTTGATGACTCTTTTTTGAGAATTATCTATGTAATTCGATAGTTATTTCATTAAACCTTACAGGGAATGGAGTACTACTGCATGCTACACCACGGATAAACCTCAAAAACATCATGCTAAGTGAAAGAAGCAAGTCACGAAAGACCAGCTATTGTATGATACCATTTGTATGAAATATCCAAGACAGAAAATTGATTAGTGGTGGCCAGGAAATGGTGGGTGGGGGAAGATTTGAAAGGTACTCATTAATTATTATTTTAATTTATATGTTGGGTCCATGAGTGCATTTGGACTTTTACTCAGAATCACATAACATAAAATTCACTATTTTAAGCAGTTTAAAGTGTGTAATTTAGTGGATTTTAGTATACAGTAGTCCCCCTCTTATCCATGGGGGATATATTCCAATACCCTCAGGGGATGTGTAAAACTGTGGATAGTACCAAACCTTATATATACTGTTTTTTCCTATAAATACATACCTTTGATGAAGTTTAATTTATAAGTGAGGCATGGTATGAGACCAACAACAGTAACTAATAATAGAAAAGAACAATTATAATAGCAATACACTGTAATAAAGGAATGTGAATTATCTCTCAAAGTATCTTATTATACTGTACTCACCCTTCATCTTGTGATGATATGAGATGATGAAATGCCTACATGATGAGTTGAAGTGAGGTGACTGATATAAGCATTGTAATGGAGCATTAGGCTACTAGCGACCTTCTGACAATATGTCAGGAAAATCATCTGCTTCCAGAGCGCACTTGACCAGGGGTAACTGAGAACGTGGGTAATGGAGACCCCCAAAAGTGAAACAGCAGATAAATGGTTGGGAGGGGGGACTACTGTATTCACAATGTCATGCAACTGTAATCATTGTCTAATTCCAGAACATATCCATTACTCCAAAAATAAACCCCATACCTCCCAATTCCACCCTACTCCTATTTTCTGTCAACCACTAATCTACTTCCTGCCTGTATGGATTTGCCTATTCAAATAGAATCGTACAAGAGGTGGTCTTTTGTGACTGCCTTCTTTCACTTAGCATGTTTTTAAGGTTCATCCTTGTTGTAGCATGTAGCAGTACTCCATTATTTTTATGGCTGAACAATATTCTATTGCAACAACATAATACGTATTGTTTATCCCTTCATCATTTGATGTACATTTGGGTTGTTTCTACTGTTTAGCTATTATGAATAATGCTTCTATGAACATTTGTGTATAAGTTTTTGCGTGAACGTATTTTGAATTCATGTAGGTATATACCTAGTAGTGAAATTGCTGAGTCATAGGTAACTCTAACTTTTTAAGAAAGTACCAAACTGTTCTACACAACAGTTGTACCACTTTACATTCAAACAGTGCAAACCGTATGCTTACAGTATATGAGGGCTCCAGTTTTTCAACATCTTCACCAACTTGTTTTCTCTCTCTCTCTTTTTTTTTTTTTAATTTTAGCCATCCTGGTGAGTGTAAAGTGGTATTGCATTCTTATTTTGTGCATTTGTTTTTAAATTGCTTGTTACAAGTGCATGTGTGGTTTTATAAATGGAATCACTAATATCAAAGTTATATGACCATCTTGATGCATGCTCTGTGTCTTGTGGCATACTACAATGAGTTGATTGTTCTGTATTATATTTACAAAAGAAAAACAACTTTGTTTTAAAGTTGAGGATGTGATTGTATGTACTAGGCTTTACTCTAAGTAACTTTTTACAGCTAATTATTTCAGAATCTGTCTTTATTGAATTTGCAAAAGTAACTTTAAAAGAATCGTGCTAATAGATTTCTGTGTTAATGGACTGGCCATTCTGGCTTTTCTACCTACTGTCTATAGTGCCCAGAAAAGGGGGCACTCTAAATCATGCTTATTTATAACCTTCCTTGACCTGAAATTCCATTAGTGGAAGGAAAAAAGTAGCTTCTCATTGAAAAATATATTTACAAAATACTAGTATATAAACCATCCTTTCAAGGTAAGTTAAACTCCTCTAGAAATTTCATTAACTCTATTAGACTGATAGTCATTAAAATAAATATATCTTCATGAAACATTTTGCTTCCCTGGAGGCAAGAGAATAAAAAAGATAAAACTAATGAGCGCTGTGAATTGTATAAGACTGTTGAATCACAGACCTGTACCTCTGAAACAAATAATACATTATATGTTAAAAAAAGAAGAAGAAGAAGAAGAAGATAGCAGGAGGGGAAGAATGAAGGGGGGGAAATCGGAGGGGGAGATGAACCATGAGAGACTATGGACTCTGAAAAACAAACTGAGGGTTCTAGAGGGGAGGGGGGTGGGGGGATGGGTTAGCCTGGTGATGGGTATTAAAGAGGGCACATACTGCATGGAGCACTGGGTGTTATACGCAAACAATGAATCATGGAACACTACATCAAAAACTAATGATGTAATGTATGGTGACTAACATAACATAATAAAAAAAAAAAACAATAGAGGGAAGGTGGGAGAAAGAAAATAACACTAGCAGGGGCGCCTGGGTGGCTCAGTCGTTAAGCGTCTGCCTTCGGCTCAGGTCATGATTCCAGGGTCCTGGGATCGAGTCCCACATCGGGCTCCCTGCTCCGCGGGAGGCCTGCTTCTCCCTCTCCAACTCCCCCTGCTTGTGTTCCCTCTCTCACTATCTCTCTCTCTGTCAAATAAATAAATAAAATCTTTAAAAAAGAAAAGAAAAGAAAATAACACTAGCAGTATATAGGTTTTAGATTTTCCTTATTGATAAAAGCAATTTCTTTGATTTCGGTTTTATTATAAAGATTTTAATCTCTTTTCAAAAGTGTTGTTCAAAATGATTTAGCTTTAATAACAAAAATGAGACTCTTACAAGTATCTTCTTAGGAATTCTCATACTGGGACATTTGAAAAAGCTTTTATTTTACTAGGTACAATGATCTTGCATGCATTTTCATTCAAGTACCTAGGAAGCAGTTATGGGCAAACTAGTAATTGACAAAAGTTGTGAGGACTTCTGAGGTAAAAAATGTAAAAGAATCCAGACATCTTTACAAGAATTTGCATACCCCCCCTTTACTTACTCATTTTGTGGAGACAAGACCGAGAAGGTGATGGACAGGAGCAGGAACCTCCCCTTCTGTTTGTTAAGTCCAGACAGAGAGCTATCTTCTAGGGTAAAAGATGGGTAAAATTGTTTAGTTCTGGTGAATGAAGACTTAAGCTCCTTGAAAGTGAAATTAAAATTTCCTGGAGTGAATGAGGGCAAAATCATGAATTAAAGAAAGTTAACAAAGGAAATATATAGACTACTCTATAAAAGCCCCAAATGAGATTGTAGATATTATATTACTATTTTAAGATACTGTGGTATTTAAAATTGCTTCTGTGTTTCACTATTTTAGTAAAATGTGTTATGTGTGTTGTATAATTATTAAAGATTCTTGCTCTCAATTCTTGGTATCTTTCATGATAGTGATTTGTACTGTGTAATTTGGGCAAAAATTTCTCCTAGCAGCAAGCAGAACGTTTCACAGTGAAATTTTAAGGTATATATAAATATATTAAAATTTGTATCTGAAACTGCAAAATTTTTAAGTAACGGCAAATATCAGAATTGTTTTTTTTTCTTTATTCTTTACTATATGAGCAGGAATTATTTTATCTGTGGGCCTTTTTTATAAATCCTGGGGTGCCTCCCCAGCCCCAAATCATAGCATCTTAAGTTTCACAAGTCTAGATTTAGTTATTTATTCAGTTAAGTTTAACAATACATAGTTATTAATCATTACTACTGAGACTGATTTATATGAAAATAATGCAAAATGAAGACACAGTTCCAATATGCACCAGTTTCCATTAGTACAGCACAATCATGTTATCTGCAGATAGGGACAGTTTTATTTCTTCCTTTCCCATCTATATGCACTGTATTGAATAAGAGTGGTGAGAGTGGACATTATTTCCTTGTTCCAGATTTTAGAAGGAAATCATTCAGTCAGTTCAGTCTTTCACCATTGAGTGTAATGCTTGCTGCAGGTTTTTTGTTTTTGTTTTTGTTTTGTTTTTTGTTTGTTTTTGCTGCAGGTTTTTATAGATGCTCATTATCAAGGTGAAGATACTCCTCTCTATCTCTCTATTCTTATTTTTCTAAAAGTTCTTGTCAAGAATGCATGTTGAGTTTTGTTAAATTATTTTTCTGCATCAGGTGATATGATCATGTGATTTTTTTCATTAGTTTGTTAATATAGTGCGTTACATTGACTAAGTTTTGAATATTGTACCATCCTTGAAGATAAACTCCATTGTATTGTGGTATAATTATTTTTATTTATTGCTGAATTCTATTTCCTAATATTGTGTTAGATATTTTTGTGTATATGTTCATAAGGGATATTTGATAAGGGATATCACATTAGTGCTAGCTTTATAAAATGAATGGAAAGTATTCCATCCTCTTCTATTTTGGAGAAGAAGTTGTATAGAGTTTGCGCTAATGCTTTTTTAAATGTTTGAAAGAATTCTCTAGTGAAATCATCTGGACATGAAGATTTCTTTTCCCCAGGTGCCCTCTTTTCTAAAAGAGTTTTAATTACGAATGCAGTTTCCTTAATAGTTATAGGACTATTAAAATTATCAATTTCACATTTGGTGAGTTGTGGCATTTTCTGTTTTTTGAAGAATTGGTCCATTTCATTTAAGTTGCCAGATTAGTATATGTAGAATTGCTCATAGTATTCTTATTATCTTTTTGATGTTTTCAGGGTTTGTAGTAATTTTGATTGTTTCATTCTTGATATTAATAATTTCTGTCTTCTTTTTCATTGTCAGTCTTGCTAGAGGTTTGACAGTTTTATTGAGCTTTCCATAGAACATTGATTTTCTCAATTGCTTTTCTGTTTCAGTTTCATTGGTATTTGCCTTTGTCTTTATTGTGTTCTTTATTCAGCTTGCTTCGGGTTCATTTTTGGTATTTTTCTAGATTCTTCAGGCTGTAACTTATATTATTGATTTGAAATTTGTCCTCTTTTCTAACATAGTGCTTTCAGATTTCCTCTTAGCACTGGTTTGGCTTCATCCCATAAATTTTACAAGTTGTGTTTTCATTTTTACTTAGTTCAATGCATTTTTATGTTTTAATTTAAATTCCAGTTAGTTAACATACAGTGTGATAATAATTTCAGGTGTACAATATAGTGATTCAACACTTCCATACATCACTCTCTGCTCATCACAAAAAATTGCACTCCTAAATCCCCATCACCTATTTAACCCATCCCCCCACTACCTCCCCTCTGCTTCAGTGTATTTTTTATATTCATTGAGACTCCTTATTTGATCTATGGACTATTTAGTAGTGTATTGTGTAGTTTCCAAATGTTAGGAGATTTTCCTTTATCTTTCTGTTACTTGTTTTTAGGTTGTTTCCACAGTGGTCAGAGAACACACTTTGTATGATTTCAGTTCTTTTAAATTTGCTGAGGTTTGTTTTATGTTTCAAGATATGGTCAATCTTGGTATATGTCCATGGGAACTTAAAAAGAATAGGTTTTCTGATGCTTTGTGTGAATTATTCTATAAATGATGAGTGCATACCATTGATTGATGGTGCTCTACCAAGTCAGTAGATTTGAATCTCTAGTTCTTGAAGAATCTAGCCCTACAGTTGGTGCTTAGTAAGGGTCTGTTGGATTTCATAGACCTGCTGTACTAGTACCCTTATTCCTGTCATCTGTTTTCATTCTGCTAAAATTTCCAAGGCAAAGGCAAGTAGCTGAAAATGGCACCCTGCCATGGAATTTGATTAGGCAGGCTACAGTGATAATGCTGCCTAACAACCCAAAAGCACAGTTTGCCCCACCAATCATTTATTTCATTGTCAGAGGTCTACAGCTTGGCTGTATTTTAACTGATCTTGTCTGTTCTTGCCTGAGCGCTACTGAGTTATGCTGGATTCCAGGTTTGGGGACAGATTCAAGTCTATTCCTTATATATTAATTTTGAAATCCATGCTGAAGGAACATTAGCTATCTAGAGCATATTCTTTGCATGGCAAAGGGTGGAAGCTTCAGGAGAGTTGGCAGAAATGTGGAATACCTCTCAAAGTTTCAACTAGTAATTAGGCACAGTGCCACTTCCATCTATCGTCTATTATCCAGAGGAAGTCATAGCAATGACTAAAGCAAATGCGTTAAAGGGATATACTCCCCCTACTCCAGTAGGAGGCACCTCAAAATCGTAGGGCAAAAGTCACAGATGAATAATTCTATTACAGTGTGGGAGTGAAGAATTGGAAGCAATGCTCCAAATACTTCTGACTTACTTTCTGAATCTGTATTACTTACTATTTTACACAGGGGTCAGGAAAATGAAAACCCTTCACATGAAAAGGTGGGGAATCTTTATTTGATTTATAAATTATAAGAGACATCCCCCCTTGACATACAATTAAGTCTTATACATTGTGTTTTGGAGAATTTGAAGACATAGCTTTAGTCAACTAATGAGAAAGTACTTCAGACTATATTTCATACTACCTCAAAGACAATGTATTTTTAAGTCCAGCCTATAGTCTCTTATTCTTTTGGTTTGGAACTATAGGTAGGTATTTGGTTGGGAGGATTTTTGGGGGGAATCCTTTGTAAGCTTGCACAACTAAGCTAGATACAGTGACTTAAAATAGAGTTCATCTGTATCAGTTTGACATGCGCGCGTGCGTGTGTGTGTGTGTGTGTGTGAGATAAAACATTTGCACTTGCCCTTTATTTTTGGAAACCTTCAAATTTTTTTATGAATTAGAAATTTACAGACTATTTGGTATCCTTCAGTTGGTCATCACAGAATCCTATAGGATAATACATGTTCAGAATTTTTCAGGTCACAATTTGAATTTTATTTGAAGAGACACAATTGTCATTAAAAATACAACAAAGAAAACTCCGGGGACAGAATGCTTAATTTAAATCCAGAACAGGCATGTAGCACCTATTTCATGTACTTGCAGAGTGACAAAGAGCTTTTCTTACCAGTGAAGAATAAAGGAAATGGTTTCTCACAGTCTGTTTGGGATACTAATTGATTGCAGTTGAGGTAGGAGTTTTAATGAAATGGACACTTGTTCTCCAAGAATTGATCTGGAACCACCAACAAGTTAACAGACTGTTGAACACATAACAAGCCAGTGATGATTTGTAATCAGTCCTTGTCAGATTGGTTTCAATTAAAACCTTTAACTCAGAAGACAGGGGCCACCTCATTATCAGTTTTCTTAGGTCAGATCAAGCAAAATTAAGAGTCATATTTAAAAAGTATTTGTGTTTGCAGACATTCGTGTGAATGACATTTAAAACACAATTACGAGAACAAAATAAAAGCAGCTGAATTAGAATTCAATTAGAGCCTTTCCAATATATGTCAAATAAAAAGGAACAAATTTCACTGGAAGATGAAGGAATGAAGGAAACATTTTAGAACATGCTTATTGCTCTTCGAATTTTATCAGTTGCAAGAAAAGGACATCATTGAAACATTGGTATTAAATAAACTTTGAAGTTGCTATTTTTTTCTTCTAATTTTCCCTTCCATAATGATTTCTGATTCTTTGTAATATACAAATAAACAAAATGTAAAGAGGTCAACACTGGATGTGAGTGTGTGCTGTTGCTGCAGTTGATATATTCTTATCTAGTGACGTCTGTGTCACAGCTCTCCTTTCTTCATCTTTCACAGTTCATTTGCCTCCTCTCCTTTTTTCCTTCATGATTATCTGCTTTTACAGCTTTAACAATGACCTTGTATTTCCTTCAATGCCTTCTCTTCCAAAGAACAAATCCCATATGCCCAGCTACTTACTAGAAGGGTTCACTGGGACATCTCCATGTGGCCCCAATATCTCCCCTCTTTTATTTCTCATCTTCTGTGTACTATCCCCCTTCCTTCATATTAAACAACAAAAATCACTTCATCATCTCTTAATTTGCCATTAGTTAATTATTTTACTGATGTCAAAAGTCTCCATCATCTTTGATTCTTGCCTGTCCTTTAACTCCAAATCTCATTTGGTAGCAGACCCAACTGAGAAAGAGAAATTGACACCTGTGACTGGTTTCCAGAGTGTTAACATTTTATTATTAATTATCTTAATAGTCCTAATTCTTACCTGCTTCATAGTTGCACAGATCCCACCTGCTGATTCAAATACTTACTCCCTCATGCCTAAGCCAAAAATGGTATGTACGTGATATATGGTCCTTGGCAGACATTTCATTTGATCTTGACATTCTCTCCTGATGTTCCTCTATATGACTTCAAAATTCAGTAGTGTCTCAGAAAGTCGAAATCAGTACAGTATCATTGGCACAGTATGAAATCTGTCTGCAATCTTGGCCTACGTTATTGTATTACCATGTAGAACATTCTTCTTGTCTGCAGATAATTCCACTCTGCATATGTTATACAAACTTCCATCAGATAAATCTACCTGAAGCACACTTCTTGTGTCATTTTACCATTCCACATGAATGTAATCATCTGTATATGTTGGGATGCAGAAATGTTTGGGAAGTCCTGTTTAATGAATTGGCATGATTATTGCTTCATGAGTTGTGTCTCAGAACTCATTGTTGCTCATTTTGGAGGGTCTCCAGAGATATATTGGGAAGAATAGCTCTTTTTCTGAAAAACAGAACCCTCCTGCTCCTGTTTGGGGTGGAAATTTTCTTTGCTCTTGTTCTTCAGACAAATGATCCCACCCACTTACTTATACCCACAAAATTTGCAAATCTTCCAGTTAGCTGATGACATCCATCATTTTATTTTAGTGTGAGAATGGACTCTTTTCTTCATCTAGTCCTTGTCATTTCAGTGAGATTTCATTGAGAAAGAAAGATAAACAGATATTCTTAGTCCAGTATCTTACATACCTAACATTTTTATTTTGAAACAGTTTTCAACTTAGAAAAAACTTCCAAAAATAGCATAGAGAGTCCCTGTGTACCTTTTATCCACCTTCCCCAAATTTTAACAACTCACATAATTGTAGTAAAATTATCAAAATCAGGAAATTGACATTTATTCAATACCATTAATGAATCTACAGATTAGTCCTGTTTGGTAAAGTGTAATGTTTAACTATTAGTATATTGGCTATATTTATTCAAAGTTTCATTTCTACTTAATTTAAAACAAAGAGATATAGCACTTAGATGCAGTGGTTGATCTTAATGTTGATAAGTAAAACAATAAAAGACACTAATATAATTTTTTCGTTCTATTCCCATTTTCAAAAAAAATTTTTACATGTTATGTTTCACTTATATAATTAATATTTATCTTCGTTCACTATTTGTATTACAGAGAATAACCTCTACCCTTATGTAATCAAACATCTTTGGGGCTTTGTTTTTGGCAACCTAAAGAGTAAGAACCCTTAGGAAAATCATACAGAAATCTGTGCAAAGGGATCAAAGTGTAATGTGTCTCATTCAAAGTTGGACCTGAGGCCTGGAAATTTGTTAGGAACTAAAGGTCTCTGTCTGTATGTCCATCTCTGTCTTTCTCTTTCAGTCTCAGTGGTCACAAGTTGTCTTACTCAATCCTCAAAAGGTTTTTTTTTTTTTCATTTCTCTGTATATATTTTGTGTTCTCTCTTGTTCAGACCTTTTCCTCTCCTTACAAATGGCCACGTAATGGCCACCATAGTCAAAATAGATTATCTTTCAGCTCTTTTATTCACCATAGCTTGAAAACTCCCCTTTGTGACTCAGTTTAAATCCAGATGAGAACTTTGCTGAATCCAACTTGTTTTAGGATGGGGTAGGGGGTGGAGTCAGGCCACAAGTTGGCTTGTGTATAGATGCTTCCTACCCCCTTATATCAAGTCCTTAACCCTTACTAAACCAAACTAACTGTATCATTTAGTCTTTGCTACATAACAACCAACCCCCAAAATACAACAATCATCTGCTCACAGTTCTGTGAGGTCATCGATTTGAGCTGAGCTCGGCTGGGATGGTTTGTCTCTGCTTTGTGTGAGGTCAGCTGGACTTATTGCTATGTCTGGGACCTCAGCTGAAGTGACTGAGCTTTTCTCCTTATGTGCTGCCTCAACTCCAAGAGGGCTAGCCCATCCTAATTCATATATTGACAGCAGGAGTCCCAGGAGCAGCGAGAGAGTGCAAGCACCAATACAAAGGTACTTTTCACGTCTGTCCTTCTGTCACTTTTGCTAATGTCTCATTGACCAAAACAAGTTATAAGGCCAAGCCCAGATACAAGACATGGATTTTACCTCATGTTAGAAGTTGTAGCATCACACTAAAAAGGGATATCATGCAGAGATAAAAGAATTTATGGTCTTTTTCTCTCATACTCATCTCGGAAAATGGGGTGCAATGGTGTAGAACATAACATTTAAGGACAAAAGGGGATGTGAGCGCATATTTCCCCAGTCAGGTTTATGAATGGGCAGCTCCAGAATATGGTTAATATAGTGAAGTCAGAGGGTGCCATACTTCATTTATATTGATGCAGTTTGTTTTATTAATTATAATGATCTCAACAAAAGAGTCATGAAATAGTTTGGGAGAAGTATATAAGTAAAAAATGCACAATCTTTGTACAGTCAATCCTTTGGTTATAATCTAAGTAAGACTAGATAGCTCTGACTGAAAGTCATGTTTCTTGATGCTATTCTGTAGTGCAGGCAAATTAAAGACGTGTTATACTTCCTGAGGTGAAAGAACCCACATAGAAAAAAACAAAAAGACAAAAACACCATCACAGTTAACACTGATTAGAGTTGGTACTGGCAAAAAAGATAATTTGTTCTAGCTTTCCTTTCTTTATAGTTGCCCTCGTGGGTTGAAACTGAAGCACATTTATTGGTTTAACTTGAAGTTTGCACTCTATGCTTTTATGGTGGGTAAACAGAAAGAGTAAATCCCCAGGAGCTAACGTGTCACTGTATAAAAATAGACAATCCATTTATACCTAGTCACGTGAACCTCCGTTTTCTGGAATATTCTTGAGATATAAATGGTTAGAATTGGACACATCCATGAAACAGAGTTCACTGTGAGGTCAACAGGATGTTATACTTCTTTTTGCTCACTAAAAGGTATACCTTGGTTCTGAAAGGCTTAATAGACTTTTATAAAGTGAGCACTCCAGTCTCCACTGTCTTAGATTCACTCTTGGGGAGAGAAGAGATCCCACTAGTGAGCAGAAAATCAATTGCTAACTTTCTGGAGCTGCATTAAGTTTTACTTACCAGTAGGACACCATTATCTCTTTTGGAACCCTGCTGGCTTAGCCATTAGCTCCCTTTTCACAAACAGGGTCAGACGTTTGCTGCTTCTGAGTTAGAAGTTCTATGCATTATACATAAATGCCTTTGTTTTTAAAAATGGAATTGCATCTACAAATGTGTTGGTTTATCATACGGATAGCTGTTATCAAAGAAAACCTGCAATGAAGTAGACTATAATTGACCTCTACCCGATCCATTTTATGGCTGCATTTACGTTATAGTCTCTATAAAAATTATTGCAGTGGTTTCAAGTGTTTAATATAGCTATTTAAGTTCATCTGAATGAGTCACTTTGCTCTCTGTCCTAGTTCAGACATATGGGCCCTGAAAAACAAGTGGCCCAAGGCTTAGATTTCTGTGTTAAATGGGAAAAATGATCCTTTGATTTAAAAGGGGAAAACAAACATTTACTATGATATAATTCCTGTAATGAAGTTGCTGTTTTTCAAGTATCATTTATTAATTCCAAAATCAATTTTGAAACTACTTAAATAGCTTAATAATTACAGTACACTAATACTAAGAAAATTGTTTCAAATAAGAGAACGTTGAACTAGAAATAACTACCACTTAAGTACTACTTTTAGTTTGAGATAATAGTTGAAAGCAGTAAAATTGTCTGAAATTTATAATATAGTATCAAATGGTTCTCAAGATCTATTTTCTGGTATAACTTTTTAATTAGAAAACTCACTTTGAAATTTTGATCCCTCAAAACAAAGGCATAGCTTAAAAACTAAACAAACAAAAAGCAGTGTGGTTTAAATGTTCACTACATCAAAAACTAATGGTGTAATGTATGGTGATTAACATAACATAATTTAAAAAAAAGAAAAGAAAAATCGTGAACTGTTAAAAGCCTCCAAAGTGTGGCTTCATTTTATGTGTGTACTTCATTTTATTATATCTGTGATTAGAAACACAGCAAGCAAACAACTTTTGACAGGCATTTTAATACTTTGTTTTTAATGAGTCATGTGATATATTCTGACTCCTAAATTATCAGACAATACTTAGGTTATTCTGTTTAAAAAGTAAAAAAAAAAAAAAAAATTTTTTTAAGCGGTAAATAGTATTTGGGGGCCTGGGTGGCTCAGTTAGTGAACCATCTACCTTTGGCTCAGGTCATGATCTTGGGGTCCTGGGATAAAGCCCCCTGTCGGGCTCCCGGCTCAGCAGGACGTTGGCTTCTCCCTCTCCCTCTGCCCCTCTCCCCCAGGTTATGCTGTCTCTCTCTCAAATAAGTAAATAAAATCTTTTTTTAAAAAAAGAGGTAAAGAGGGCGCCTGGGTGGCTCAGATGGTTAAGCGTCTGCCTTCGGCTCAGGTCATGATCCCAGGGTCCTGGGATCAAGTCCCGCATCGGGCTCCCTGCTCAGCGGGGAGCCTGCTTCTCCCTCTGCCTCTCTCTCTCTCTGTCTCTTATGAATAAATAAAATCTTTAAAAAAAAAAAAAAGAGGTAAAGAGTACTAATAAGTACTATATCATTAATCATCTAAAACTAAGAAACAATTTTAGTTCTGATAATTCCCAAGACTTGATTAAACCATATATAATCTGGTGACTAAGGAACAACATATCAGTTGATCTCAGGTAGCTGCTTTCTTTCTGTAAGACAGTACTTAGAAAGAATGCTTCTTTAGAGTTAACAATGCACCTGACAGTCCATAGCAGTGAACATATTAATCATCATTTAGCAACAACATACAAGTGGTTATACATGGAGTATGCTCTGGGAGAACATAATATTGCCATTTTCACAAAAGTGAATACCAAGTGTCATTTGAAATGGTCTCAGAACACTTAAACCAGTGATACAACGGAGCCAACTTGTACCAACTCACAAGAGCTTGTCAGATGCTACAAATCACACTCCTCTCTGCAGCAAAACTGTTGTTAAACATCTGTCAGCACACCACTGAATTTTAAACTATATATAGTTTTAAAACAGATTCTACATGATCAAAATTGGAATGAATACTCACCTTTTAATTGTTCTTATTGTGGACCCTCAGTTTACTAAGTTATAAAAATCAACTAAGCATTTAAAAATCCGTTTATCTTGAAAACCATGATCCACCTGTACTTACACATTTTTGCTATTATATCAAACTGTACTGCCTTGTTAGAGTCCCCATTTATGTACATGTGGTTTGATTATCTAGTACATGTGGAAACCTTCTTTTTTTTTTTAATTTTTTTATTGTTATGTTAATCCCCATACATTACATCATTAGTTTTAGATATAGTGTTCCATGATTCATTGTTTGTGCATAACACCCAGTGCTCCATGCAGAACGTGCCCTCCCCAATACCCATCACCAGGCTAACCCATCCCCCCACCCCCTCCCCTCTAGAACCCTCAGTTTGTTTTTCAGAGTCCATCGTCTCTCATGGTTCTTCTCCCCCTCCGACTTCCCCCCCCTTCATTCTTCCCCTCCTGCTACATTCTTCTTCTTCTTTTTTTCTTTCTTAACATATATTGCATTATTTGTTTCAGAGGTACAGATCTGAGATTCAACAGTCTTGCACAGTTCACAGCGCTTACCAGTGCACATACCCTCCCCAGTGTCCATCACCCAGTCACCCCATCCCTCCCACCCCACCCCCCACTCCAGCAACCCTCAGTTTGTTTCCTGAGATTAAGAATTCCTCATATCAGTGAGGTCATATGATACATGTCTTTCTCTGTTTGACTTATTTCGCTCAGCATAATACCCTCCAGTTCCATCATGTGGAAACCTTCTTACTCCTCCAAAGAGAGATGCTTCATCTTGCCTATAAAAACAAAATTTCCAGTTAGTTTTCATTGTAAAGCTGTCTTTCCCAGTTTCATATTGAGACAGTTATGTGAGCCTCATATTTAAAAAAAAAAAAAAGGAATGTTTGCTTGCCTTCCAAAAGGAAGCAAAATAATTTAATTCCTCAAAGCAAAATAATTTACTTCATCAGTGTTTATCCATAAAGTTTATAGTTTCTATATGTATTGTAATTGTCCAAGAGGCAGTTTTCACAAGAATATATCTTTGTGATTATCCAGAGTGATTTGGTATCTGAAGCATTGATATTAATGAGCAAACAATGGTTGTAAGTCACAGAGCTTTGCTTTAGCATTACTTGTTTCACTTTACTGTAGGATTCAATGAAAGACAGGTGTATCATCTCACGGACTTTATTATAGCGATTATTAGCAAGAACTCTTATGACATTATTTCACTTAAAATATTCAATCTTAGATTAATTTGACTAAAATAAGCTCCTCTTCCTTTGAGCTCCAATAACACAATTCTTTTATAAGAAATACCTCTGCAGTAAAATTGTTGACTTACTCATCTGTCAACTCCTTGATGGTAGAAAACATCCGTAGTATATATTATATGTCACTGTAAGAGATTGGGTCTCTGGCATACAGAAGTCACCCATCACCCATTTTAAAAATAAATGAGTAAATTCTAAGGGCAAAGATTGTTGGTGTAAATAAGAAATCCATTCATTAATAAAAGGGAATATGCGGCATATACTTGAATAGTCAGGGGAGACTCCATTTCATTGGTAGGACTTCCATGAACATTGAATTTATATATGGAAAAGACAGCAAAGTGGCGTGGGCAGGGGAAAAGGCATGAGCAAGGTTGCTTCAGTGCATCTGAAGTTCAGTAATAGGCCAGTTTGGTTGGAGCCAAGATTCGTACAAGTTAATTCTAGAGATTGAGTGGAGAGTTGAAGTAACACCAGGTCATGGGGGGAGGTTGAAAGTTTATCCTCTTGGTTATGGGGAACCGCTGAGATTTTGCCTATCTATTTAATTCAGAAAGATTCCTTTGAAATAGATTGTGACAGGGTGAAATTACAGTTGGAGAAAAGTGAGAAAGTCTGAACTATTAGACTGTTAATGCTATGAAATTCAGTGTTATTTTAATGTGTCCTCATTCTCCCTGCCCAAATCTATAAATAATTTTAAGGCAAAATTATTCTCTAATACTAAATTGGTTTGGACTTTATTTCCAGAAAAAAGTAATATTTCTACATTCTGTGTCCATATTACAGAGGTTGAATATAGCAAAGACTCAGCTTTATCACCAACCAATACAAATCTATTAATCTGTTGATTGGAACAGTCAGAATCATTTTAAATTTATATATATGTGCACACCCATGCACAACACACACAAACACACACACTAATATTTACTAAGACTCTCTGACCAAAAAAAAAAAAAAAAAAGGCAAGGGGAGGGGAGTGGGGGGATGGGTTAGCCTGGTGATGGGTATTAAAGAGGGCACATATTGAATGGAGCACTGGGTGTTATACACAAACAATGAATCATGGAACACTACATCAAAAACTAATGATGTAATGTATGGTGATTAACATATAATAAAATTTTTAAAAAAAGGCAGAGTTACAAAAGTAAAAGGCAAAAGAGAAGGAAAATATGCAGTGGATGGTTGAAAAATACCAAAAAAATTTTTTTCAAGTATTTCATTTCTCAGAAGGAATTAATAATACCTAACATTTACCAAGTAGTACTATATATTGGGTCTAGAACTTGTCATTTGCTGGTGTCTTAGTTCAGGCTGCTAGAACAAAATACCATAGTATGTGTATACCATAACTTCTTTATCCATTGACAGATACTCTGGTTGCTTCCATAGATTGAGTATTGTGAATAATGTTGCACTAAATACAGTAGTAAAGATATATTTTTGATATTCTGTTTTCATTTCCTTTGGATATATACCCAGAATTGGGATTGGTAGATAATATGGTGTTTTATTCTTAATTTTTTTGAAGAACTTCCATACTGTTTTTCATAGTGGGTGAACCAATTTATATTCTCACCAACAATGCACAAAGGTTCTCTTTTTTTCCACATGCTCACCAACACTTATCTCTTGTCTTCCTAATGACAGCCCTTCTAACAGGGTGATGTGGTATATAAATTCACTCTTCGGCCATGTGAAAGAAGAAAATCCTGCCAGTTGTGACTACATGGATGGATCTTGAGGGCATTATGCTTAGTGAGATAAACCAAAGACAAATATTATATAATATCACTTATATGTGGAATCTAAGAAAGCCAAAATTATAGAAACACACTACACTGGTGGTTACTGGGGGCTGAGGCATGGGGAAATTGGGGAAATGTTAAAGGGTCCAAGCTTCCAACTATAAGGTGAATAAGTCCTGGAGACCTAATGCATAGCATAGTGATTCTAGTTAATGATACTCTATTATATCGCTAAGAGACAAGATCTTAAAAGTTCTCACCACAAAAAGGAAATAATAACTGTGTGACATGATGGAAGTGTTAGCTAAAGCTAGAGTGGTAATCACATTGCAATATATAAATGTATCAAATCAATACATTGTATACCTTAAATACAATGTTATATGTAAATTATATCTCAATAAAAATAATAAAAATATAAATTTAAAAATTCCATTGACTGGGTGGCTTAAACAACATTTATTTCTCACAGTTCTGGGAGGCAGGGAAGTGCAAGGCCAAGGTGCTGGCAGGGTTGGTTCATGGATAGGATCTGCTTCCTAGCTTTTAGATGGGCTACCTTCTCACTGTATCGTCACATCACAGAGAGGGAGACCTATGATGTCTCTTCCTTTTCTTATAAGGTCACTAATCCCATCACATGGGCCTAGTCCTTATGACCTCATGTAAACTTAATTATCTCCCAAAGGCCCTACTTCCAAACACCATCATACTAGGGGTTAGGGCTTCAGCATATGAATGGGGGGGCAAACATTCAGTCCCTAACAACAGGTATTATCCTACTTAATATTTACAACAATCTAGTGGGAGGTACTGTTCTTCCCATGATGTAGATAAGGAAACATAAACAGAGATGGATAAATTACTTGCCAAAGATTACTGGCTATGTGGTTGAGGGGTTGGAAAACGGCAAGGATTTGAACCTAGATTACTATGAATGATCCTTTTAACCTATTCTCTGGCTCAGAGTGTAGAGTATTGGCAATTTAATGATACTAGGGTAGCAGTAATGTGTAAGTAGGAGTGTGACTGAATCTGAGAGTGACAGAGAGAGGGAGAGAGCGTAAAGAAAAATAAGTATAATAGTAATTTATTATTTTCACTATAAGGTATGGGTGTGTTCTAGAGGTGTAACTAAAAGGGGTAATTTTAATCTGAGTCTTTTAAGCATGCACACCAGGTAGTCATTTTGCAAACTCTCACAGCTCTTCTAATAATCTGGATAGTGAAACACATCTTGCTAAATCTAAATTGGGCTCCATGGGCAAAGTGCTACCAGTAATGTATCCCTTTTCTTACAGAAATCTCCCCTTAAGAGTGAAGAAACATTTTGCAATATTGACCAATAAAGAAAGGGATAAATGAGTTTAAATGAGTAACTTATGCATACACACACACACACACACACACACACACACACACAGAATATAAGGAGGAATAAAATAATCTTATTTTATAAAACACTTCAGTTATGTACCAGTGTTCTTACTGTTGAAAAGAAGAATACATTTAATTGACTCAGGTGAAAAAGAAAGAGGAAAGAAATAACAAAAAATGAAAGTAGAATATAGTCAGGGGAAGAAAGCTACATTAAGGGAATTCTCTTGACAGCTGGTATTTTTTTTTAGCTTTTCTTATTCTCCTTTCTTGACAATATCAGCAACTTTACTCTCATAAACTTAATGACTTGGGAAATGCAAACCGGTTAGAAAGTGTCAAGGTAGAAAGGAAAATTTCCCAATTTTTTGCTTTCTAATGAGGGCTTAAGTTGACAAATCTAAGTCTATTTTAGCATAATGGGAAGATATGTTAACAATTAGGAACATTTAGCTAATGTTGGAGTAAAATTTTTCAATAATTTATAATCTAATAAATGCTGAGATGGCTGCAGTGTGCTGACAGGATAAAATAGATTTTAAAAAGATACCAGGAGGGGAAACACACATATGCATACACATATATTTTCAACTGTCTAATAGAGTGGTGGTGGCCAAACTTTTTCTGCAAAAGACCAGAGAGTAAATATTTTAGGCTTTGCAAGGCCAGATGGTATCTGTCACAACTACTCATCTCTGCTGTTGTAGCCTGAAACCACCTGCAGACAATCATACATCATCAAATGAGCATGGCTGTGTTCCAATAAAACTTTATTTACAAGAATAAGGAAGAAGCTAGATTTTGCCCACAGGCCATAGTTTGTTGATTCTTGATCTACTATAATAATATACATTTGTATATTAGATATAGAGGGATAGCTTCTACAATCAAGGAGTAGAAATGGATGTGTGTATAACTTTAAACCTCAAATAGCTAAATGTATATCAAATCATTCAACCTCTTTCTTTTTAAAATGAACATTTCTATATATTATACTTTTTCTGAAACAACGATTTTATGTTAACGTTTAATTCAAGTGAAAGTCATTAAAATGAAGTGGCATCTTCATATTCAAAACCGCCTTAAATATATTCATGCTTGTCAGTGCCTTAAATAGAATCTGTGAACAATTCTCATAAAATATCTCCTGAGTGATGTCAAATCAACGGAAAATAATTGCAGGGTATTTATTTACCACTTCCTATACATGATTAAGTTGCCAATATTTGTGTACAATAGCAAATTAGATAGTGGGGGAGTGGTATTTATATTAAGGAGTCACAATGACATTGATAATTGATAAGAAACCGTCAAGCTCACAGGAAGCAAGTGGAAAAAGATAGGGGAAATTTTTCCACATACAAGAAGGAAAATGGCTGCATCTCCCTGTGCCTGATAAGTTAAAAAAAAAAGGAACTGTAGTAGATTTTTTAAAAACATTGTAATTGTAATTTTACAGCAATCTGGGATGCCTAATTTATGTTCTATGAATTAATCTCTAAGGAGTCATTTGTTCTTTAGGAATTTTAACTGGTTCTCTCTGTTTCTTTCTCCCTCTGTCTATCTCTATCTGTATCATCTCTATCTGTATCTGAGCATTTATGCAGCTCTCTATACATATCGTTCCATCAATTCTGGAACACATTGCCGTTAAAAAAAATATTTGTGAAAACATTGGCCCAGATTAGCATCAGTTTCCATTTTTGTTTTTCATTGCTCAGATCAAAAGGGTATTTGGTGCTTAAACAAAAAAGAAAAGAAATTTAAAATTGAAGAGGAAAATAAACTTAGTAAATGTGATATTTTCCATTAGTTCTATAATTTACTTTAATAAGGATGGAATATAGATTTGAATGCAGCTTTGTTCTAAGGCTTTTTATGCATACCAGGATATGAGTTAATGTTTGTTAAGAGAAACAGGGGCACCTGGGTGGCTCAGTCCATTGGGCATTGGGCCTTGGACTCTTCATTTGGGCTAGGGTCATATTCTCAGGGTCCTGGGATTGGCTGGTGTTGGGCTTCTTGCCCAGCACAGTCTGCTGTCCTCTCCCCCTCTGCTCCTCCCCCTCTCCCCCTCTCACGCCTGTTCTGTGTGTGTCTCTCTCAAAAATAAATAAATAAAATCTTTTAAAAAAAGAAGAGAAACACTTGTCAGGAAAAAGTTATGCAGTTAGTCAAAGTCAAGATGACAAAATAAGAAATATCAAGTAGTTAAATATAACTTGGGAGATTTGAAAACAAGTTAACAAATTGATCTCAAGTGTTTAAAATCCCTCATCTCTAAGATGGTAAAGCTATCATTGTAAATAAAGCAGTGTTCTATTTACTATTCTAAATACTAATTTTAGGGTATGTATGTAATTTGCTTCACTTAAGAAGTGCCTCTCTTGAAAAAAAGATTTGCCTCTCTTATCCAATTATTTCTCTGTAAGTTTTGATTAATTTTCCAGAGTTGATTCGTTTTTAGAGCTATTTTGTTTTTTTTATTTTTTCTTTCTGTATGCTTTTTCCAAAAAAAAAAAAAAAACCATGTAAATAAATAAATAAATTCCAGTTAGTTAACATACAGTGTAGTATTAGTTTTAGGTATAGAATTCCCAGAGCTGATTCTCCCTCAGATCTAGGCAGTAAATTGTTGAAGTGGAAAATGTGCCCACTCCAATGAGGTCAGTTATTACACATGTGCAAAATATATTGCAACCAGACATTGGGGAAAACGTCTCTTTGGAATGGCCGTCCCCTTGAAGCTAATGCCAGGGAGTATGCTTGCCTTTCATTTAATTATTCAGGAGACAATTAGGCAGCAGTAGGGGAAGATTTTTGTAACTTATCAGTCAATTCCAGGAATTCTACTAGTAATATGAAACATGACATAACTTTATTTTCATGGGTAGTCTAGCTTTCTTAGTGTTTGGTTTGAAGATACTTAATGGTAGGGATAGCCTTCTCTGGATCGATGAGGACAGGAATTATTATTGTCTATTTCATTGTTAGCTGTGTCATAACCTCCTACAACCGTATCAGGCCCAGAGTAGATGATCAATAAATATTTTGCATTGGAAGAATTAAGCTTTGTATTGCCAGTAAAAACCTAGGACAAATCCATGGTAGATACTCAACAAGTGCCTATTAAAGTAAGTGGAAGGAACAATTTTAAATAAAGAGCTACTGTGTCACTCCCCACAATGGGTCTGAGAATTCACCTTTGTAAAGCTGTGGAGTGTGTCTCTTTGAGAGTTTATACAGCTTTGTTTCTTCCCCCACGTAACGAGAAGCTCAGTGTGATATAAATGCTGTAAGAATGGTTAACCCTTAATATTGTTTTATAGCTATTACTTTATTTTTTTAAGATTTTCTTTTTTTTTTTTTGAGAGAGAGTGAGGGGGCAGGGGCAGAGGGAGAAGAAAGAGAATCCCAAGCAGACTCACCACTGAGTGTGGAACTCAATGAGGAGCTCCATCCCAGGACCCCAAGATCATGACCTGAGCCGAAATCAAGAGACAGGCACTCAATGGCCTGAGCCAGCCCGGAACCCCAACTATGACTTAAAGGGGGGATAAATGATACTTTTACTTCACATGCCTCTATGTGAAATAAAATGTAATTTTGGTTTACACTATGTATGACTATATGATTATACTGTAGGATGCCATTAACTAGGAAGAAAACCCCAAGAAGCATAAATAGTTAGATTTTTTTGGTTATCATGTTTTATAATCTGGTTTCAGTGTTAGTGAGAAGTTACCAAGAAAATGATCATAAGCAATTTCTATATATAGCCACAGCATTTTATAGGGAGAAATATTAGGATTGTTGACTTTGAAGTGATTGTAAGATCTCTTCAGCAGATCACAGTGCAGTGGCTCTCCACCCTGGCTACAAGGAGGCATCACCTTGAGCTTTTAGAAAATTTTCTTATCAGAGCCAAATCCTACCTTCAGAGATTACCCAGTGGTACTTGGATATCTGTATTTTTTTTAAAGCAACTTGGGTAATTCTATTGTGTAATTATGGTTGAGAAGATCCGGTGGTCTTCAAATTGTTTTCCTCAAATAACTCTAAAGGAATTTGGAAAAACTGTCATCTCTCCTGCGTTTGAAATATAAAACATTTCTACATATATTTAAACATTTGCAAAGAATATAAGCTCCTTTGTATCATACGTGCTATGAATACATACTTTTTGAAACTTTGAAGCTGGATATTCAACTCATTTGTTTTATGGAAAATGTCCTAAAATAAGGTAATCTGAGATAAAAACAGAGCCTTTCCCAGAGTTTATTCCTCAGATGAAATAAGGGTTTATCCCTTTTAATCTTTCTTTAAGAGACACTCTCAATGGACTCTCCCAAAGGACCAGTGAATTCCCAAATAATTCTTTTGTTTGATGCCCCAGAGGATTTTACCCTATGAATCAATATGTTTTAATAAGATTTGCTTAGTGAGGTATGACTTGAAAAAAATTACAGCTTTATTGAGGTATAACTAATATATAACATTTAATTGAGATATAATTAACATATAACATTGTATAAGTTTAAGGTATACAATGTGATGATTTGATACACATATATATTGTGAAATGCTTACCCCAATAAGGTTGATTAATACACACATCACGTCACATAATTGATTTTGTATGTGGGTAGTGAGAACATTTAAGATGTACTCTCTTAGCAATTTTCGAGTATATAAATATTGTATTGTTAACTATAATCACCATGCTGTACATTAGATCCCCAAGACTTATTCTTCTTATAACTGGAAATTTGTACCCTTTGATCAGTATTTTCCAAGTTTCCCTATACCCTAGCCCCTGGCAACCACCATTCTACTGTTTCTATGAGTTTGGTTTATTTTTTTAAGATTATACATATAAGTCCTATAATACAGTGTTTGTCTTTCTCTGTTTGACTTATTTCACTTAGAATAATGCCCTCAGGGTCCATCCATGTTGTCACGAATGGCAGAATTTCCCTCTTTCTCATGGGTAACATCCCATTTTACGTATATACTACATTTCTTTATCCATTCTTTATCCAATCCATTTCTTTATCCATTTCTTTATCCATATCCATGTATGGACACAAAATCAGTTCCATGATTTGGCTATTGTGAATAATGCTTCAATAAATATAGGGCTGTATATATCTTTTTGAGATCTGATTTCATTTCATATAGATATCCATCCAGAAGTGGGATTACTAGATCATATGGTAGTTGTATTTTTAACTTTTTGAAGAATCTCCATACTGGTTTACATAGTGGCTGTATCAATTTACATTCCCATCAACAGTGTACAAAGGGTTCCCTTTTTTCCACATCCTCACCAACACTTGTTATCTGTCTTTTTGATGATGGCCATTCTAACAGGTGTGAGGTGATAACTCATTGTGGTTTTGATTTGCATTTCCCTGATAATTAGTGATTTTCAGCATCTTTTCATGTTCCGATTGCCAATTTTGATTTCTTCTTTGAAAAATGTATATTCAGTTCCCCTGCCCATTTTTAAATCAGGTTAGTTGGTATTTTGTTTTATTTTGCTATTGTGTTGTATGAGTCCCTTATATATTTTGAGTATTAACCCCTTATATGACATATGGTTTCCAAATATTTTCTCCCATTCTGTAGATTGCCTCTTTGTTCTGTTGATTGTTTCTTTTACTGTGAAGAAGCTTTTTAGTTTGATGTAGTCCCACTAGTTTATTTTTGCTTGTGCTTTTGGTGTCATATTAAAAAAATTGTTGCCAAGACCAATGTCAAGGAAATTTTTCCCTATGATTTCAGGTCTTGCATTTAAGTCTTTAATCCATTTCCAGTTAATTTTTGTGAGCAGTCCATAAGATAGGGATTTGATTTCTTTCTTTTGCATGTGAATATACAGTTTTCTCATCCCAGTTTTTTGAAAAAACTGTCTTTTCCCCATTGAGTATTCTTGGCTCCTTTGTCAAATATTAGATGACTATATATGCATGGGTTTATTGCTGGAGACTTTTTTTTAATTCAGAAAAGGATGATTAGGAAAGAGGAGAGGCTGATCACAGGCACATTATCAGATCAATTTTAGATATATCTGAGAGCTGAAGATCTAAAAATGAATTCCCTTAAATATCTCCATGTCTTTGTGCTCCCTAAAAAGTCTTCATGTTGTAGTATTTCTACCCCATTTGGAAGGTAGCCAAATTAGACTTGGAGCTGGTAATATGGGGAACAGACTAAGGGATAGGTTTGAGAATTGGCCAACAAATAGATTTGTTGGTCGGAGATGAGGTGAGCATTTTGAATGAGGGACATATGTGCACCACATGCCAAAGCAAGATAGGAGACTTTTAAAGCTAAACAGATAAGCAACAATCATACACATGAATACCTTCATACTAGCAAAAGGGCCAGAGTGGGTGAGAAGCCAGAAAAGTAGCCACTAATCAGTAGGAAAAAATGCTTAAGGGTAGGAGAAGATGAGAGAATCAAGTAACAAAATTGTTCAGTACAACAAAACCACTGTGGAATGAAAGATTATGATAAACATGACCCGAAAATCAATGAAAGATGCCATCACCAAGTAGGTGACAACAGGTGAGGCTCCCCTCTCTCCCACTCAAAAATCTTTCATGTTTTGCCTTGAAAGCATCATAAGGCAAAAGCAGACAATTGGTACTTGCATTTTCTGGTGTTGAAGTAGAAGCCAGTAAAGAGGGAGATCCTGACATCTGAAGTACAATGAACGCACAGAAAAATTACTTCTGTTCAATGAAAAACTATAAAGTCCAAATATAGATGACATTTGCCAGAGATATTGACCACAACTAATGAAATTTTTTTTTTTTTTTTTTTACAGATTTCTTGTCTCTGAAATCTACTTTAATAAAATCCTTTACAGACTTTTCCCTTTTGGTTAATTTTCTTGATTCTTGTTTTAACCCAACAGAATACCAACAGTTATCTCTTCAATGACTAAAAGCGTCTCTTAAGCTTTAAGTGCTACTTGAAGTTTTGAAAGAGAACAATTTTTTCAAACTCAGATTATAATATACACTTCAATGACTTTTTCAAAAGGAAAAGAAGCAGAGTGTTAATTTTTAATTATATGAAAGTGTTGCAGCAGAGGAACTTTTTGCCTTTAAAGGCTTTTCTTTTGAGCATCAAAATAAATGTAAAAATACTATGGTCTTTAGGGGAGTATATTTTGAATTGCTCCTATCCCAGAAATCTTGATAAAGGTTAATACAAATAAAATATAACAGAATACTAATTTAATTAAGCAGTTATCCAAAGTGTCATCACAGATGCATGAGTTCGCACTTGAGGACTTACATTTTCATATTGCATGGCATTTGTCTTTTTAATTAAGAAAAAAACACATTTCTAGTGCATTGCTGTGGGGTTCTTTGTTTAATTTTCGATTTAAAAGTACTTTCATTTCTCCCCTTAATTTATTTAAAAATGTGAAAATTATGAGAGAAAAAAAGTTAAAGAACATCCTTAGTCATCACTCTTTCCTTCTCAAATTATTCACATCATTGATGAATGCCTGTCTAGAACAAAACACTAATGCCACTCACTGGGTGATAACAAGCCTTTGCAAAATTATGGATCAGACATGAAATGAAATGTATTTATCCCCTTTAAAGGCAGTGGAACACTGAAAATTGGAGTTAACTTGCTTTGAGGAAATTAATAGAAAACAAAAAACTGAAGTATTTCTTTCCTTTTTGACAATTTTTTTAAATTGTGAAAATAAAGTGTTTTATGTGTAGAAGCCCACATCCATCCCTCAAAGGAGAAGAAAATGTTTTCTTGTAAGCCTGGAGTTAAAACACCTTACAACATCTTTTCTTCTAACTTGAAATTCATTAAGACATCTTGTTGCACATTTTTGAAGTGGTTTAACATCTTGCTTTAAGTTCCAACTTTAGGAAATAAAAGAATAAATGGTATTGAAATTAGAATCATTTCCCAAGTCAGGGCAAATTTACTGGGGTAAGAATGCAGGGAAATGGTGGGGCCAGTGGTCATGGCTACCTGCTAGTCACCTTAAATTGATGCCTCTCACTTGGGTGGCATGTAATTGGATATGGACTAAGACTTTGGTTAAAGGAATGTTGTTTACTTGGAAGTGTTCTGCCAGGAATTTGCCAAACTCATAGAGTAGAAAAATAGATAAATTGATCATTTATTTAAAAAATATGTATTGAAGCACTGTTAAATGCTACAAACTGTGCTAGATGCAGAGGATACAGTAGCAACAACAACCAATGACATGATAATCATGACCAGCAGAGATTGGAAAGGGGCTTATCTCTTACGGAGGTCCCCAGAGTTTCCAAAGCTTTAATACCAAGCATTTTTGTTGACCTTTTATTGACCCCTTTTGATTAACAAAAGGAGTGGGGAAACATTTATATAATGCACATTGTTATCGTTATTTACATAGGGTAAAATATTTTTCTAATAACATTTGAAATTGCATTAGAAAACTGTTTTATGGAGGAATCTTGAGCCCAAACCATTCCATTAAAATAAAATTTTATTATACAATTTATGCCAGCCTTTATCTACCTCTGTTTTAAAAAATTCAGTCATACACTATAAATATTTTATTGCAATAAGTTAGGTAACACATTTGAATAATTAATTCAACATCTTGAAGTATGGATCACTGCCAAATTGATCTAAGAATGTATACAAAAGGGGTTGTACTCCTTGGGTAGTCAAATTACACACACACACACACACACACACACACATGGAGTATTCAAACAGATCTTTGGACCACATCAAATAACACTAAAGTGAACACTAAAGTGAACAATAGTTGGTGATTATATGATGGTGAAATTATAAAAATATAAAAATCCATACTTTAAATGTGTCTTTCCCTAATCAGCATTTTCTAGATTAGAGGCCAGAAAACTTTTTATGTAAAGGGCTAGATAGTAAATGTTTTTGGCTTTGTGGGCCATGTGGTCTCTGTCACAACTACTCAACTTCAACCCAGTGTAGTGTGAAAGCAGCCACAGATAATAAGTAAACGAATGAGAATGGCTGTGTTCCAATAAGACACAATAGGACAGATTTGGCCCGTGGGCCATATAATTTGTCCACCACTGATGTAGACAATGTAAAAGTTGAGAAGAAGAAGATGTGTTCTTAACATAGGGAAATGGAAAAGTGTTTCATTGAAGGCATAGCATTTGAGGCATGCTTGAAGGCTGGGAGAATTTTGGTGAGCTGAGATTGTGATCTCTGGTAGAAGGAATGTGCAGAGTTTAAGCAGAATTGTTATGAACACCAAGCATACTATTATGGCAAAAATGTGGATTCTGTATAGAAGAATGACTTTAGATGAGTTACGAGTATAGGTTTGCTCATTTTTGAGAGTTTTCAGTGCCAGGATGAATAAGGAATTTGAACCTAATTTGATAAGCGATGGTAGGCCATTCAATATTTTATATTGCTGATGGATTTTATAGAAACCACACCTAAAGATAGTCAAGCTAGGAATGGTGTGTGGAATACAGGAGAGAAGTGAAGGACTGTGAACAAAGAGATAGATTAGAAGACTATTTTAAATAGCCTAGAAGGGAGATAAGGAGGGTCCCACTTAACGGGGCAAGACAATTTGAAAGTAAGTTGTTAAAGTGAATTGTGTAACATATTAATGGTTAACAACTGGGAACCAAAATTGTTCCCAAGCCTTAGTCCCACCATATGCAGCAGTGCCTTTAACTGGGACTTATTCCTGCTTATTTAACTGCCATATTCCTGTCCCAGGAATAACTGGGACTTATTCCTGCTTCCAGCAAACTATTCAATAAAACATCTGTCTTTTATGAATCCTGTCTTCTTGCTAAGTCCTTTCCTAGGGACAAAATCCCTGCCTACCTTCCTGAGGCCCAATGCTTCAGGCTTTGCTCTCCTGCAATAGTTGCCTCTAGGGATTTTCAAGGGGTAGAGTCAGCTCCCCTGACATTAGTTCATAACTTCTCACTTGGAGCCTATTGCATCTTGGACCTTGTATTTCTTGGCTTCAACTCTCACTACAGATTTTCATATTTTCTGGGTAGTATTATAATGACCCTTCATATTGAGTCATAACTGTCTGTGGTTGGGCAAATTCCCCTTTCAGCCATTATGTTCCCACGACCTCAAACAAATACCATGGCCCATTTCTGCTTATTCCAGCCTCCTATAAGCAGCTACTCTTACTGCAGATCTGGATCCTGAGATACGCCACTCTTTAGCTTGTTTTTTAAAACTGTAGAGTAAGAATTACAGATATTTAGGTATTCATACACACATGCATATATAAATATACATATATATACACATATATATAAACACACTAATACAAGTGTGTGCTTTGTCTGCAAAAGACTACATATGATTTGAAATTATATTTAGCATAGTTTACAGCTGATACTGCTTAGTCACCAGCCTATCAAAACAGTCTCCAGACATAAATAACTGCTTTCCTACCAGCTAGAAATATCATCCCTTCTTGTGATAAATAAATATTTATAAAAATACTACAGATAAGAGCTTAAACTGTGAAATGTCTAGAAGGAAAAAGAGAAGATGATCTCTATGATCTTAGGGCAGGCCAAAATTTCTTAAATATGACAGCAGAAGCATGGACAATAAAACAAAATATTAATAAATTAAATCTCATCAAAATTAAACACTTTTGTTCAAAAGATACCATTAAGAAGGGAGCCTGGGTGGCTCAGTCAGTTAAGTGTCCAACTCTTGGTTTCGGCTCACATCATGATCTCAGGGTCATGGGATCGAGCCGCGTCAGACTCTGCGCTCAGCACAGAGTCTGCTTGAGATTCTCTCTCTCCATCTCCCTCTGCCCCTACCCCTGCTCATGCATTCTCTCTCTCTAAAATAAATAAGTATTTTTTTAAAAAGACGTCATTAAGACAATGAAAAACTAAGCCACAGGCTTCGAAAAAGTGTGTGCAAATTATATTATCAGATAAAGGACTTTTATCCAAAACATAAAAAGTGTGTACAGCTCAATAATAATAAGAAAATCCCATTTAAAAAGTAGACAAAATGTTAGAATAGACATTTCACCAAAGAAGATATACCAATGGCCATTAAACACATGAAAAAATGTCCGACATCCTTAGTCACTAGGGAAATACAAATTAAAACCACATAGAAATACCACATGGTACCTGCTACAATGGCTAAAATCCAAAAGGATGACAGTTCTAAATATTGGCCAAGAGGCAGAGAAACTAAAACCCTTACACATTGCCAGTGCCAATGTAAATTGGTTTAGCCACTTAGGAAAATACCTTTGCAGGTTTTTTGTTTTTTTGTTTTTTGTGTGTGTTTTTTGGTGAAACATACACTTATAAAAACCAGCAATTCCACACCTAGATACCTACTCAAGAGAAATAAAACATGTCTATACAAAAACTTGTACTAAAATATTCATTCTAAAATCATTTAGAGTAACCCCAAACTGGAAACTCTCCAAATGTCTATCAACAAGTGAATGGAGAAGAACCCTCAGCTCTATGTTCAACTAATCTTTGACAAATTGGGAAAGAATATCCAATGGAAAAAAGACAGTCTCTTCAATAAATGGCGCTGGGAAAATTGGACAGCCACATGCAGAAGAATGAAACTGGACCACTTTCTTACACCATATACAAAAATAAATTCAAAATGGATGAAAGACCTAAATGTGAGACAGGAATCCATCAAAATCCTAGAGGAGAACATAGGCAATAACCTCTTCAATATTGACCACAGTGACCTCTTTCAAGACACGTCTCTAAAGGCAGGGGAAACAAAAGCAAAAATGAACTTTTGGGGCTTAAGATAAAAAGCTTTTGCACAGCAAAGAAAACAGTCAACAAAACTAAGAGGCAACCCACAGAATAGTAGAAGATATTTGCAAATGACACTATAGATAAAGGGCTGGTATCCAAGATCTATAAAGAACTTCTCAAACTCAACACCCAAAAAACAAATAATCCAGTCAATAAATGGGCAGAAGACATGAACAGACACTTCTCCAAAGAAGACATACAAATGGCTAATAGACACATGAAAAAATGTTCAACATCACTAGCCATCAGGGAAATACAAATCAAAACCACATTGAGATACCACCTTATACCAGTTAGAATGGCAAAAATTAACAAGACAGGAAACAACAAGTCTTGGCAAGGATGTGGAGAAAGGGGAACCCTCTTACACCATTGGTGGGAATGCAAGCTGGCACAGCCACTCTGGAAAACAATATGGTGGTTGCTCTAAAAAGTTAAAAATAGAGCTACCCTATGACCCAGCAATTTTATTACTAGGTATTTACCCCAAAGATACAGATATAGTGAAAAGAAGGGGCACATGCACCCTGATGTTCTTAGCAGCAATGTCCACAATAGCCAAACCGTGGAAAGAGCCGAGATGCCTTTCAACAGATGAATGGATAAAGAAAATGTGGTTCATATATACAGTGGAATATTACTCAGCCATCAGAAAGGATGAATACCCACCATTTGCATTGACATGGATGGAACTGGAGGGTATTATGCTCGTGAAATAAGTCAATCAGAGAAAGACAATTATCATATGGTTTCACTCATATGTGGAACATAAGGAATAGTGTAGAGGATGACAGGGGAAGGGAGGGAAAAATGAAGGGGGGGAAATCGGAGGGAGACAAACCATGAGAGACTCTGGATTCTGAGAAACAAACTGAGGGTTACAGAAGGGAGGGGGATGGGGGGATGGGGTAGCTGGGCGATGGGTATTAAGGAGGGCACATGTGGTGATGAGCACTGGGTGTTATACACAACTAATGAATCATTGAACACTGCATCATAAATGTATGAGGTACTATATGCTGGCTAACTGAACATGATAGATGGATAGACTAGATAAAGAAAGAAAGAAAAAGAAAGAAAGAGAAAGAAAGAAAAGGAAAGGAAAAAGAAAAGAAAAAAGAAAAAGAACAAACAACTGCTGGTCTGAGGGCTGGAGCAGCCAGAACACAACAGCCAAGCACACATGGCACTCACGGGAGACACTCCCTGAAGCGCCAGGCCCTGGATACGCCATGACCTCTTCTTCATGAGGCCATTACTTTCAGTAGCAGGAGACACAGCTGGCTTTTCTAACAGAGAAGAAAGCAGAGACTTAGACAAAATGTGAAGATGGAGGAATGTATCCCAAATCAAAGAACAGGATAAGGCCCTGGCCAGAGATCTAAGCGAAACAGATGTAAGTAACAGGGCTGATGGAGAATTTAAAGCAATGATCATAAGGATACTCACTGGGCTTGGAAAAAGAATGGAAGACATCAGTGAGACCCTTACCACAGAGAGAAAAGAGTTAAAAAAGAATCAGAGATGAAGATTGCAATAAACCAGATTAGTATCACGCAATGCAATGAACAGCAAATGGATAAATAAAATATTGTGTGTGTGTGTGTGTATATAATGGAAAGCTGCTCCATTAAAAAAGAATATACTGCTGATACATACAATAACATAGATGAATCTCTAAGGCATTATGCTGAGTGAAAGAATCTGTTCTATTCACAAGGACTATCTATTGTATCATTTCATTTACATGAAATTTCCAGAAAAGTAAAAACTAGAGAGACAGAGACCAGATCAATGGATGCCTTGGGCCAGGGTTAGGAGGCAAGGCTTGGCTGCACATGGGCATGAAGTAGGTTTTGGGGAGATGCAAGGGTTCTAAAACTGGGCTGTGGTGATGGCTACACAAATGTATAAATTTACTAAAACTCTTTGAACTGAACACATAAAGGGGTGAATTTTATTGTATATAAATTATACCTCAGAAATTCTGTTTAAAAAACTATAGAATATTGACATAGGAGGATGTATTTTAATTGAAAAGATGATTTTTTGTAAAAAAGAAATTGTTGATAAAATTTTATCACAAGGGGTAAATACCCAGTAGTGCAATTGCTGGATCATATGGTAGCTCTATTTTCAACTTTTTGAGGAACCTCCATACTGTTTTCCAGAGTGGCTGCACCAGCTTGCATTCCCACCAACAGTGTAGGAGGGTTCCCCTTTCTCCGCATCCCCGCCAACATCTGTCATTTCCTGACTTGTTAATTTTAGCCATTCTGACTGGTGTGAGGTGGTATCTCATTGAGGTTTTGATTTGGATTTCCCTGATGCCGAGCGATATTGAACACTTTTTCATGTGTCTGTTGGCCGTTTGGATGTCTTCTTTGGAAAAATGTCTGTTCATGTCTTCTGCCCATTTCTTGATTGGATTCTTTGTTCTTTTGGTGTTGAGTTTGATGAGTTCTTTATAGATTTTGGATACTAGCCCTTTATCTGATATGTCATTTGCAAATATCTTCTCCCATTCTGTCGGTTGTCTTTTGGTTTTGTTGACTGTTTCCTTTGCTGTGCAAAAGCTTTTTATCTTGATGAAGTCCCAATAGTTCATTTTTGCCCTTGCTTCCCTTGCCTTTGGCGATGTTTCTAGGAAGAAGTTGCTGCGGCTGAGGTCGAAGAGGTTGCTGCCTGTGTTCTCCTTTAGGATTTTGATGGACTCCTGTCTCACATTGAGGTCTTTCAACCATTTGGAGTCTATTTTTGTGTGTGGTGTAAGGAAATGGTCCAGTTTCATTCTTCTGCATGTGGCTCTCCAATTTTCCCAACACCATTTGTTGAAGAGACTGTCTTTTTTCCATTGGACATTCTTTCCTGCTTTGTCAAAGATTAGTTGACCATAGAGTTGAGGGTCCATTTCTGGGCTCTCTATTCTGTTCCATTGATCTATGTGTCTGTTTTTGTGCCAGTACCATACTGTCTTGATGATGACAGCTTTGTAGTAGAGCTGGAAGTCCGGAATTGTGATGCCACCAGCTTTGCTTTTCTTTTTCAACATTCCTCTGGCTATGCGGGGTCTTTTCTGGTTCCATACAAATTTGAGGATTATTTGTTCCATTTTTTTGAAGAAAGTGGATGGTATTTTGATGGGGATTGCATTGAATGTGTAGATTGCTCTAGGTAGGATTGACATCTTCACAATATTTGTTCTTCCAATCCATGAGCATGGAACGTTTTTCCATTTCTTTGTGTCTTCCTCAATTTCTTTCATGAGTATTTTATAGTTTTCTGAGTACAGATCCTTTGCCTCTTTGGTTAGATTTATTCCTAGGTATCTTATGGTTTTGGGTGCAATTGTAAATGGGATCGACTCCTTAATTTCTCTTTCTTCTGACTTGTTGTTGGTGTATAGGAATGCCACTGACTTCTGTGCATTGATTTTATATCCTGCCACTTGACTGAATTCCTGTATGAGTTCTAGCAGTTTTGGGGTGGAGTCTTTGGGATTTTCCACATAAAGTATCATATCATCTGCAAAGAGTGAGAGTTTGACTTCTTCTTTGCCAATTTGGATTACCCCAAAGGTACAAAAGTAGGGACCCGAAAGGCTACGTGCACCCCGATGTTTATAGCAGCAATGTCCACAATAGCCAAACTGTGGAAAGAGCCAAGATGTCCATCAACAGATGAATGGATAAAGAAGATGTGGTATATATATACAATGGAATATTATGCAGCCATCAAAAGGAATAAGATCTTGCCATTTGCAATGACATGGATGGAACTGGAGGGTATTATGCTGAGCGAAATAAGTCAAACAGAGAAAGACATGTATCATATGACCTCACTGATATGAGGAATTCTTAATCTCAGAAAACAAACTGAGGGTTGCTGGAGTGGGGGGTGGGGTGGGAGGGATGGGGTGACTGGGTGATGGACACTGGGGAGGGTATGTGTTCTGGTAAGTGCTGTGAATTGTGCAAGACTGTTGAATCTCAGATCTGTACCTCTGAAACAAATAATGCAATATATGTTAAGAAAGAAAAAAAGAAGAAGAAGAATGTAGCAGGAGGGGAAGAATGAAGGGGGGGAAATCGGAGGGGGAGAAGAACCATGAGAGACGATGGACTCTGAAAAACAAACTGAGGGTTCTAGAGGGGAGGGGGTTGGGAGGATGGCTTAGCCTGGTGATGGGTATTGAGCAGGGCACGTTCTGCATGGAGCACTGGGTGTTATGCACAAACAATGAA